>NT_165978.1:4224175-4321278 GCF_000143365.1 Chaetomium globosum CBS 148.51
TTTCTGAAGTGAGGGTCTTGATCTTCTGGTCGAGGGAAGACTTGGCCTCCCCGGCCTTCTTCAGCTCGGTTTCCAGTTCCTTGTTCCGAGAAGTAGAGGTGGTGAGCTGCGTAGTCTTCTCCTTGACCGTCGCGGCTGCCTCGCTCTTGGCTTTTTCGGCCTGCGCCTCGAGATCCTTCAGCTTCGTTTGTGCCTTATCGAGGCGTTCGGTCAGTGTCGAGATTTCCATGTTCCTGGCCTCTAATTGTGTTTCGACAGAGGCCTTTACTGCGACGGCGTCTTTCGCTTCGCTTAATTCCCTGGCTGTATTCTCAAGGCTCTCGACAAGACCAGCGCTGTTTTCCTTGGCGAGAGAAAGTTCATCCGTCAAAGTTTTGACTTCGGCCTGGAGCTGTTCCGCCTCTTCCGACTTTTTGCGGATCTCGGCCTGCAGTTGAGGAATCTCGTCGTCATACGAAAAGAAGTTCTCCCCGTTTTTGCCTTCCGCCCCTGCACCTGTTGGCGATTTATCCTCCGTCTTGGTGGATCCCGTCTCGGTCGCATTTGCGGTATCGCCCGACTTTGACGCCAGGGCCGTCTCCGGTTGAGCGGTCTTCAGGGCAGCAACTTCCTCCTTCAAGACCCCCAGCGCTAGATTGAACTCCTCCGCCTTTTTCTTGTAGTCATCCTTTTCAGCGGTGACGCGCTTGAGCTCTCCCATCACCATGTCGCCTTTTAAGTTGATCTGATTCAAGTACTCGACCAGGGCTTCGGGGTCCTTGATAGAGGTGAGCGGGGTGTTCTCCTTGAGGGCCTTCTCGAACGGTTCTATGGATGTCGCCCGACTGTGCGCGATACGGTATGATCGAAGGAGTTCTAAAGAGAATCAGCACTAGAAAAATGCGTCGCAAAGTCAACGGCATGCAAACCTGGATAAGTCTTCTCCAGCTTTTCCAGCTTCCGCAGCCGGGCTCGCACATCCGGCGGCAACTCGGATGGCACATAGGCACCGGCTGGGCCGACCGCAGTTGCGGGTTCCACGCTGGCCTTGTTGGCTTCCCCATTGTCGCCAGTTGCTAATGGGTCAGCTGCCCCATTGAGAGGAGCGCCAGCACCAGGCTGCGGAGTAGCTCTCCTGGAAATACCAGCCCCTGTTTCATTGTCCGCCGAGGATGGTGTCGCTACTCTCGAGGGAACGGTCGAGTCGTCCATATCGTCAATGACAAAGGCGGCCTCGAATACAGCGGGATCAGGATTGGTTCCTTCGCCGTTCGTATCTCTCGACGTGATGTCTTGACTAGCTTTCTTTGTCGGCCGAGGGCGCCGGGCGGGGGATTGAGTCCCCGCGGTGCTCGACGATCGGGATCGACGTGGGGCACTTCCTGGAGTTGACGCAGGCCCGGTAGCTTCGAGACCTGCTCTTTGCCTTGCTTGCTCCTCGGCGATGGTGCGATCGATTGCGCCCTTGAGTCGCTGTCACGGCCATTGTCAATTTTCCTCGCCCAGACTCCACCCATTAATATTGCGAGTTTGTACGAACCTGGAACATGGTTATAAATTATAACAAACCAGCGACAACCTGGAATAGTTGGCGCCCTCTTGAGATGAGCGCGCGGCTTCGGTTGCTGCTGTGGCGCGGGTGGACACCAACCAAAAACACCAAGCACCTCTCTCCCCTTGAATGGCAAAAGAGAGAATCACCACTGTCCCGAGCAGTAAAATAGCCTGAGGAACCTCCGAAAAAAGAAAATAAAAGACTTTGAGTGACACACAAAGGTTCAAGTTCCACTCCCTTTTCGGATCAGCATCGCCATCCTTCTGCTCAATCTCGAGTGGATAGCTGTCGTTTCGGCTCTCTGCGCCGCACTTCGCGTGTGCGACAGCAGCCTTGCACAACCCCAGAATACGTACCCCTGGCCCGGGCTGTGATACTGCCGCCGGCAACAGCCATGTGCGGACAGGGGTATGGGGCAAAAAACCCCGATTAATTGTCACAGAGCCGACTCGATACATACATACATTTTAACCTACACAGAATAAGCCCGGCCTTGGTTGAGGCGGAATGCCTAGGTAGATATCTATTGAAATACTCTGAAGATATAAACTTGCCTTCCATACTTACTTGGGTTTAATTGACATTGCGGTGTGAACTACTCAGCTGCTCCGACTGGACGGAAAAGTGGCACCCATTTATGCACTGAGCAAAGAGAGAGCGAGGATTAACGAGTTAGTTATAAGATTATCGTTATAGGCAGCCATGAGGTCACCGTACACAAGCCTCTGGGCTTCCTTGTCCTCTTTGATGCTGTTCACACCTCTCGTGGCTGGGGAAGGCCGGAGGCAAGCTGCAACACAACACAAGCTCTCATCCCAAAACAACTGAAACCTCTGCCGGCCAGTTGTTTCTGGCAAGGCAAGCAAATTCTTCTTTTTTTCTTCTTCTGACACTCATTGCCTTCCGCAGGCGACACCTTTTTTGGCTTCTACAACAATGGTTTCTTTTTGGCCGTGGGGGGTGAGTACTCAAGAATCACAGATTTAACACCCAATAGCCCCTCTAACCATGCTCATCTTGTACAGAAAGATGACTCCTCCCCGGCATCGTTCGAGAAGGCACTTTCCGCTCTCTCCGCCAAGATTACAACCACCCAAACGCGGCTCGACCAGGACCGGGCGAAATCGAGACGGATCAAACTCCTTTGCTCGCTCTACCTCGGCTTCGCATACTTAGTCTATGGCATCGTTTTGGTATTGGTCGTGGGATGGAGATATATGGGAGCTTGGGAATGGACGGGCATCGCGGGCGGTCCGGTTCTCATTACCCTTGTTCGCGCTGCCGTCACAACCTTCTTCGACTACCGCATTCAGAGGCGGAGCGTGCGACTCAAGGAATATCAGACGGAGCGCGCCAAGACTATTCAAAAATTGAAGGACGCGACAAAGTACGATTCGACTCTGGAGCTGCTAGAGAAGTACGGCGAGACAGAGAACAAACAGAAAAGGGGGAAGAAGACAACCGACGGAAGTGACCCTGCGGAGCAAAACAACGAGGGACAATCGAAGGCGAAGGACTCGGGGATGCCCCAGCGCACGAACATGCCACCCCCGCCCACGGCCAACATTCAACGGCCTCACATCCCCCGTCCCGGTACTCCCCAATCCAGGCCGCACAGCAGGCTCGGTACCCCGTCTCAACATCAGACCAGGCAATCCGACATGGATGCATCAGCCGAATTTGCGCCCAATGCATTTGACGGAAGACCGGCCCCTGCATTCATGCAATACCCGCCCGCCGCAATGGCTCCCCCTGCCGAATCGCACTGGTACGACCGCATATTGGATACTCTCTTGGGCGAGGACGAGACGGCTGCCAAAAATAGAATTGTCCTGATGTGTTCTAGCTGCCGCTTGGTCAACGGCCAGGCACCGCCTGGAACAAAGTCATTATCCGAGCTGGGCATGTGGAAGTGCATGGCCTGCGGGGCTTCTAACGGGGAATTGGACGAGGGAAAGCGGCTGGTACAGGAAGCTCTAGGACGGCGAAACCTCCCCGACCTCAAAGTTGAGAGCATTGACGATAGCGCCAGCAGAAGTTCGAGCGACCTTGTCGAAGTGGAGAAGGATATTTCCGATGTTGAGGCCGAGGGGAAAGGAGTGGTCACTGACGGACCACGGAAACGGAGAGGAAAAGGAACTCGCTAACTCGGGCCAGACGCTCACTCTTTTTTTCTTTTTGTTTCCTAGATCTTTTTTTTCTTTTCTTTTGGTTCCGTAGAATACAAGGGTCATGTATTTTTCTTTGTCCCCAGTCATCGGCTTTATACCCACCGAACAATCCGGCTTAGGCATACCAAAATCACATTGTTCCGCCGTTTCCATCTCACTCCCATTGCACGGACTCGAAGCGATTCGTCGTATTTAAGCTCGCTCTGCATGTTCAACTTAAGTTTGTGGGACTATGGAGAATCGATCGCTTCAACATCCTCGGACAAGATGACATACAACCCTTACAGGCAACCTCCCCACGACGCCCTCTACGGTAGCCAGTATAGGAGCTGGAGTCGAGACCGTGGTCGGGACCACTATAGGCCTCGTGAGGCGGACCCTAGGGTCGGTACACCTCGCGCTAGTCGAAACACGCGCCGTGGTAGTCCTCCAAGGGGCGCTGACTATCCCGGGGCGAGTCGTATTGACGACGACGACGGGTACTACGAACGGCTGGGCCGTCGCCTGGGCAGGGATAGGTATGCCGGTGTGGGTGGCCCAACTTATGGCGAATTCGACGATAGGTTCAGGCAAGCTGGGGCTGAGCTAAATCGCGAGAGGAGAGAAGCGGCCGTTAACTATCACTACGATCTGCCCCGAGCCATGCCACCTCCACGTGGAGGAGGAGGGTTTGATGGTTACGTGCCAGGCTACGACTATCCGCCAGACCCTCAGACAATGCCACGCGCGGGTAATCCGCCACCGACCCAACCGTATCATCCACATCCTCCGCGGGATCGGTCCCGCTCGGTTCCTCGGCGTGGCGGTGAGCGGCTGCGGAAAACTAGATCGAAGCCCAAGTTGTCTTTCTGGTACGTGTATGTGGGCACGACGGACCCGGACGGCAAGGTCATTGACGGCTACGAGGGTTATGAGAGTGAACCGTGACAATGATTCAACACTACCTAATTTCAGGGCACGGCAGGTTTGAACAATAAATTTCTTTTGCCATTTCGGTCGTGAAACAAGGCAAAAAGAGTGCTTCAAGCTTGGGGGGATTCACCCAGGGAATGTGTTGCATCTTTCGGCTTCGGGCCGCAACCGCCGTTGGGCCGCAGGTGAGCAAAGTAAGTTCAGAAAATTCCTTTTTTTTTTGCCCTAAATAAGAACATGACAGATCATTCGCCGATTAGCTCCTCTCATGTAATTTGTCGTCTGCAGCGCGGAAGCACGGAAGCGCGGGAGTCTCAGCGTGAAGGCAACATCAGGCCGATCCACGTCAAGATGCAGTCACTGCAGTGTCTCGAAACCATTGCCATCTGGCATCATTCGGGTCCAGACCCGAACCTGAGTTGGGTGATGGCAAACCCACAGCGAATCATTCCTGCCTTACTGTCCTGACCTATGAGAAACGCAAGCGCTTTCCTGCCCGAGGTGCCTGATTTGGCTCACCACGTGGTTGCCCGAGAGATTCGGAGAGAATGAGGCAAGCACACCATTCAAACAGAACCCGCAAATCGGGTCACTCCAAGCTCACCCTCCCTCTTCACGGCTAGCCCTGGAGTTTCTTTGCCCTGCGGCCCAAACCGAACCGAAGCCACGAAATAGCTTTTTGCATCTGCCACGAAGGCCAGATTGATTAAGTTGTGCCTTAGCCAAACCGATGCAGCCCATACGCACAAAGCCACAAATGCTCTTCTCTCTTATTTGGCAAGTTTCCCACCCCATTCTCGACCATTGTTTTTGTATCTTTGCCACTTGGGTCAGGTTCCACACAAATGTTCCAAGAGATGCCCTTCCTAGCGTATTTTACCTGTCTCCTCTCCTCGTGGGGGTTTTATTTTCTCCCCCTCCTGTCAGACGGACTGCCCCCCATGACGGTATTCGAGGCTCTTCTCGCAATCACCTCTCTCCCGATGTTTGAAAATCTCCTCGTCATCCCCCAAGGCGTAGCAGCTGCGCTGCAAGAGAAGATCAGACAACATGGACACCCACGACGACCCGAGTGCTACCACCACCACCACCGACTACGATTCAGGTGATAGTGTGATCATTGCCTACGTCTACGAAGGACAGAAGGCCACCGAGAGGAGGAGCACAAAGGGGAGAAGCCCCAGAAGAAAGAGGTCGCCCAAGCCCAAGCAACGCGGACTCGCCAAGTGCACGTGTGGAGCAGGTCGAGCGGAGGATGAAGACGAAATCACCGTGTTTGAAGAGGACACCGACACCGAGGATGAACGAGCACGGCGGAAGCGCTCAACAAAACCACGGCCGTCTGGGGCCGGGGTTGCCTCGGGATGTGACGCCAAAGACCACCACAAGGTTGACAAGAAGAAGGCCACCGAGAGCAAAACCCGGCGTGTGCAGACCCCTTATATTGAAGACTACCCAGACGATGCTCCGAGACCAACGATCATCCTGAGAGAACACAGGCTCCTACGGAGGTCATCGACCTCCGACGCGAGGCGTGTGCGAGACTCGGAGGATTGTTCGCCCTCGGGCTCCCGGGATAGATCCTCGTTAGGGAAACGACTACCACAGCGACCGCCTCGCCATTCTTCCAAAGAGTCACCCAAGCATCCCAAATCTCACAGACGCCACCACCACCACCACCACCACCACCACCATCACACACACGAAACACATGAGAGTAAGCCTATCCCCGAGATCAACCACAACTTGCTTCGAGTGACAAACTGACACTGAGCGGCAGATAAATCTTCCGGGTCCGAGGTCAAAGGCTTCCAATCCGACTCTGGGGAGTCGGGCTTGAATCCGCACCGTCCGCGCTACGACCCCGGTTCAGAGCCGGCATCCACGGTTGCTCGCAGTTCAGCATGGAACGACAACTCCCAGCCAGAGTACTCGTCTTCGTGGCCACGGCATGGCGAATCGCACGTTCCCCAGCGACAACTCGGATACGATGACCGTGATCACGACAGCGAGGAGGGAAGTGACGAGCACTCCCTGAACTATAACAGCAACTACGACTCTCACCGCCGTCTTCTGCTGAGAGGGGCTCCGTCATTCCAAGAACAGGCCCCTGAAAAGCAACTGGAACGTCATCGCGAGCTACTGCAGCAGGCGACGCCACCGCCGGAACACGATCGTGGAAACGAGCGCGAAAGGCCAGGTCCCTCGCCGCGCCGCCCAAGGACCGTCGTCAGCAGCACTAGCATGGCAACCACGGAACAGGGCTATCGTTCTGTTGCCACCTCTGTCTGTGAGGTGTGGCGTGGCAAAGCCGAGGATTGGGAATCTCCGTACGTCTCGGCCAGCGATGGGGATTATGAGTCAGACGCCGAGGAGCCTATTCAGCTTCTTCGGATGGAGGATTTACCGCCGCGCAAGTCTTCTCCTCGGCTCCTTCCGCCCCGAGGCGAGCGAAGGGAATTTGGGTTCCGACCAACCCCACCACCGCCCCCTCCGTACCCGCGACATCATCCAGCCTACATGGAAGAAGATTCATTCCACCCTGACCAGACTTGGCCTTCATCTAAGCGGGATGGGCTTCTTCTCCTGGAAGGTCCGCTAGCCTTGACAATGGAACCGGATGCGATGACGGATGGCGAAGATGATGTACACGGGCAGCACGGCATGCAGCTTCAATCCCGACAATCTAGTTGGTCGAGGCCCGGGCCTCCCAAAGGTTGGACATACCCCCTCTCCCCGCGGTCCCGCGCCGTCTCGCCCGTCTTTTCGGCAAGGAGAACGCGAGAGTTTCTTTCGCCCACGCCGACGAGGGCGGCACGGTTTGATTTCGACGCGTGGGGGTGCGGCCGTTCGTCGAGGAGCTCGCTGGCTCTTGCATTACGGTAGAGCCAAGGCAATCACCCTCCCTAGAGGAATCGATTGCTTGGTCCGGCCTTCGGGTCTCACGGACCGTGAGAGGCGTTGGGTAGAGCAAAAGGGTGACGGTTCGCGCCGCCTGGTGAGATACTTCGGGACTGGGGGTGTTTTCAGACCGGGCTTGGCTTCGCTTTCCCATGCATCAACCCGGCGTTATGGAGTTCAAGAAGGCGACCGACGCTGGTGGGGCTACCTACCTCAGGGGGTAACCACTGGTCATGTACCTAGTGAAGATTCACTTTTGGTTTATGGATCTGGTTCTAATGAGTAGGGGTATTGGAGACTGTTTCATCATGGCATGGCTTGGTTAGACAAAATGGGGGTTCATCGGACGCGTTTGCTCATATAGACTGGCGGCTTAATATCTTGGAAAGGTTAGACTTTGGGTACCTAATTAATGTACAAGGTTTCTGGAAACCTAAGTTGTTTGATAGACCACAATCATGCTCATCCCTAGCCCTCTCCTAGCGTATTTTGACTTTGGATTTCCTTCTTTGCAACGCCGTCATAACAACATAGTTACATTAGTTAGCTGTGTTTTCCTTGGGACTCTTGATCTAGATTTGTGCCAATTCGTAGCCTGGAGGCTGGCTGTAACTCTGAAGTATTATGATACTAACTGCCCTTCATAATGAGCAATACTTCGTAGTCTGACTGAACCCTCACTCTGGCAAGTTTCTTGTTGTGGGGTCTTTATTGACCTGCAGTTTGTACGTTGCTTTGTAACCTGTCTGATGGATAGTAACTCAAGGAAAGCCTTGGCAAAGACTTTAGAGCCTTGCTCTACACTACGTTTTGATTCCCTAACTCAGACACACACACACACACACGAATGAACATGGCTTTGGAGCTTCTTCCATCGAGCGCACACACTTCACAATGCTAGTTTCTCAGAGAACACTCTGGTGGAGATTTCACCATCATGTTCAAAGAACCCTCGCCAACACCAAGGAACAGCGTACCCGCCTGTAAGTCGCCAACATCCCCCAAGTGCCTGGCATTAACTATGGGGTTGGGCGACAGTGTAGAGACGACAGTGTGTATAAGTATCCTCCACAGCGCGACCAGCACCTTTTAAAATCCCAGAATTTTCGCATCAAGTCGAGCCCAGTCGCCCACAACCTTTCTCTTCAGCAAACCACAAAACCTACTCGTTCATCTCGAAACAATGGGCGATCCCGCTCGGCTCTGGGAGCGCCAAAATGGCGTTCGCGTTACCCTCGCCCACGATGTCCTCCAACGCGCACTTGGCACGAGCCTCACAGTGCCCACCGCGACGCCGATTTTGGGGTCCCCCTCCAACGACGTCAGCCCAGCGGCAGGCGGACACACCCCGACCCCCTCCTCCACTCTCGGCTCCCCGTTCGCCTACAGAGGCACGTATGGCAGAACCACCCCTTCCAGCACGCTTCCGCGGTATGAGCACCGCACCACCACTGCCTCCCCCCGCCCCTCGACGCTGGGCGGCTCCTCCGCCCCTGCCTCTACCATTCAGCGCTACCCAACCCGCCGCCCGTCCCCAAGCGGTTGGTACTCCCGGCCCCCGGGGGCGAACGACCATTCGACTGAACCCTCGCCGGCGGCACCCCGCCCCGCGCGCATCGCCACTACGCACCACAGCCCCTCTCCATCTCGGACCTTCCGGCTGCGCCCTTCTCCGGTGTTGGCCGCCCGACACCTCCGCACTCCGCCCCCTTTCCGCCCGCGTCCGGTCCCGGCTCTGCCGTCCCAACACGGCAGCCCGACCTCAGACCCCTTCCGCCTGCGCCCGTCCCCCACCCTTCCGCGCGCCTTCGTCTTCACGACCTCCAACACGACCGCCTACGAGTCCGACTCTGACCGGGCCTTCGCCCGTTCGCAGCTGCGTAGCCGTTTGCCGCCCCGCAGGGTACCGCATACGCCCCAGCGTCAGATCACGGGGGCTGCCCAGCGTGGTTGGTCGTCGGGGTATACTGGTTATGGGCATGGGCATGGGTATGGGGGGCCGACTTACTCGTACGGAGGTGGTGATGGTGGGTTTTGGGACTCTGTTCCTGTGACGAGGCTTGGGTCGCCTGGGTTTGGGACTGGGGATGGGGATGGAGATGCGGATGCGGACAAGGATGGAGAGTAGTGGGATGATCCGGGGTTTTGAGGGTGGTGGGCTGGTGATTCGGGACTTAAGAGTTGTTTAACTATGAATTCAGAATTGGGGAATTTGGCAGCTAACTACCGGTTTTAACTTTTACTGCCGGCTCTCTGAATTACTCACAGCAGAAACCCCCCACATTACCCCTCCTCCATATTGCATTACCAACTGTTAAGTGTTAACACCTGAGCTTGTACCTGGCTTTAACATCACTCGCAACTCTGACTCAACCAGGATCTATAATACATTTCGGCCCTCATCAGTGCTCTCTCACCGGGCACCTTGGCAGAGATATGGCCTCTTCACCCAGCCAAGTACCACCACCCCAGCTTTGGCCTGACTTTTCCCTCAGTTGGCTCAACAACCAAATCAGACCTAGAAAGTCGGAAATTCGTCGCTTCACCGAGTATGTCGCGGCTATCGGAATGGTACAGGTGAATGAGCAAAGAAGGAGCCAACAGCTGCCTATCTTTGAATTTGCGACCATCTTGTAAGCAGTCCAAGATTGCAGATCTCAAGTTTGTTCTTTGGAATATGCCTAAACTGATCTTTAAACCATAGAATTGGCATCCACGACAGCGATTCCGACGATTACCGGCATTTGAGTATCGCCGTAGCTACCAAGGCGATGAAAGAGATGGGCCAACATATCGTGGTCCACTCCCGTGTGAACGCCGACGAGACCGAGTTTATCGGGAGTGAGGCGTACGAGGAGTATATTCGTCTCGATAACGAGCTGTTGCGAGCATCGTACAAGAAGCCCGTTCCTGCCAGGACGCCGCTTATCTTAGGCGACGATGAGACTGTTCTAGTCGTATAAAAGAGCGGGGGCAGCAGGAAAATGAAGAACGCATCGTCCTGGATGCAGGCTGCAGCTCATTTCTTCTTTTCTTTCTTTTTTTTCTTTTTTTTTTTTTTTTTTTTTTTTTTTTTCGATTTGGGGTTAATGGTAATAGTAGTACGCCCCCTTTCCCCCCTTTCTCTTCCATAACTCGTGCATAGTCCTAATGTATTGATCTCCAACCCCTTCTTATACAACTAGAAATGTCCTCAATCTCCCCTATGGATCATATGGCCTATGGCCTAGAGGCTAGCAACCGCCGCCTCCGCCGCCACCGCAACCACCTCCACCTCCCGAGCCTCCACCACTCCCACAGCCTCCACCACCTGTTATCATCAATCATCCGCAAATCAATGAGAGAAAAAGGAGCAACTTACCGCCGCCACTGCTGCCTCCATCCACTCCTCCCCCCGTCCCCGAACTACCACATCCCCCTGACGCAACGGTCCCTCCACACGTCCCGGCCGCACAAGCCCCGCTCGCCCCCTCTTCACAACCGGCCATCTGGCCGGGGGAATCCTCATCATACACCCCGGGGTGTACCAGACTGGGGATATGTAGGGGCCGTAGTACGCATATGGGAATCCCCAGTGGGTGTAATACTCACCCTTGGGGGGGATCGTCCTCCCCTTCAACTCTGCGCGTTTCCGGGCCTTCTCGTACGCCTCATCGATCCGCCTCCGATGCCGCTCGGCAATCCTACGCTCCACGACCTCCCTACGTGGTTTGGCAATAGTCAGGTCCGGGGCCGTCTTGACTGCGTTGTGTGACGAGATGTGAGCCGATTTGTCAGGAGGATGGAGACGGGCTTGTCCAGAAGCATGGAAATTCTCCGCGACTAAAAAGTCACCAGGTGGGTTAGCCCATGTCAGCGAGACGAACGGAAAAGGGAGCAAGTAGTTACCCTGTTCCTGGGTCGAAATACCAAGCAGCCTGCCGATCGGATTGATCACGGCTGTCCGGACTGCCTCGCAATACCAGCATGTGCACTCGCTGTACACCTCCCCGTACATGTCTTGATACGCCTTACTCGTCCAGGCAAAATGCGCACCGAGGGCATCCTCGTCGATCTTGTCGTCATGGTCAATGAACTTGTCCGTCTTGGCCACCGAATACCGATAATACGCCCCCGGGCTGAGCTGGTGCGTATGCCACGCCAGGTCCACGTCCAGTGTAGGGACTGCGACGCTGTGCGGGTATTTGGCCATGACATCAAAAAAGCGGTGATATTTCGCTACCAGCCGCTCCATGGTGGCCCTCGCCGCGGGACTATGCAGCCAGTCGATCTTGTGCATCTTCTCCACAAACACCCCCTGCCTCATGATGGCCGAGCACAGATCCAGCGCAAAGGGGCTGTGATTATCCCAGTACCGGGCCATCATTTTGCGAACATAGACTCCCGAGCCAGCCCCCGAGCCGTTCCGCCGGACCATCTTCTCGACTTTCTCTCGCACGTCGTTCATGGTGGGCTGCACGCCACTCACAATCAGTCCGGTGACTTGCATTTTGGGGTTATCGTTGCGTTTCTTGAGCAACCGGTTGGGGAACGTGGCTGGCGGGCTGGCGCCCCACGATGAGGCCGAGGGTGACAACGGGGGTTTCCCGTTGCGCAAGTCGAGGAGCGTTCCGGGCATGGGGCGGTTGATTGCAGGGTTGAGGAGGCAATTGACGTCGTTGGTGAATTTGGCCACGCATAAAAGTGGTTTGTTGATTGTGGTTTGGCAACTGTCGCAGTGGTGTTGCAGATTTCCGTCGCCGTAGCCGGTGCCTGTAAGGTCCGGGATGCCGTCGAAGGGGTAGCCGGGTGGGTTGGAGCAGGTTGTCCAGGGAATCTGGAGGTTGGTGGTGCATCGGGGGCAGGGGAGGGTAATGGTCTGGGGGTCGTCAACGTTTGACCAAGCCAAACCGGTGAGAGCCGTCCAAGACGTCTTGCAGGCAGGAGTAACGGTGTAGGCAAAGGAGGTGGTGATGGCAGCATTGATGAGGCGCCATGGCATGCCGGTTGACCAAAAGCCGCGTAGGCCGGCTAGCATGCAGTCTTCGAGAAAGGCCCGGGGGTTGAGCATGTGTGTGTGCCAGACCATCAAGACATCTATGCAGGTCAGCGGCACACCTTCACATTATTGCATGTATTGAGGGCGGTACAGACCAAGTGGCGGCAACATTTCCTCTCTCCACTCGATTCCCTCGGAGCCTGCAGAGCCTGGGAACTCCACGTAGGCGGTTGAATTCCGTGCCATCATGTCATCTTCGCGAAGCGGCCTTCCCCCAAGCAGTCTCCACCATGCTCTATATCTCTCCACCGCTCTTGAAACAAATAAAGCCCAGCGCTTCTCTCGAAGCTGGCTGAGAATTTGGAGTTGCTGGTCCTGCATTTTATCCTCCACACCCTGCACCGACTGATCAAGGGGCCCAGCACGGCTATCCCATAGGCCCCACAGGCCATCCATATATCCCACATCCTCTTTCATCCCCTGGATCGCAAATAGCAATTTTAGGTGGGCAAGGCATGTTTCAGGTGATGGATCCGATGGGCTGTTGGATAGGGAAAGTTTCTCAAAGGCGGAGGGGATGTTTGTGTCAACCTCGACATATGCCGGGGGAGCTGGGAGGACCGCGCCGGAGGACGACATGGCGCATCTCAGGATGGTTCTAGGGTTATGGCTTTTTGCGTGGAATGTCCAGAGGAAGCCGGGAACGCTTAATGCATGGACATTTGGTCACTTTAACAGTACCAAGGTGGGGATGATCGGCCTTGTTGGCGGTGCTGTGGCGCAGGGTTTGGGAGTGTCCAATCTGACATTTCAACCTGACGAATCACTGTAGTTGGTGTGGAATGCGAGTGAGTGGTGGCGGCTGGTGGGATTCGACGATCCGAGTGTATAGCCACGTATAGCCACGCTCGGTGTCTCTGTCACGTACGTGGTACAAAGGAAGGATCTAGGGGAGGCTTTGCATTCATGTTTTCCTTTTGACACATGACCGAATTAAACACCGAGATGTCTGACTTGTCGTTTCTGCTCCCGACCTTGCTTACAGATGTGTATCATGTGGCGGGCAACCCTCGTGGATTCGACCTTCTAAGAAGTAGAATGTATCTGAGATGATGAGACGGGTTCGGTTTACCTCTTTACCCCGAGTGCATGGTGAGCATGGTGAGTATAGATAACTAATAACTACTATAACTATAAATTAGTGAATGTACAAGTAGGCGGCGTGGTCTCCCCTGATGCATCGCACCGTAAGCACTAACCATGTATCTTTTTTTTGTCCTGACGTCGACAGGGTCCTACTAAGAGCATCTCAAGCCGGTCGGTTTTATTCCTGTTGGTTGAAGCCGGCGACTAAGTGGACCGTCCCGGCGTCGACCTGCCCATTTCGGCAACTGGGTCCGGAAAGCCCACTTAACTCGGAGCCGCTCGGAGCCGGACTCGGCTTTTGCGCTGGCGTGACGCAGGCGAGCATAGCTACCAAGTATATAACTCGCACTTATAGGAAAATCCCATGGTCTGCCTCTTTTCATGTGAAGACTCGGTCTGTGTTCTTGGCTCCGAAGAAATCACATTTACCACCCTAACTATCCAAGCCCAATCATCAATCAACATGGCTTCCGCTGCGGCCCCTGACGCGGCTCCGGCTCCGCTTCTCCCGGTGGCGGCTCTCCCGGACGGCTACACCATCCACTCCGGCTACCCGCCAATCCCAGTTTACATCCACCTCCGTGCTGCATCAGGCTTGCACCCGAAGACACCCGCCCAGGCCGCCCCCATTGCCCGTAACAGCTGGTACGGTTGTTATATCACCTTCTCTCCCACCGGCGCCGGCACCACCAGCAGCACCAACGATAGCACCAACAACACCAGCACTGAAAATGAAGAGATTATTGTTGCTATGGGCCGCATCATAGGGGATGGTGGTTGGTATTTCCACATCGCCGACATGGCGGTCCTGCCAGAACACCAGCGCAAGGGGTTGGGGGACGCCGTGCTGAAGCATCTGATGGAATACATCAAAACGCATGCGCCGCAGGACGGGACAGGAACCTATGTCACACTTTTTGCCGATGCTCCCGGGCGGAGGCTGTATGCGAAGAATGGGTTCGTCGAGACCATGCCTGGGCAGATGGGGATGGCCATGCCGTTGGGGTGGGAGAGGAGTTGAAGACGGTGGGACTTGTCGCGTGTCATCAGATGTAAGGGGAATCAATGTGGCAATTGAGACACCAGTTTTGCTGCTAAATGCGTGCTGAAGGACTAATTGATTTGGAGCGTGGTGGGCCAGAAAATGCAAGTTGGTTTCAGATCGATGACTTGGAGTATGATGTGGAAACAATCATGGAAGCTGGGCGGCCTTTCACTTTGGTCAAAGGTACTCTGAAGGCAGTTTGTCAGTTTTGAAGCCATTGCACAGGTGTGCAGTTGTGAATGCCTGGTGATAAAGCATTTAGGAGTCGCCATTTGATAGACGCGTTTGTGGCATTGTTGCCGCGAATTCTCAACAACTGCGAGAGACTCCAAGCACAGAGGGCAGTTTCACCCTTGTGAGATCACTCCGATATGCCGGTTGCATGGAAGTGGCCTTTCCTATGGGAGTGGCCTTTCCCGTTTGAATGATGTTGATTCTCAGGGGTAAGGGGGGTGCATGACTGACTTTTTCGGATGTCTCACCTGAATCTGGCGTTGCTCCAAGTTCACTGCATCTGATGTTGGATCTTGCAGTGACTCAGGCCTGAGATAAAAGGCGGTTACACGTGATAATGACGTGGTTGTGTGCCCCAGGAACACACTCAGAGGCAGGAAGGCACTGCTGCTTGATAGTTTTGACAGTCACGATCTTCTCTGATTTTTCCCAGCCATGTTAACTGAATTGCGTTATCTATTCTCCGGTTTTCCGGGTGATTCAGAGGCCCAAGTACCGATCTGGCTCATCTGTTAGGCCAGCCCATGACTTTGTATGTAAAAATCATCCGCTCTACTCTCTACTACCCCTTTTAACATCTTCTTCCATGAGGGTACATCAAGAGCTGCTCCTTAGAGCTGGCGATGGATGGGTAGAGTCTCTTCTCACTCCTGAGCCTGTCTGGCTACCTATGATGGCCTTGTACTTGGTCACTCGTGGTTGGGTTCTGGAGTTCCACGATACTCAACCACAACCCCAAATCGCTTCCTCAACAGCCGAGCCCCTCCATTACCTCACCTCAATCTCTTCCTCTTCTTGCCCATCAAGACTTTTCTTCTCGCCTGTTGTTGCACATCACCTGCTGCACACTACAGCAACCTCGAGCAGCGACACGAACCTTTCTCCCCTCTGACAAGATGTTGCCAATGCATCCGCCACCGACCATTTCTTTACAAGCAGTCCAGTGGCAGAGTAGAATTGGCTTTTATCTCTATTGCCTTCCATGGTCATGGTCATCGCAGTCATGGCAACCCTAGCTTTGCGCGACAATCTCACCAGGAACAGTTCCCTTGTTTCACTTTTCATCTCCTGTCAACCCTTCATCAACGATGCACGCTTCCAGAAAGCGCTTGCAACTATGGCCATCAGCCACATGCTCCTGTCTTGTCAAGTGACCTTACTACGGGTGCATGTTCTAGGTTGCTGGCATGCTGCCGAGCAGTGCATCGCCTGCCAGCTCAGTCTCGGGTCCCCGCCGATATCCCAAGGGTCCTTCCTGAACTTGTCCCCATAATCAGTGCAATGCAGACGTGGCTTGAACTGGTAGCTTCGAGGCTTAAAGTACCTGGGGAAGGGAAGGAGTCAACTCACCGGCATGACACCAGTTACCTTCCATGTCAAACACACAAGACTCCAGGGAAGCAACTTTCGAGTGGTATGGAGCTCTCCTGCATATTTCTCTGTCTAAACCTGACCACCTTTTCCGACTCAGCCAATCTGGAAAGAGCTTTTCATACTACCACCGGCTGAGGGCCTTCCTCGAACTGCCATGTCCGCTCACCGGGCCACCGCACACGCTGT
This sequence comes from Chaetomium globosum CBS 148.51, assembly GCF_000143365.1. Lineage (NCBI taxonomy): Eukaryota > Fungi > Ascomycota > Sordariomycetes > Sordariales > Chaetomiaceae > Chaetomium > Chaetomium globosum. The sequence goes on from NT_165978.1 coordinate 4,240,657, forward strand.
TCAAGGCAAGAGGGACAAAAGGTCTCTCCCGTTGCACTGCTCACATGACCACCCGATCACGCCTTGAAGCCATTGGCAGAACCTGCCTTGGGCCAGTTTACATCCGCAGTTTCTTTGGCCACGGTTTGCAAAGAAGATTTACCAGCGCAGATGAAACATGGCAGTCCACTAGTTCTTCCATCTTGAGATGTGCCACCAACCACCTGACCGAACATGGCACGCACGAGCAGATGGAAAGTGACACCCACTCACTTTGACTTACCTGCTCCGGCTTGTGGGAACAACCCGGTGTTGACTTTGCCTGCTTACCTGCTTGCTTGGAGAAGCAAATGGTGTCTCCTCTTTCCCCGTCCCTTCTAGAAAACATGTCGGATCACTCACATCAAAACCCACCTGCTTTAATGCACTGCACGAGTGGCAGGTTGCGAGTCAGGACCCTGTCGGACGAGCCGGGCTCTTGCCTTTTGTTTTCCCAAGACCACGACCGGTGGGCTCTGAGTAAGAATCGGAAAGAATACGACTAAACGAGTCTAAACGAAACCCACAACAAAACCCACCTGAGCGAGGGGTCCCTTGCACGGCACATGGGAGCTCCGCCACATACCTCCGCCGTTAAAATTGTGTCTCTTGCGTTATTGACGAGGCGCACGGCTCGGTGCAATGCAAATCGTCAACACACACCCGCTGTGGAGTTTCATAGTGTACTTCATCCCTTACTCACTCCTCGGAGAGTCGGCACCTTCCGCACACCCTGCCCCTGAACATCTTGAGACAACTACTGTGTAATTATTGCTCGCTCCAAGCTCCTCGTCCGGCAACTTCCGCAATACACGGACATTACACGGGTAGTACAGCCATGTGTCCGCAAGGATGACCCCGAACAACAACATGGCCGGTTCTAGCTCGGTTCTGTACGTATAGCTTGGCCCGGTGCGATGACTGAAACCGTTGGTCCATCGCTTGAGTCGGCTTGACCGTGGCATGGTTGATTTACATGAAGTCTGCCTTGGAATGACGTGGATGATACTGGATTATGGATCTGCACCCCCGGGAGACTTCAAATCTCCATATCTCTTTGACTTGGCGATAGGAGATGCCGAGGACACCCGTGATCCAAACTGTTGATACGCCGACCTACTTAAACACCCCTCGCCTAGCTTCGTAACGTCTGTGATGGCACCCGTCGTTCATCCTCAGCTTCGAGATTTCCATTGCAACAACTTCTCCCCGTCCTATCCCACCCGTGCTTTTACTGCGGAATCAACCAGGACACGATATGATCGGGTTGATCTCGCTGGGCCTAGCAGCCATTGCAGGCGCCGCGGTTACCCCAAGACATCTGCACCCACTTCGAACGGACTCTCGGTTGATCACGGCACAAGATGGACCGATCGTCCTATCTTCCAGTACGACAGAGGGCAGCGTCCGTGTTCTCGATTACGGGGCCAACGTAGAGGGTATCCCGTCGTTCGAAGTTGTGAGCGCCACGGGCCAGGCGCTCGTTCTCGAGATCACTTACTCGGAAACCAAGGCCGGGTTGGATTCGTACTTGGTACGCCATGTCCCCTATTACCATCTCCTCACACGTGCCTCCCGAGCAGAGAGCTAATTGTTGATCACTCACGCCATCAGGGTGACGGTCCAATCCCGCTAGCGGCAGCCATGGATACGTACCGCATCAACCGTTACTACATCGATGCTCCGGGCCAGTTTACCCATCGCCATGTCCAGGGGGGCTTCCGATACCAGAAGCTAAATTTCTCGTCGCCCGGCGAGCTGACGCTGCGGAAGGTTGGCGTGATCCCAACCACTCACACGACTCCTATCGACAAGCTGCCCGGGTCGTTCAAGAGCTCCGACAGTTCCTTGACGGATATCTGGGCGGTCGGTGCTAGAACCATCCAGCTGACCGAGATCCCCCAACATTCTTCCCCTGAGTTTTGGGAGATCACCAGCGAGGGTGCCGTAATCGACAGTCTTGCACCCCAGGCCAACTCAGGGCTGGTTGCCGTCACCAGCACGGCCTACAGCCTCGAATTCAAGGTCAAGCCGCTAATCGGAGGCTTCGGCTTCAGCGTGCTGTCTGACACTCTCAACTCAGCGATCTACATCTCCGTTGATGTCGGAGCAAGGACTGTCGCGGCCTACCTCGGGTCGACTGCCGAGGACACCGAGCTCACTAGGGCTACGGTGCCGTCGAACGTGACCCTTGCTCTGGACAGTTGGCACTCGGTACACGTCGAGGTTGCAATGACCGATATTGCCATCAGCATCAACAGCGGACTGGTGCTCAACTTTACCCAGTACTCCAAGTTCTACGGCTCTTACGGCCTTGGTGCTTCCTTTGGTCACAAGGCCGTCTTTAAAGACCTCGTCGCCACCGACCCCACGCGCTCTGTCACTTACCAGCACCCCCTGACCGACAAGAGCTGCTTCGACGATTTCCTGCTGGGTACCAACCCCCTCCCTGTCTCTGTCGACGGCTCGCGCCGGGACCGTATCGCATACGCTGGCGACCTTGACGTTGCCGGTTCTGCTGCCTTGGTTTCCACTCATGGGCTAGAGTTTGTCGAAGGTGCCCTTGACCTGTTTGCATCCGTCCAGGCCGCGCCCGGCTTTTTCACGCCCACTGTCAAGATCCAGCAGAAGCCGCTTTCGACTCCTTTGGATGTCAACATTACAGGTCTAATCGGATACTCGTGGAACCTGCTCACGGCTGTCTCTCAGACGTACATGCACACGGGAGATCTCGCCTTGGCCTCGGAATGGGCACCTAGGATCGTAAGGATGCTTGACTGGTCGCACTCGCAAACCTTGCCCAGCGGTCTGTTCAACCTCAGCGACGCCAGCTTCGGTGGAGATTGGAATTACTACGACCCGGCTCAGTCCGGAGTCGTCACCAAGTTCAACGTCCTCTACGCCTACGCGCTCCAAGAGACGGTCGGGCTTTTGGCCGACTCCGGTGTTGACGTCTCTGTGTATCAGGACCGCCTCACTGCGCTGCGAGCAGCCATTGATGAGCACCTCTGGAGTGATGAGCTGGGGGCGTATGTCTACTCAGAAGACATCAGGGACGGGTTCGGCCAGGACTCCAACGCCATCGCCCTTCTTGCTCACGTCAACGTGGACCCGTCACACTCGTCCCACACCATCTTGTCGACCCTCTCGAGAGAACTTGCCACGTCCAAGGGCCCCCTAGCCTTCTCCTCTGGCGTCATCGAGCACGGTTTCCAGCGGTACATCAGCCCCTACGCCTCGGCATACCATCTCCGTGCGGCGCTGGCCTCGCAGGACGCCAGAGCCGCCCGGGAGCTGCTCGACTCGCTGTGGGCGCCCATGGCCGACGTTAACCATGCCAACTACACGGGCTGCTTCTGGGAGACGCTGGACGCGTCCGGCCGCCCCGCGTTTGGAGCCCACACCAGTCTGTGCCACGCATGGGCCGCGGGCCCGACGGCCGAGTTGAGCCGTTTCGTGCTCGGTGCCCAACCCACCAAGCCCGGCTGGGGTGAGTGGGCGGTTGCCCCGCAGACTCTTGGTCTCAGCTCTGCTCAGGGCGAGGTTCCCACGCCTCTCGGTGCTGTCCGTGTAAACTGGAAGTTCTGTGGAACCCTCCTCACCATGTCTGTCGAAGCTCCTGCTGGCACCACGGGGACAGTCACTCTTCCATCGCCGTTGTTGGTTCCGGCGGCCCAGTCCAAATTCACCATGAATGGTTCTGTTGTCAACGGCACAACTGTGACTGTGAAGGGGGGTTCCAAGATCACCATTGTGCAGTCGAGAAAGTGAGGAGGTAGTGGCGAGTGAACACACTCCGGCCACAGAGGGGAGAGATGAGAAGTAAGGAGGAACTTCGTTTGGGAAAAGATACATACGTTCAGAGTAATGCAGTGTAATTAATATATAGAGCCACTGGAGACAGTAATAATACAGCCATGAATGGTGTCTCCTTGCCAAGACCTCCAACCCCTATTCTTCACTTCAACGCCGTCTCACAATCGTCCTGTGGCTGACGGCGGCACCCATCCGATCTCCTCCACGGCCCAGTGAATCCACAACCGGCCCTCGTCGTCTAACAAGTTGTACGCGTGGGCTATGAGATGTCCGCCCCAGCCTTGCATCCACCAATGACCCTCTAACTTCTTCAACAACACACAGAAAAACGCAAAGATGGACACCGCTTCCCGCGTCGGCGTTCGCAACAGCGGCAGGAAGTCTTCCGCCATAAGAAACACCCAGACGAAAGCATCCGCCATCTCATATCTTCCCGCACACGCCTCGGCCTGGCCAAAGGATTTCTTCAGCTCAGCGATGGCCAGCAGATAGACCCCCCTCAACGCTTCGTCCTCCAGCGGCCGCTGCGCCATGATCTCCTCCAACTCGGCCAACGCGGCGTGCCCGGACGAGTCGGCCGCCTCGGGCCCCTCGCGCACCATGAAGCGGGCGACCGAGTGCGCAAACAGCGGCGCCAGCGGGCCTGAGGTCGGCACCCCCGCCAGCTCGATGAAGCCCTTGGTGCCGCGGAGCAGGTACACCCAGTCTGGGAAGCCCGCGTTTTCTTGGAGAAAGAGGGTGTCCTCGGACTTGCGCGGCCAGCCTAGGGCTATGGATGGGGGGCCACATGGTTGTTGTGTTAGTTTGGACATTCCACTTTGCAATACTAGATCATGTTACCGGAATGGCGCACCGTAGTAAGTTGTCAAGACGGAAAAGAGGAACAGCATCTGCGCGTTCTCGGGCGTTGCATCCAGCACGAGGGGAATGGCGGCCTGTGATGCGGTTTGGTGGTGGCGGATGGCGGCGGCGAGGTAGTGGTCGCGCGTAGGCTGGCGGTGGTGAGCGAGGTGAAGACCCGACAGAGCCAACACACCCCGCATAATGTAGTCGCAGTCGAATCCCACTTGCACCACCGTATTTCGGTAGAATTCTCGGATGACCTGTTTGAGTGAGATAGGGGTTCAGTAAGTAAGTTGTCAGCTCCAGAGCGCCGTCTCCCAATCACTCGCACTATTATCCAACCAACGTTGAGGCTGAAATGGCAGGCAAGAGCCAAGACAAAAAGAAAAACAAAAAACAGACGTACTGGGCTTTCTGAGAGAGTAAGATATGTGGTGGTGGTGTAATTATGGAGTAGTTCCAGATCCGTGATATTCAGGCCGGTGGGAGACACACCCGGCTGTGGTGTTCCGACCACGCAGAAGTCGCAGTCGACCTGGCGCCGGGTGCAGTTTGAACATGATGGCTTTTTCTCGTCGCACTACACCGAGACAGCCACCGATTCCGAACATCAGTCAGTGCCGGTCCGTCTCGCCGTCTCCGGCATGATGCATCAAACACGGCCCGGAGGCTCGCTCACCTTGATTTTCCGAGCCTTGCAGTTCTTACAGCCTAGAATCAATATCAACTGGTTAACAAATGTAGGAAGCTGTTTGTATGAGCCATTGTAGGTTTCTCTTGCCACAATTGATCCCACTGCGCCGTGAAGAATTACGTTACGTAAGAATGCCGGTGACCAGGAACCGGGAAACGTCAGGACAAAAAGTCTTACCCATGCGGCTTTTGTTATGTGCCCTGCGTTTGCTGTTGGCCATGTGCGGTCACGTTACTCCAGCCCAGAAAGTGATTTCCGTAGGATGAGTACATGTAGATTAGGGGGAGAAGAAAGGGGGTTGGTTGAAGGCTCGGGTTTGTCCGAACAAAATGCGGCGGATACGGGCCCATTGAATGTAATGATACATGATACATACTTCGTATGTGCACGGATTCAACTCCTTTTGCTTGGGACTGGAGACAGTGGAGAGAGTCAGGGCCCAAGGAGCATCGCCTCGATCTTGGAGCTGCAGATCAATCTTCCTCTTTTTTTTTTTCGCTCCATCTTTTTTAGCCTTTCCAAACCCTCCATTGGCCAGTTCCCAAAGACGGCTCCGGTAGTATCCGGGCCCCTGGAATGAGGGTGGGGCGAGAGATGGTCCATGGGGTGGCTTGCGTAGCTCGTTTAGATACGAGAGTTGGACGTATATCTCGGATACCGTGGTTAGCATGGCTCGCCCCAGCAGGCCGCAAGCATGCTGCATGGAAACCAGGGAGAAGGAACCCAGCTTCGCAAGCGCGGGCTGAGTCCAGCCCTGCCTCTCTATTTCATGTCCCGAGTGAGCCAAATATTTGTCTCCTACTTTTATATTTTACTGAAAACCTCCTTCGTTCCGACGACCGGAGTCGTTCGTGTCCCATTCTTCTATTCTTCAGTGCTTCACTCCCTCGGTTGCTCCTTTTTCTGCACTTTGGCTTCCAGTCTGGCAGCTCTTGGCCTCTGTCTCAGTTAAAGACACGCTTATTCTCACCACGACACCTCCCTCTTCGTTGGCCATCAAAGAGTATTGTCTCGACAATAACCCCTAAGCCGTGGTCACTCTTTAGCAACCCAGACCTTCACCTTGTCCCCTTCACAATTTTCCGAGCACCAACCAACATGGCAGACCCGACGGCATCAGGAGCCGAACTCCTCGACTTTGCCTTGTACCGATATGAACTGTCCTTACCCGCCGCCATCGTTGCCGCCGCCGTCTTTTTGGTCCTCACGTTGCTTCACGTCTGGCTTATATACCGCCACCGCTCCTTCTACTTTACGGCGTTCACCGTGGGTGGTTGCTGTATGTACACCCAGCACACCTCGGCCGTGTCTCTGGAGATCGCTAATTGTACGTGTCTGTGTCTGGTTTAGTTCAAGTTGTCGGTTATTGTGGTCGAATCTGGTCCCATTTCGACAACATGGCCATCGGCGGTTTCGTAATGCAAGCCATTCTCATTCTCATTGCACCGGCCCTGTACGCGGCCTCCATCTACATGATCCTCGGCCGGCTGATCCGCGCTTTGCATGCCGAGTCGGTGTCTATCATCCCTGTCAAGTGGATGACCAAGATCTTCGTTATTGGTGACGTCTTGTCGTTCCTCATGCAAGCTGGTGGTGGCGGCATTCAGGCGGCCGGCACTCTGGAGCTCTACGACATCGGAGAGAAGATTATCATCGTCGGTCTCTTTGTTCAGATCTTCATGTTCGGCTTCTTTCTCGCTACCACCGTTGTGTTCCACTCCCGATTCCGCCGATTCGACAGCTCCGTCAGGCAACAGCCGTTGGTCCGCTGGAAACGCCATCTAACCGTCCTGTACGTTGCGAGCGCCATCATCTTGGTGCGGAGCATATTTCGTGTTGTCGAATACCTTCAGGGGAATAGGGGCTATCTCATTTCGCATGAGATCTTTCTCTACATCTTCGATGCTGTGCTCATGGCTGCCGTCATGGCCATCTTTTGCGTCTTCTACGTCGACGATCTTGAGACATCCGAAAGTGGGAAACGAGGCAGCGCCATGGAGATGCTGTCGAGCCGAGACAGCGAGGAGCCAGGCATGGTACCACGGCCTTATGGGGTTTGAACCAACCTGGGCGGGACTGGTAACCATAATTAGGCCTCAAAGAGCCACCACTTCTTATTAATAGATCCAAATATCTCATTTTTATATTGCTTGTCATTTACTCACGGTCAGATGTAAAACATGCAAATCTTGTAAATTGCCACGGCCTGCCTCTGTTTTCCACGGGATGCTACCGACGAGTCCCTGCTCGACGAGAACCCAAGTCTACCAACAGATCGTGAGTTCTGCGCCTGGTTTCCGTGCAATCTACCGTGGCTTCTTCACCACCACACTGCACATACGAGGGCGCGAATGCGTCATCCAGCAGGTCGATAATATCGTTTTCTTCCAACCTCTGGGGAAGGACTACTTTATGCCTCTTGCGGTTCGTGTTCTCTTCTTTTTCGTTGCTCTTGATCCAGCGGGCAAGATATTTTATCTTCAAATGCTCGACCATGTCGCAGATGTGGTCTGTTATGTCGCGTAGATTTATGTACTGCTGCTTCCGGGCGTAGTCATGGGGCTGCATCCCTGTGGTGCGGTAAATCGCTTTAATCACAGAGCGGGCCAGCGCCATGGTTCCAGTGGTCGCCGCATTAGAAGCAGCTCGGGCTGCCCGGACTGCAAGTGTGCCGGCTTTCCGGAAGAGGTTTGTTCGTATGTGGTCAACCGGAGGCTCAATTGCCTGTTGATCTGGGTTGAAGGGGGTTGTGTTCTCTGCCATTTTGGTGCGCGAAGAGAATTAATAGCAAAAGATCCAAGGCTCGTTGATTCCAGTATCGCAGCTGTAGGTATTGAAGAGTGGACTGTGGGCGGCGATGAACGTAAAATGCGTAAGTATATGTAGGTAGATAAGTTCTGGTCACGGTGACCTAACTTGACCTGCCAGGTAGCCGCATGTACTCATGGCTAGTTGTGGATATGGTATCACGATGCAGTGAATGGTGCATACACAACCTGTTGCCGCCATCTCATATCAGATGGATCAACAGGACCGTTCACGGAGTGAAATACAAGGCTGGGTTCTCGACACAGCTTACTGCTTTCACCCCACCCGGTATTCTCTAACCGCTTGGTTCTCCATGTTCTGTCGGGGACATAGAAGTGTTTGAGCTGGGTCACATTGTCCCAGTCTATGGGAACAACTGAGTTCCTATCAAACATGAGACCCGGGCAGTCAACACCTTGCCTTCCAAAACAAGGACCTCTCGCAGAGTTGACCAACGGCCATGTGCACTTTTCTCAGTTGGGTACCTGTGCATCTATTGACTGTGTATTTGCCCTTGCTCTTCGGGAATCGGGAATTATTTGTAGAGGTAGTGAAGCTTTCTCCATATGTAACACCTTAACACCTAGGTAGAGTTTCACCAGGGGTCACAATCCGGACGGCGATGGACTTAGGCCACTTGGCACTTTCATACCACCACAGTATGCGAGAACCATGGAGAGCCCTGGTGCCATGCAACCGGGACTCGCCCGGTCGCACCAGGCTTCCAGCCAGCCGGGCATTTCCGCCGTTTCCGAGCGGGAGGACCTGGCCTTGACCAGCCCTACCAGCGGGGCCTTGGTACAAGGTTACTGTGTAGGTACCAATGGGAGCATGAACAGTCAACAAACAGTCTGCACTGTTCTTTTCTTGCGCAGGGGCAGGCGGCCCACCTCGGACCCCGAGTCCCATTTCCAAGAGATTGCTCCCTGGCTGGCGCATGGCAGCGCGGGAGCAGGGCCAGCCCGGTGGCATTCTGTGATTTGACGGTTTGGCACGCGTCTCTCGTTGTTCAAGCTCACTCTCTTGAATCATAATACCCGATCCAGCAGGCGAGAAAGGTTAGCTTGTGAGCTTGTCAGGTAAATCAGCCTCCTGGTCCTTGACGCAGTGGAGATCTCTCAGCTCCCCCCCTGTTATCTCAGCCCCTTATTCGCTTGTTCGCAACGGTCAGCCGGGAATTATTGCTGAAATGATGCACAAGTCCGAGGTAGGATTGCCCCCCCCCCCTTGTCGGCTCCCCCAAAATACCCACTCTTGAGCCGCCTGGCCCTATCTGCGGCGCAGATCTGCGAATGGTAAGCACCTCGCGTCCCAGCGCGAACTGGGGTGTGCTGATGAGTCGGGACTTCTTCCGTCTTCTCCTCTACACAACAAGCCTTCTCACCACCGTCCCTCCAACTCGAACGCGACGAGGGCGCTTCGGCTGACGAACCGACAACACGCGAGCACGCCTCTCTTGGAAAAAATCAAGACCCAGAAGCGATTATGGTGTGCTACTACTAGTTACCGAATCAAGGACCGCAACGGTGTTCCCGGTCACGATGCGCTCCCACCGTACGACACCGAGCTTGATTGCCCTCCTGGGAGCACTCGGCTTTGCTCTCGGGTCGGATCCGACGGATACTCCCACAGTCAGCAACTTTCTCCGCAGAAGCGCCACCTCAGGTAGGTTGCGCCATGTCTCAACGAGCGAGAGGAACAAAGCGGCGTTCTAACGGCAAGAAGTGACCATCATTGGCGACTATCTCTACATGGATGGCGGCGAGCTCTCACAATTGGTGGATGGAAAGTCGATGAGGGTAAACCGGGGGTCGGATCCAGGTAAGACTGCCACGAAAATATCCATCTGGGCATCTCTTCGATCGATTGGGTTCCATGTCACATCCTCGATTTTGGTCCTCTTCCGTCCTCACGGGAGCCAAAGGTTCGTACGTGCCGTATACATGTACTAACAGTGCCCAACCCGCCCTAGTGAACTCGACGATTTCCATCAACCTGGCCAAGTCATGGAGCTCTTCCCAGATTACAATGCGTACAATCGACAGGCCGTGGGCAAGCAAGGCCAACCAAATAATATGGACAGACAAGGAAGCAGGGGCATTTTACGTCTGGGGTGGCAAGTGGATAGGGGGTACGAACATGACGCCAAACGAATTATGGAAGTTCACCGCCGACGGCAACGGCGGGGGGACTTGGGCCGTCGAGCCCCCCGCAAACCCAACTCTCTTCGATAGTCTCGAGCAGTACGAGTATGGAGCGTATACCAACACGGGCACGACAGGGTTTAGTGTCGGGGGGTTGGCATCGGGCTGGACGAAGAAGTACCGCGGCCACAACCAGGTGGTGCCGGGCATGGTGGCCTTCAACATGAATACGAAGATCTGGCAGAACGGAACCACGGCGTTCAGTCCCACCGACACCATCGTCGCTGCTTCGGCTGAGTATATCCCGACCTTTGGCCCCAACGGCTTGATCATGCTGTTCGGTGGATTATCTTTCCCGCACGATACCGAGGGTAGCTCGGCCGACTGGCAAAACGCAGCGTCGTACAATCTCCGGAACCTCACCTTCTTCGACCCACAGACGAAGGACACATATTGGCAGATTGCGACGGGGAGCGTCCCCGCGAACCCACGGTCCCGATTCTGCGTTGCCGGTTTTGAGACCTCTGACGGCGGCTATGATATGTGAGTTTCCACGCTTTGCAAATCCCGAGCTTGGTACGCCTAGCTTCTCTGGTGCTAATACCTCTCCAGTTTCTTATCTGGAGGATACAACGAACGTGACAAATTCACCTATGACGACGCTTACATCCTGAGTTTGCCGGGATTCGTATGGACGAAGCTCCCAGACCCCCAGACTGGCGGGCGCAGCTCCCATAGCTGTGTGGCCGTCGGCAAGCGCCAAGTGTTGAGCATAGGCGGTACCAACAGCGACGGTTGGTCGGACCCAGATCCAGCTCCGCAAGGGTTGTTGCTGTTTGACATGGCGGAGCTGAAATGGAAGGACTCATACGATGCCACCGCAGCAGCGTATGAAAGGGCTAATGATATCGACAGCTTCTATACCAACGGGTATGTACCGCTCACTACTCACTAATCACCCCCAACTGTTACTGGGTTTATCGGATTCTGTTCCTAACAAACACAGCTCTTTGGATGCAGTCGAGTGGTCGTCGAACGTAGTGCGGGATATGTTTGTAGCAACCAAGTCAACGACAGGTATGTGATGAAGCGGTTCGGTCCTTACGCTTCTTCCTTTCTGGTATATGTAGGTAGCTAACGGCGTTTGCATCACAAGACCCAGGATCAACTACATCATCGACCTCCAACCCAGGCGGTACCGGCACGGGATCTGACCCAGAGCAGGAGCAGGAACACTCAACTATTTCGGCCGGCGTGATTGCAGGCATAGTTGTCGGGGCCGTGGTCGGGGTGGCCGTCATTGTTGGAAGCATCTGGCTGATCATCCGACACGCGAGGAAGCCCGACTCGACCCCCAACAACGACTATGCCGCCGGCCCGGGCCAGGATCCGGACCCCGGGAGCGGAGGTGCGTATTACGATGACGCACACTACGCCCCTGAAGTTGTCAAATATGGTAGCCCGACGGAGACAACACAGCCTGTGCAGTACAAGACGGAACCGCAGGAGCTTAATGCTCATCGCCCTTACGCCGAGCTTCCTGTACAATATGATCACACCCATACAGGTGTCGATGGCGCCACCCTCACAGACCCATCCCCTAGATACTATTCGGTCGCCCATGAGATGGATGCTACGCCCTCAAGATAGGATGCCGCGCGCTCGTTTTCTGCGGAAAAAGCAAGAGGAATAGGACTGGCCTTTACACCGTCTTTATTCAGGTTTAGATTCACCGTACCATAAATAATAACAAGGGGCTAAGAGCTCTAATTATAGTACTTGTCTAAGGAGAAATAAATAAAGGAAGGACTACCTAGGTGCAGAGGGGTGTGAAGCACAAATCCTGCCCATCCGATATTGTCTTCTCATTCTTTGTAGGTTGACGCTAGAGATCAAATTCTGGTGGTTCAAGTTACAGCCCGCGTGCCCACCACCTTGCTCTCCGGGACCGCTGCTCAACTGCGAGTATATACACCCCCCTTAACTATCATTCCCCGAACACTACACATCTAACACTCCGTGACCCCTTTCCAAATCAAGACGTCAACCTCGCCACAGTGGTCTCAAAGTTGGGGTTTGCCGCCTGAGCAAAGTCGTGTGACCAGTAGCCGTGGACATCGTGAATCGGAATGCTGGAGGAGGGGCTGTTGACGCTAGACGGCTTGCCGGGCGAGTAGGCAAAGGCGAGCCGGTTGCCGCCGCTCGGGCTCAGGTACCTCGTCGATGACCCGGACTCCCACGCCGTGCACCCCTTGCAGAGCGCTGTAAACTGCCAATGCGTGCTGTTGGACTTGGTCCCGGCCTTGAAGAGGGTGTACTCGGCGCCCGTGTAGGGCGTCGGCATGACGTGTCCGCTAAACGCAGAAATGGTTACTCTCTGGTAGGGGGGGGTTGGGGGGCTTGAGAGCCCACGCTTTTCAGGGGCAGAGCGGGACAGTAATGGCTTACGTGGCCCAGCGAGAAGACAGGATGACATTGTTGCTGGAGCCCCTCCAGGCTACCAGCAGTGGGCTCCGCGGCATGGAGCCGCCCCAGGAGAGGCCGGCCCAGCCCACGTCGTTGGGGACGACCATCTGGATGACGGAATCATACGACGTGTAACTCTCGGCGGTGTCCGGAATTGCTACGCGGAAGGTGATGCCGCGCCCGTCGGCCTTGTAGAGCTGGAAGTTGGACGAGAAGATCAAGCCGGTGTCAGGATCTTGATATACGGCGTTGGCGGCGGCACCGGCGGCGGCTGCTACGTCCTCCAGTCAGCATTGCTAGAATCGTTGCCGTCTAGCAGCCAAGGAATCGGTGTACTTGCCAGTCCGCAGCAGGGCTGCCACAAGCCCGAGGAATAGTGTCCACAGCATGATAAAGTTGGTGATCACTTGCTGGTTGCCGGTCAGCCAAGAATCCCTGAACTCTTGTCCACGCAATCACCGTCGCCGAGAGGAAATGAACGGGGGTCAACGTACGCGGCGCTACTGACAGAAACCGGCGGGTGAGCTTGGCGGCAGGAGGATGTGCGACAGGAAGACACGGAGCGGCAGGACGAGCCTTTTAGTCGTCGGCCACGGGACAGCAGAGCTGGGCCAAGACGGCCGAGATACGGGGAACGGGTGTATCCCACCATGAATAAATATAGAGGGCAGCTTGGCACGTTGCTGTCGGCATCTCGAATCCCTGGACTGTGTTGACCCAGGGCGGAGCCGGTCCGGGGTCGACTGCTGGACGCCGCTACACGACCAACTTCCAAGACTAATCACTAGACGCCCGTTGGATGGCTGCAATCGCGTGACGACATCAAGTTGGCCTTTGTTAATCTAAATCATGCCGGAGAATCTTCCTCCTGGGGCGCGGCGCTTCCCTTGAAGGCGTGCAGGGACGGGGGCCTGGTTACGACGGGAGAAGGTTGTAGTGTGCAAGGGACGGCATATGGATATGCTAGGGACTGGAGACTGGTAGTGCGGGGCGGCCGGCGAATAACGTTTTCCTCCTCCAAAGATCATCCTCCCTTTTACCCGAGGATATTAGGCCAGGGAACCGTCCAGGTTCCTCAGCGGCCAGCCTCCGGGGGTTAAATGGTCAGCATATATTAAAAGCAGTTGCGTTATACCTTCCCAGAGCCGCAAAACCGAACTGGGAACGGGAGTAGTGTGGGCGAGTTGTGACGCGAGGATGCTGATATGAAAAGGGGTTGCGCGCAATTCAAGCCGTTGCGACCTTGTTGTTCCATTTCTCTCCAAAGTCCAAATGCAAACCTTCCAGAACTTTTTAGCATGGTTTTTGCACCGACGAATCGGGGTACTTACCACAAGTTACCGGGCTCTGGGCAACTCGCAATACAAATGCCTCCAAGCTCACTGGCTGGAGGCAAACCGGCGTGCCATCAGACTCGAGACCCAGGTCCTGGATACCACAACATGACCTCTTCGTCATATTGTCTAGCCCCTCAAGCTAGCTTTTTAATATCTTCCTCATCTATTTCCCAGGTCCCAGCCCCAGCAGATTCGATAACACGCGCGTGGTGTATACGAGAGAAACCTTCCAGAAGCCCCGTCTGCCGAGCATTTCACTAACCATTTTCTTCTTCAAATCCATCTTCCGGGTTTACATCCTTGGTGTGTTAATTTAGAAAGCCAACGCCATGTGGTGGTGATGAAGCTACCTACCCTCCTCTTCAAGAGTCCCAGCATGTGTCCCTTTGTGTCTACACGGCTCGCGTTTCTGGGGCTTGAAGGGGGCCAATAGTTGCTGCGAGTTCGTTGGTTTGTGGCTTCATGAAACTCGGTCACACATTTAACCCCGAGGAAGGGATCGGAGCCAAGTTTCCGTAGTTACCCGGTTCACACTTCGCTTGTCATACACAACCAGCTCTTCTAAATACAGTCAACATACGTTGCCAGCACCATAAGCGTAATTGGAATTTAACGCATGTCAGCTTGCCAGGCAACATGGTGGTTGAAGCCTGAAGTTATGCGAAACGGCACCAGATGGGTCTCAAACCATCATTTTGTTTCTCACATATCATCCCTATTCAGCAACTACAAGCTCAATCATGTTCTTGAGATGGACCCGATCATGAAGCCCATCCACAAGACTTCACAGCAATATCGTCAGAAAGTGTGAACCGCCAGAAGCCGGTTCTCAGCCTAGCGCTTGAGGGTGCTGCAAGGTTCCTACACTAGAATAACTACTCCTTTCCTTTATAGGATCGGGAATAGCAGTACATTCATCTGAGAGTCTATGAACATTGTCGATTGCCGGGAGCTATATTCTTTTCGTAACTTGAGTCTCAACGTGGTCAGCATCGGAGCCTGCAGCTCAAGTTCCTTCAACCTGGGTAATTATCTATAGTCCTCTCTCCTATTGCAGGCGTATCTTTTGCACTGTTAACCATCACTTCCCTACCAAGCACGTGCCAAGGTAGGTAGGTTAACGTATCAGTTCCGACACCCTGGGATGACCAACATCAACCAAGTTGCCGGATCGGCCCCGGGTCCTGGAAAACTGAATCCCAATCCCGCGGCCACGTCTAACAAGCGATTTGAGCCCAGAGGGCTTACAATCACTTCTAAAGGGCCTTGGAAACACTGGTAAGATACCGGCAGAGAGAGATTTCAGGAAGCCGAAACCCGGTTTCTGACTCAGGAGTGTTGGAGGAGCGGGGCCATGTGGCCCACGTCATACATTGTAGACATACATCATAGACATACATCATAGACATACATCATAGACATACATCATGACGTCCTCGAACTCGTCGTATACCTTACCTTACCTCGGTACCTACCTTATGTAACCAACTCGCTCTTGTTTCTATGTCTTGAACTTCGTGCCTCTTTCCGATAGATCATCGAGGCCAAAGTGGAATACACGCGGCGGTTACCTTGACGTTGATCGGCAGGATCGGGACCGGGGGACCGGGGGACCGATCGGGCGGGAGTGGGTCCGGAATTCGGGGTGGGGCGCCGTATTTCCTGGAACTCGGCAGAAACAGTTTGACTCATCGCCAGAAGGGGCACTTAGTAAACTTTGTCTAGAAAGTAATCACTGCCAAAAATGTCGGCCGATTAAGTGCCAACGTCAGCGACAACTGGTTCGTTTTGGGGGACTTTGAGGGGAATCATCTGGTCATGAGCACGAACTTGCTCCGCAAAATTACCGTTGGGAAAACTCAAACCCACAACTTACCCGGGGTATCCCGCGCACTCGACGGGGTTCCCCATATCAGCCCATTCTGCCAAATTCGGATGATTCAATGACGTTGAGAACCACCAGGATGCTGCCACCGGCTCCCATTCTTTCCTGCCTTACGAAACAATGTTTTTCCGCTACCCCCACGAGGCCGGGCATTGAGGTGGGCTCTCTATTTACCTTGGATTTCTTTTTTCGTTCAACGTCAGAAATATTATTCTAGGTTGTGATTGCTTGTCGGAACTCCATCGATATTGTCGTCGTCAACGAACGGCTGTTGGAATCAGAATTACCCGAAATTTGCGAGGGGCGTCGAGATCTCTATCTTTCCAGCGTTTTTTATCAAGGTGCATGTGATTACATGTGAATCTCGGCTTGGAGTCCCGCGATCTCGGGAAGCGGGGCGCCTTAAAGAGCCGAGGCCCTCACTCTCTTCGGCGGGCGGCTCCGAGGCCCCTCTTGCCTGCAGGCAGGAAGGAGGGGCACTCATCGAGTGGCGTGGGCCCCCTGTTCAGAGAGTCTCGACCTCAAAACTAACCCAGATGCATTTCTCGTACGAGTGAAAAATAAATCGTCTGTTTGCAGCCCATTCGCGGGTCTCGAGACGCTGTAGTGCCGCTATTGACCATGCCGCCGAGTTGCGATTCCAAGTTGGGTGTCGACGGGAGCCGACCGAGATGGCGTTTCCAACGGCATTCAGACGCCTTTACATAAATCCTGAGCTCGCTCCCGTTAGCTTTCTTGCCCAGCATTACTAGCACCATCATCATCATATCACCAGTGACGCTCAGCAAGCAAATGACAACGTCATCATTCAATCCTACAGCCCTACAACCCCACACTCAACCATAGTCATCGACATCACCGACTCTATTGCCAGCATAGTTTTACACCACTTCTTCGCTCCCTTCTCATCTCACTTCTTGCAACTTCAATCAAGCTATCGTTAATCGTTAGGCAACCGAGATGTTTGA
The DNA here is from genome assembly GCF_000143365.1 of Chaetomium globosum CBS 148.51. Classification (NCBI taxonomy): domain Eukaryota; kingdom Fungi; phylum Ascomycota; class Sordariomycetes; order Sordariales; family Chaetomiaceae; genus Chaetomium; species Chaetomium globosum. The sequence goes on from NT_165978.1 coordinate 4,257,636, forward strand.
CACGCGTGATGACTCGTCGCCGATGACATTCGACCCATATACAGCAACGTTCTTTGACGCCCCCCAAAATGTTCGTTACCTACTCTTGTCCCCTTTTCCTTCTGTCAGACCTGGTGCCTGGCGCATGGTGGGGGGCAAGGCCGGTCTCCCGTCTTGCAGTACTCGGGGCTGAGTCCAGCTACCCCCCCCCCCCCAGTTTTTACCTGTTGACTGCCCCCGACACGCACAACTTTAGGCCCTCTCTACGATCAATAGCTGACCATGTCAAAGCAATCACATCCCGATGTTCCTCCATTAACCTTCTTCGACACCCAAGATTTCGGGATAGACTTCCCATGTGACTCGGCGGCTTCCTCGTTGTCGTCGTTCTCGCCTATCTCCTCGGCCGGTAGCTCATTCGGCCCCCCCACGACAGACGCATGGGCTGCTCGAGATTCGCTACAGCACTCCCAGCCCGAGAAGCTTTTCGAGCCCCCAATGTTTGATTTGTGCCCACCGCCGAATGCCAACCCCAGCTCGGTGATCAACCCCTTCGGCCTCACTGTCCCGCCCTCCTTGAAGCCCCCCCAAGTGATGTTGGCCACCATCCCCGGCCAGCAACAACCTACCACAACCGCGCCCTCTACATCTCCCATACGGCCCACAACATGCCCCTCGGCTAGCATGGCCGCCACTAGGCGCTACCCATTCCGCAGGCTCAAGCGCAAGTCCACCAACGACCCATGTGACTCGGAGCCCCCTCCCAAGTCAGCCGCAATACCACCCCCGCTCAACACATCAACAAGAACCCGCCAATCCTCCACCACGAGTGTGACCCCCAGATACAAACCCGTCACCCCGGTCACCCCGGTCACCCCTGGCACCCCTGACACCCCTGGCACTCCCGACCTTAAAAGGACAGCCCACAACGCGATCGAAAAGCGTTACCGCACCAACATGAACGACAGAATCGCCCAGCTGCGCAATGCCGTGCCCGAACTGCGCCGGCTGGCCCAGCAGCGGTCGACGGTGGCAAAAGGCACCGAGGGGGACGAGGGGGACGACAGGAGAGCGGGGCTAACCGGGAAGTTGAACAAGGGCATTGTCCTGACCAAGGCGACTCAGTATATTTTGCAGTTGGAACGGAAGATTCAGAGGTTGGAGGCCGACAATAGGGCATTGAGGGGGCGGACCGAGTGGTTGGAAGCCAGCAATGGGGCGTTGAAAGCGCAGAAGGAGGGGCTGCAGATGGCGTTGATGGGTGGGGCGGCGGCTGTGGGAGATGTTGGTGTGGGTGTTGGTGGTGTTGTTAGTGTTATGGAGGAGGGGTGGATGCAGGTTTTGGAGGGTTGCAATTAAAGGGGGGAGGGGTTGGCTGGTTTGGGATTGTTTTTTCTTTATCTGTTTTTGCTGGTCGGGTTCAGGTTGATTTACAGTGGCGTTGGAAATGGGTTGGCATTGTGTCAACGCCCGGATTGTGCTTCATTTCCATGATACCTCGGAAATTGGCTGCATTGTGGGAGTTATGGGATCCAAAAAGGAAATGGGTCAAAACTACGCTGCGGGTTCCGAGGGTTCCCATCAAACATTCCTAATTTTGGGCAAGGGCTTGAATACCTAGGTACCTAACTGGCAACACCTCACCTCTTTGTCACCAATATTGCCTAATCTAGTCCGGTCATCCTCCGCTATTACGACATGAATATGGAGTGTTAATTGTTAGAGATAGTTCTGTTATGAATTTCGATTTCTTCCGCAACTTGTATTGCAAGAGATTGTCCTTCTTGATTGTGTGTGGCTAGCTACCTTCGTGACTGTTGTGTCTGTCCTTGAGTAATTACAATCTGTAGTGTCTCAAGTTGTTTCGGTTGCTACCTGGTCATTTGCAAAATCTCACCATGAGACCATGGCCTTGGCCGTAAACCTGGAAGCCCGAATTTGGATAATGACTGAAGGTCTTTGTGCTAACCTCTGTAACGGTCCCAGGAGTATAATTATTGCAACTATCTGGTGACGACTCTACGAGTACAGTAAGCTTGAAGAAGAAAAGGAAAGATGAGAGAGTCTGGCAGCTCGTGGGGCTGCTTTATGATCGTGAGTGCGGTGGCCCGAGCGCATTGCTAGAATGCTCGGTGCGCTGTGGGGCAACTGGGAATAGCTTCATCCAGGGGTTCGGTGGACCGTGCTTGTACGTGAGCTGGCCGAGGGTTACCGAGGCCCACCTCGGGCACAGCTCGTTACAACCTCCGGCACTACCACGAACTAGCATCCCTAATGTTGGTTCTCTTACTATGAAACTGTCAGACGATAGAGATATACACCTCCCACACATCATCTCCGTATAATTGGCTTGAGGTTGAGAGTAATGCTCCCACCTGGTAGCTCATGACTGGAACTCCGGTACTCCACCGATTCCGAGGCGGAGCCGGGCCAAATTTCTACCCGTGTAGTGCCACTAGAGCCGTTTTGCGGCTCTTCATCGGAATAATACAGGTAATCCTCGTCCATGTAGCGGCTGGTACGATACGACATTTGCGAATAGTCTTCCCATTCGTAACTGGAGTGGCTAGCAGGGTACGAGTGGTCCTCCTCACTTTGGCGGTGTCTGGTACTGCGTGCGTGCTGGTAACCCTGGCTACTCCGACGACTACTACTGTTGGTTCTATGAGAGTACATGTATCTTTCCGGGGAAGAGGCATAGCTCTGCTCTGCGTAGAACGGGTTGGATGAGTGAGATACACTTTCCACGTCGTAGGCGTAATAATAATCCCTAGAACGGGGCCGGTAACGACGCCGACGATTGGATGGGGCCCCGGTATCAACAGCCGGTGCTTCAATAACGAGGGTCGAATCCGAAGCGACACTCGGGGTTGCCCTGATGGTCGGGTCTTGGTAAGGAACCATGCCCCATTCAGACGAACGTCTGGCTGTGTCGCTTTCGGAAAATTCGCCATCACCGTCTCTCGACACGTCTCGGCCATAATCGTTTTGGTCCTCTGAACAGGGCCCATAGGCCTCGCCTCCGGGATAGTAACCGTCACGATTGGTTCTAGATCGTGCATTACCTTCATGCTGCGGGTTTCGAGAGTCTCGGTGGGTATATCCCGACCTTTGAGTCTCGGAATCTTCATGTTCGTTTCGATAAGAGTGGCGGTCTCGTCTGGACCGGTTGGTCCAGTCGCGAGGCATTGTCGTATTTATCCCGCTTGTCTTGTCGGTATGAATTCGTTTAAAGCTCAAATTGAATGAAGCGCGAGTGGTTAGGCTGGTGAGTCTAATACATCATTCGGGTCTCGATTGCCTAGCTGAGTGCCGTCATGATGGGGTTTTATACTTGAACCACTGTACTCTATTCTGAATGATACCTGGGTTCTCGTGACCGAGGTCAAACATAAGGGATTTAGCAACCAGAACGTCGGTGCCACAATGAAACTACTCGGTTGACGCGGCTTTTAAAACCAGCTCACAAAGAATGGGTGGCACCAGGCGGGCTGGCGTGCTTTTGAATCTCAGTGCCCCATGCAGGGCCGTCTCATGACCATGAGTTGCGCGATACTTCGGTCGGGTGGGAATTCCAGCTCTTTCACGGCATTCTAAATGTCATTTTGTCACCGGGTGTGCACGCCGTGTGGATGCCCATGTGGGATTCGACATTACCGGAGAAAAGGAGGCGGAGGTCAAGGGCCGTCGTTACTAAGTTGACGAGTCACCATGCATGTCAAGGTTTATGATGGAGTCTGATGAGCTTTGGAACCAAACACTTTATTCATATACTATATGGGAGTTATGACCTAACTACTAACTGATCTCTCAGAACAGATTTCTGCCCTCCGCGGCTGCGGCGCTTTGAACGTCTTGAAAACTAGACGCCGCGCTTTCCATCCAATGCGCTGCCGTGCCCGTGACATTTTTGAGAAGATTAAGGGAACATTAACAGCTTGGGAGCCTTCTCGCTGGGCAACTACCAAGTCTCGAAGGCTTTGGTTCCGGAACCTTTGGCTTTCCTTTGTTGCACCCGTAGGGCCAATGTTATCAATTACCCAGGGTTTCCCCAGGCGGACGGTGGTAGCGTCGTAAGGGTTATCTTGCAATGGGCACTGGCTTGAAGTTGCCATGCACCCCGGTTCATCGATTACAGTGGACGTACGGAGGAGATAGGCTTGCTTCCATTGCTCGACGCTCACCCAAGGTCCGGCGAATGGGCCCAAAATAGGCGAAGAGCTGAAATTATCCCCCTCAGCGCATCTACCTTCTTCTCCACAATCTTCGCTACGTTCTATGGGGCCCATTTTTGGCTCTAGATTGCGTGGCTTGAGGTTGGTTGAAGACCTGTACCATTGGCTTGCAGGCGGGCCATGTAGGTACGCTTTATTATAACTGTTGGTACTTATGGTTAGTCGGGCTTCTGCAGCCTGCTTTGTTAACTTGACAGTTCAAACCCTCACAATGACTGATGGTTGCATATCAAGCAAAGACATTAGTTTGGTTCACACTTGACCATTTTTGGATGAGCGGCACGGCCGTTGTGTGTAGTTACCCGTTGTTTAATACGGAACAGCGGGACTCAGGCCGGGGGGAACAAACCCTTGCTGCCAGGGCGAGTGAAAACATGTCGCCACAGAGTCTTAACGGGCGGTGCTGTCAAGCATGTCTGATTACGCTCCCTCGTTGACGTGAACCGGGCCCGGAGTGACGTGGGTATGGCGCCACGCCCTAATTCCCGGAACCCTTTTACCCAGATTACTTTCTGCGAACGTCCCCCTATTCTCCGGGTCGATATCTTACCGGGGCCGCTTCGCCTGTCGGACTCCCCCAATATCATCTAAGGAACGCCACGTATATGTTGTGGAATATGGGGAAAGTGTGCTCGAGCCGACACAAACACCCGGATTTCAATTGCTCCTCCCTGGCTGGTTCTCGTGCTGTTCCGTTCCCGCCGTAGGCCTCTCCGGGGAGAATCAGCTAGTCGCACCAGAAGTGAACCGACATTGGAGAACATAAAACCTAGGAATGGTCCTTTCCTTTTGGTGTTCCCCGGAATTGACGTCCCAAATACAGGCCCCTCATATCAACGATCCGCAACCATGATCCTGAAGTCACTCGTGTTGTTGGCCTTTGGCGGTACCCATACATGGGCGGCTTCCATTGGCGGCTCTGGGCCAGGCAAGAGGCAGAGCACAACGGCCAAGTACTGCCCTGGGGGAACGCAGATCTGCTTCTCGGAGTTTAGAGAACCGGCCAGCGGTATTTACTACCGCATCGCTATCCCGGAAGTCTCGGCTGCCCCCTTCGATGTTCTACTGCAGATCGTGGCACCGGTCGATAAGGCAGGGTGGGCTGGCGTTGCTTGGGGTGGGAAGATGAACGGCAACCCCCTTACCGTGGGTTGGCCGAACGGTGATGGCGCAGTCGTTTCGTCACGATGGAGCACGTAAGTGATTCCGGTGCCCTCAAAGTCACCCCCCAGCGCTGATGGCAAGTTCTAAGGGGACGAGTTGTGCCCGGCGCATATTCAGGGGCCACTTACGCCGTTTTGCCGACAACCAACACCAACGCAACCCACTGGCAGCTCGATGTTCTCTGTACCGGATGCAGCCAGTGGGAGGGCGGATCCCTCGACCCGAACGGCGTAAACAGTCTCGCTTGGGCCAAGAACACCCGAGTGGTCAGCTCGGCCAGCAGCAACACCAGTTCCTTCGCATACCACGACGGAAGGGGTGTTTTTGACCACGATCTTAGCGTTGCCAAGGTTCCCCAAGGAGTTTTCGACGCGATAGTCTATGCGCTTAACAATCCGACACCACCGGCGACTGACACAGCTAGCGCCGTGTCCACAGCTGTCACTACAGTTGCTAAGCCCACCACTACCTCGTCAAGGAGGACAACTCCCACTCGGCTCACTGAACTTCCCGGGCCCTCGTCGGCCCCCGTCAAGACCGCCTCCGCTGTGGTGACCACCGGTGTGACTCAGCTCCCTAAACCGACATCCACGTCGATTCGAGGGAAGCCGCCCATCCCACACACAAGCAACTCGGCAACGAGGAAGCCGACTACGCCGAGTGTCGTGACAATCACAGTTACGGCCCGGCCGCCGATGACAACTCAGAATGATGACGATGATGATAATGATGGTGATGATGACGATGGCTGGGGTGAGTGGCCTCCTTGGACGAGCGGTGGTGGCCCGCCATGGGGAGGAGGTAAGGGAAAAGGAAAGGGTGGCGGCGGTGGTGGTGGGGGTGGTTGGGGTAGGGGAGGATGGCGACGGGGGAAACGGGGCCGGCTTATTGCGCCGCCGGGTGAGTATTAGGAAGAAGTTGCAAGTTGTGTAACGGTAGAAGGTGGCCCATTGAGTAAGGCAATTGATAGCAGGGAACAATGTATGACAGCACATCTTGAATAACAACCAGAGGCTTGATTATTCCACTCCAACCCTATATTCTGCAAGGGACGGCTGTTCTTAGGGTGCCGACCAACCGGGAGGACTCCCTTTATGCAGCATTGCAGCCGTCATCACGAGTGCGGAGGCGTTGTCTACCGGCATTGCAGCAGTAGTTCCAAAGAAGGCTATTGAGTACCTTTCTTCGGCATTCACAAGACTACCTATCTTATTATTGGCCGTAGTTATCAGTATCTCTGCCGGTCAAGACGGTGACCGCGTGTTTCATAAAACGCCCTCGATGAGCACGTGATCACGACGGCAGCATTGTTCCTCTGAATCAACCTTGTAAACAGTAACCAGTACCGCCTGGCTTTCTAGGATCGAATACCTCGAGAGGCCAATATCTAAGATGAAGTCACAATCACTTTTACTGGCGGGCGTGATTCTGGTGACCTCCGTCTCAGCGGAATGTAGCCGGTCTTTTGTCGTCGGCGCCACGACCCAATACATAGCAGCGCAGACAGAGGGCAATCCGGCCAAGCTGACAGCCATCACTGCCGACAACCTGAAGTACACCGAGAGTGACAAGACGATCGACATTACGACCGGCGTCCTCGCACAAGCCATGAAAATCGACCACAACCGCAGCATCTACGACACCACCCTGTGTGCTACCTTTACCGAACTAATAGTTTCCGACGCGGCCAAGCCCTATGTCATTGGCACCCGCATGGTCTTCACAGACGACAAGGTCAGCTTGATCGAGACCATTGCGACCAAGCCCGGCGACTGGGCTTTCAACGCCACAGGGTATTTGCACTGGTACGTTTAATCATTGAAGGGATACGGGATACGACGGGAGATACCACCATTTTGATGGAGAACAAATCAACTAATAAAACAAAAGGAATTCACTCGAGACCTGGGACCCTATCCCCGCCTCGGATCGCGACAGCCGAGAAGTGATACAGGCCGCGGGGGACGCCTATTTCAACCGCTTGAACAACGTGAACATCAGCGTCCCCTTCGTCACCCCCTGTGCGCGGCTCGAGGGCGGCGCCTACACAGACCCCCGGGCATCGGGCAACGACACCTGCGCGCTCGGACTGCCGTCCACCATCAAGGTGACTAACAGGCGGTACGTGGTGGACGAGGAGATGGGGGCCGTTGCCATCTACGTGGGCTTCCCCGGCCTGGACAGGTCCGTCGCAGAAAAGCCAATGCCGGACAGCCACTTCTTCCGGGTTGAGGCCGGCGAGATTCGGTACATCCACACCGTCACGACGTGCGAGCACGCGGGGTGCGGAATGAACGGAACAGGGATCCCGCCGCCCGCTTGAGACTGACCTTGACGGGTCTGGTGCTATTATTGTTGGACCCGAGCTGTTTGATCGGCCCCGTTTCAAGTTTCGAACAGTCGACGTCTGGCTTTAGTCGTGCACAACGTATGAGCAAGAGTACCAAGTACAGGTTTGAGGCGATCCGGGAACGGGAGAGCCTTGATCGCTTTGATGAACGCGAGGGGGTTAAGGATAATTTCGTCACGATTGAATTTGTTCGGTCAATGCTCTCAACCCCTGGGCGTTCCCAAGATCCCAAAATACCAAAGATCCTCTTGTTTGGTTCCACAGCTGCAGGTCCTGGTGGCCAGGGTCTTGTTAGGCCTGATGATCACCACGATTTAGCACCAGTTTAGTCCAAGACGCGAAAAGAATGCGGGGGAAAGCTTCCATTTGTCCACGGTCAGTCCAACCAATGTTTCCTTTTCATGCCATGGAGGCCATCCCGAAAGACGGTTAGATCACCCGCGGTCGGACAATGGGACGTGTGCCCAAGTTGGCTGCTTATTTTCCCCCTTCTTCGCTACCTAATTAAGCAGCTTCTCCGCCAATTCTCCGGGGCGCTTGCGGCAGCTGGACGGATACCCAGACCGGAAGTGCGGCCGCGAGGCACAGCTCATCCTTCCCAAACCTTCTTGGGTTAGCATGATATAAAACTCGCCACCCTGGAGCTGCTGGTGCTTGGGCTGCAAAGTGAACTGCCAGGGGCACCTCCAGGCCTGCTTTTCACCTAGAGTTAAACTACACTAGTGTATTTTTTGGCTTGCATGCATGCGTTCATTATGGGTTCGCCAAATCCGAGCAGGGGGGGAGGGAGGGTGCGAAGGAACCCCAAATCTCGACAAGCACCAGAAGAGACAAGGGATGGGTAAAAGCCAAGATTGAGAGTCGCCCAGGGTGATGACCAGCATTCTCCAGGCCACGATCCAGCATCGAGGATCTTATATCTGATGGTTGGACCCTGCACACCCCCCTCATCCCACCGCCGATCTACGATCTCGACATCTCCACTCGTGTTGTTCTTCTGGTGTTCTTTGCCCACGACCCTTCGACTTCGAGAGAGGCCTTTCTTTTCTTCCTTCGACCGGGCCGTGCCCAGCAATAATGGCGTCTGCACCAGGTCCCCCCAGGGCCCGACGAGTCCAAGGCCTCCATTATCGTCGGTGTCGTCGGCACTCTTCACTTGATTTCCTATGTACTTTATGGTACCCGCATCTACTCTCGAATAAAACCCACCGTTCGCCTTTCCCTCGACGATTTTCTCATAACGGCCGCGGTGGTAAGAATGAAAAATATGCAAGAGTTATGCATGGGGGGGCCTCGACGCTGACGGTTATAACTCCAGATTTTCGATGCCGTCTCGTTCGGCATGCTGTTGGTTGCCATCCACTATGGCGTAGGGAGACACAACTACTACGTACCTGACGACCAGGAAGTGCTAGCAGAGAAGTGGCTCTTTCTCTGCCAGCCGCCTTTCCCCTGGGCTCTCGCCCTCTCAAAGATGAGCATCGCCTGGATGCTCCTCCGGATCCAACGCGACCGGGTCTGGTGGACGTGGAGCATGTACTTCCTCATGTTCGTGTCGTTTGGCGTCGCCGTCGTCTCCAACGTCTTCCAACTATCGGCATGTAAACCGTTATGGGCGGTTTGGGACCACAGCAACCCGGACGCTGTGTGTGCAGATCCGAAAACAAGTCAGACCTCCATCTACGTGACGGCAGTTTTCACCATCATCACCGATGTCGCGCTCAGTCTTGCGGTATGTGCCCCTCCCCCGATGGCTCCCTACATGTACATACCCGGTGGGCGAGGGCTACAAGAATCATGAATGCTGACATTTGGCCAGCCCATCTCATTCATCGTCAGCATCCAACGTCCCCTTCGCGAGAAGATTGCGCTCGGTTTTGTCATGGGTCTCGGTATCTTTGCCAGCAGCGCCTCCATTGCGAAGACTTTTATGATCGGGAGCTACGGGAAGACAGGTGACACGTTGATGGATACGGTTGGACTTACGACGTGGAGTATGGTGGAGGCACAACTTGCGTAAGGGCCCCTTCCCCCCTGCATGTATGAACCAACACAAGACCATTCCATTCTAACCAAGTTGCTCGCAGTATCATCGCCGCCTGCATCCCGACGCTCAAGCGCCTCTTTGAACAAGTCCTCCGCCGGTGCGGCCTCATCTCTAGCCAGAACTCGGCGACTCGCTCCCGAACAGGCTACTATAAGCACGACGAGAACTCGCGCTCGCGCGGCTACAGCCAACATCAACCCGAGAACCACAAGCTCTCGACAATGCGGTCGCAGCGCGAGGCCAAGCACAGCGCAGCCACGACCAACGCCGAGACGAGCAGTGTCGACAGCGGGGAGATGCCCATCATGAAGCCCAGCCATAAGGGTTCCATTGGCGACTTTGAGTCCGTCACATCGCCGACGCCGAACAGCGACAACGGGGTTTACTTTAGGACAGCCATCAAGGCCGGGGACAGGGACATGAGCGGGATGGACCAGAACGGGATTCAGATGGAGACGACGGTGTCGGTGCGCACAGAACCCAAACAGCGGAGAAGGGAGGCAGACCTTGTTTAAAGTTGGTTAGGCTGTTTTTTTTTCCTTTGTTTTTTTTTTTTTTTCTCAGGGCGTTCAGGGGTTCGTTCGCTTGCACCCAAGACGGCGGATCTGGGTTGGGGGGGTTGGGTGGGAGCAATGCACAGGACAGGTCATGATGTTCATGTTCAGAGACACAAGCAAACCGGCTGATTGTCGATCACTATGCAAATATGTCCACCTTTGCAACGTAACTGTCGCCAAGGTCCTTGGGTCCTTGGTGTTAACATTGCCCCCCCCCCCCCCCACGATAACCTTTTCTGCTCTCAACAGCAATTCGGTCACCAATGGGTATATTTGTGCCCCTGAGTTCTGACGCACTAAGCTCGGACGTGTATTGAATAAAGCATGCAGATGTGTGGCGCACACTTTGCCCTTCCCCGGTTTCCAAAAACAAGGATGTTCGGAGTGTACACGACATGGATAGTTACATCCACCCGGCCCCCAAACAGGAGATGGGAGAAGAAGGGCTTCGTGGCTGGGCCGGTTCCGGGAGTTTGTCCCGCGGCGTACCAAAGGATTTAGTTGGTATGGAAGACATAAAGCACCCCTGCCATTAATTCGCAGCCGGTTGGGGGTTTCGTGTGTCAGCTCGGCTTTCAGTCAAGCCCTCCAAAAAAAAGTCTTCTCAGTGGCTGTGGCTCGCTGGTTGAAAACCAGGCATCGGGAAAAACGAACGTGGTAGCCCTGCTTCTGCTTGCCTTGGCAGATCTCTGGATCTTTCAAAAAAGCAAGTGAGTTGTGGAAAGGGAGCTGGGAGGAAAGGATCCGCGCACATCGGTCGTCGGGTGGCGTCCAAGGATCTCCAACAAACCTTCGAGAACTTTGGCTCCAAACCCACCGAGACAAGCGAGAGAGAGCCAGGGCTGTTGAGCGTGTCTCACCGGTAGCAACAAGACTTCGCACAGACCGTCCGCTTGACCTTCCCGTTGCAGTGACTGGCCGGCCACACTGCAGCTCTCGGCCCGTTCATCACAAAAGTACCGGCGTCCTGCCATCCTCAGCTGCCGACCGGGGCTCTTGACCTGGCTACCAGTCTGCCGGCCTGCCGTCTTTCCCCCTCCCGCCAAACACTGAACGGAAAATTTCCCTCTTGGCTTCGCTTGCTTGCCGTGAAACGTGTTGGAAGCTCTGCCGAGGCAACCACACGACGCAACACACGCCACACCCCCGGGAAAATGAGCGAGGCGGCCCGGCCAATGTGCCGGCAATGCGACTGCAGGAACACCAGCCGGTATCCGAGAGGACAGCCAAAACAGAACCGGCAATGGCTCGTCTCTGGTCTTGCCATCTTGCCAACCCCCCCTTTCCAAAGAGGCTTGGCCGCCACCCCGCGTTCAATAAACACCTCGTTGCCTGGAAAGGGATTATGCATGTCTCAGAAGTGACCATCGAGTTTCTGCATGTGATTTGACCCCGCGCGCGGACCTTGGGAGTCCAACTCGGACAGTGCCCGGTCAAGGAAACAGACCCTCGTGTGCTTGGTAGACTAGCTCGGCTGGGAACTCTCTCCTTCCGCACCATCGGGACCGTTGAGTTAGTGCCAGTCAGAGCGCTCGGAAGCCCAACTAAAAGTGGCAACAATCGGCCATCCTTCTGGATCTTCTGTCAAAACATCTTTGGCCAAACGGCACTCAGTTCCCCCGATTGGATGAGGACACCAAGACAGCACCCGCGTTACATCGTCCGCCCGTCAAGGCCAGATGATGCTGGACAGAGCGGACCCAAGAAACAGCAGAGCGGTGGAGGATTCCATAAACAGCACGGCCATTGGCTCCACGTCCGATCCCCGCGGCACGCAATTTCAACCATCCCAGGGGTTGACCCCGGGACCCCGGTTCAGCAACGGGCTTGCCGTCTGCAGGCGGCTCGGATTGGCGGCGGACAGAGGCCCGTTCGCTTGCTTGGCTTCGCTTCCTTGGGCCAAACAGGCCCCAACATGTAAGCAGGGGGATGGAAAACAACAGCTTCAACTCGCACCCGAGGTTGTCCAGGTTGCCGAAGTACTTCGTAGATGTCTTCACGTTTGAGAGCAGAACAATAATACATACTTCTCTTGTATCAGGACCACATCAGTCGAATTAAGGTTATCCAAGTGTGCAGATCTGCGGGTTCCTTAAAACTCCGCAGTCCACACCAACTGACCAACGGGGCGGGCCGTTGGCGTCGACGACGACCCACGGGAGCAACACCTTGCTCCACCGGTCCACCGGAATCGGGGCTAGACAGGAGCGGGCTCGAGCACAGTCACCACGCCCAGGTCTCGGCCCATTCACCGGCGCTCTTAAACGCCCCAGGCCTGGTCCTCTAATATCAGACAAACGGGGCAACGGGGCAACTTGGGCGACAGCCGGTGGCACGAGACGTTAGACAAGATTTACAATTGGGGGGCAGTCTTCGAAAGGGGAAAACAGCGGCTCATGCTTTTCATATCCAGGGGCAGCGCCAATTATTCGTATACTGTCGCCTTTCACACCAGATATTAAAGGACCAATGCAAATAACGGCCCGGCGTCGCGTCCGCACTTTCTGAGGCTACTCTCGCTTGGTCTCAAGAGCCAAAGCACCGGTATCTAATTGCTGTGTAATAATGAAGTTAGCTGAGGTCCTGGGGCCTTCATGAGGGGCTCCCGGGGCTTAGGAATGGTTTTGTCGAGGGGCGCGTCCAGAACCATCTCTCATGTAAATCTTCGTAAGCCAGGGTCAGCCACAAGTCCTTGCTTGAAGAGACCAGAATCCCAAGCCCTCGGTCACCGACTCCGCGAGGTTGTCACTGGCAGAGTACGGCCATCGGAACACGCACGGGTGCCCTACATCGCTTCACCGATTGGCAGCATGCATGCATGATGCATTCGAACAGGTGTGACCTCAGGGGCGCGGGAGTTCAGGCAAACAAGCTACCTACGTGATGTTTCCCGGGACGGAGGAGCTTTGCTTCATCGATGGGAGCTGAGGTGAACCAAGGTCATGATATACTAGTAAACTGTTGCCCGGTGAGGTAGGTAGCTAAAACCACGCCGTTGAGTGAGGTGCCCGGAGTATTAACCGCTTGCTGCTACGCGATACTACCGAAGCCTGGTTAGACTCGGCTTTTCAAAAACATCGTTACCTGTACCCAGAGGCCAGCTTTCCGGTTACCCGATATGGTGGGACGAAGTCGTCGCAGTGTCTTAGTGACAACTGGCCAGTCACTTCATTCAGCATATTGACAACACCATGGTCAAGTGCCTGTTTGCCCTACACGTTCGGCAAAGGCGGTGACCGAGAAACATACGTGGAGCAGCTGATGTGTTAACAACAACAGAGCAGCATTGAGATCAAAAGTCACAAACACCCAAAGAACAAAATTTGGTCAGGCAGGCAGACAGGCAGGTAGGTACATGTACCTAACCAGCTCGCATTTGAGCTCACCAACGGGTAGGTATAAATAACCGCCCACCTCTCCTGTCAAGAAAAAACTTTATCACCGTTTAACAATCATCTCCAACCTTCTTCCTTCAAGCTACAAATGTGAGATATCTTAAACTAGGTACCTACCTACTCCGTAACAACACCCACACCTGGCTCTGCTCGTGGACATCAATCCGTCTCCGCCATGGCCAACAACACCACCTTTTCGACTCCGTTGATCGCGACCCAAGTCTCAGTCCTGGACTTCTTTGTACCTGGATCTAGTAGCATCCTTGCCGCCATCGAGCTTGTTCTGGGCACAAACAGCTACATTCGCCCCCTCATGCTCTGCATGTTTCTGGCGTTCCTGGGCAGACGTGTGTTTCGCTTCGTCTGGGACGTGGCAGAGACCTACTTTGGTTCGTCCCCTTGCCGGCTTGAAGACAATAATAGACATTCTCTGATGGTTGGCAGTTTCGACTGTCCACGTCCAATATGGCAGTGAAGTGTACGACATGGTTAACCTCTGGGCAACCTCTCAACCATTCGCTCGCAGGGCTCGGTCGTCTATGGCCAGAGTCGGCTGGAAAAGTCCATCCTATTCAGATTTTGAAGAGGATCGTCATCGAGGGCGAAGGCGGAAGAAACTCCTCTACTACCTTCCATGGAATGGAACGTTTTACTTTAGCTACAACGAGCATCTCTTCTGGTTTCGCTCTAGGGAAAAAGAAAATGATGGCTACCTTCAGCAGGTGGTTACGGTCTCGTGCTTTGGATCCCCAACAGTCCTGAGGCAGCTTTTCGATGACTGCCGCGACGGGTACCTGAAGCTGACCAATAACAAGACGGCTGTATTCGAGTATCTGCGTCATGGCAATTGGCAAAGGACGAGTTTGAAAAGCATCAGGCCAATCTCCACTGTTGTCATGGACGAGGAGGACAAGGAGGGACTTCTACGGGATATCGAAAGCTTCCTGGACCCGGGAGCTCTCACATGGCACGCCAACCGCGGCATACCTTACCGGAGAGGCTACCTACTATATGGCCCTCCCGGGACCGGAAAATCGAGTTTGTGCTTGTCTTTGGCAGGGCATTTTGGCTTGGACATGTATATCCTCAACCTCTCTGGCACTCACGGCGTGCCCTTGGGTAGTCTCCTCGCCGAACTGCCGTCCCGCTGTATCCTCCTGCTGGAAGACGTGGACGCCGCCGGCATAACGCAACCTCGACAAGGCGAAACGGACATCGCCAGCCAAGACAAGAAAGAAGACCCCGAATCCCGATTAAAATCGTCCTTGTCGGACCTCCTCAACGCTCTCGATGGGGTAGCGGCACAGGAAGGTCAGATACTCGTGATGACGACGAACCACATGACCATCTAGACCAGGCACTTATACGGGCTGGCCGTGTGGACAGGAAATTGGAGCTTCCGAATGCCGACGAAGACGCGGCGTTTCGGCTCTTCTGCATGGTCTTCAAAGGTGCGAAAGGCGACATCCCCGACCCGAAGCGAAAGGCCGAAGACGATGATGACACGGTGGAAAATTATGGTCGTCAATTTGTAAGGAAGATACCGGATGGGGAGTTCTCTCCGGCCGAGATACAATCCTATCTAGTGGAACACAGAGGCTCGGCTCGTATGGCGTTGGGGAAGGTACAGGAATGGATGGACAGAACTCGAACAGAACGGGCGAAGATGGCGAGGGCCAATGCTCCCACTGCGGCCTCGCCCTCGACTATGTGATTCCGGTCGCTCGGGGGGGTCGGGACTTTTAGACTGCAATTCATTGTTCAGCAAGGTCAAGAGAAAACGATGCGTTCAGATTAAGAACTCTAAGAACAACTTAACCATGGAACATATGATTTCCTGCCTAGACTTAGTCCCAAAACAATTGATTTAAAGATTTGAGCAGGCATCCGCTCGAGCAGAACACTTAGGCAAGCAGTATTCGCCCTACGAGTGACGTGGATGTTGAGAATTGCCAAATGCGGCTGCGCGGCTGTGTTGTTTGGCGGGAGTTCAAAGCGAGCTTGGTGCCTGGGCTGGGGTGCGGGGTGCCGACAGGATGGTTGTTGGTGGAAGAGTACCTTGAAAAAAGGAAAAAAAAAAAGAAAAAAAAGAAAGAAACGAGTTTTGGTTCTACCCGTCACTGCTCCTCACAGAATCATCGCGACCGAGGATTCGGAGCGAGCGCCTGGACTTACTGGAGGCCCGCCCGAGGAGGTGGTGGGGCCCAAGGCCGGCTCCATTTTTCCCGTCATTACCTTACATAATCCGGGGGTAACTATTCGCCGATTGGTTGTCGGTCACCTGCGGAGTGAGATTGGTCCCAGCCTCCTCGAAACCACGCATCTGCCTGGTGTTGGCGATTTACCCTCAGCATCCTCTTTGCTTCTCCACACCAGGTCGCGCGCCACGCTTTTGAAGGACCAGTACCTCGCGCTCAGTGTCAATCTACTGTTTCTACCCATGGGTCGTGGTCGCATTGAGACACCACTCTTGGAAGACCAGGACACTGAGAATTGGAATCTCCTCGGTTCTCGCTCGTTTTCGAGGAGAAGGAGCGAGATTGCCATTCGCTGACCCTGACACCTTGAAGGCGTGGCTGGCGACTGGCGACCGTTCTGTGCTGAGTGCTTGAAATTTTTACTTATCTTGCAAAGCAGTAAGTTGTTGATTCTTGCTACGTGCGCTGATCGGACTAGGTCGACGACACCGAACTCTGCGAGCGCCAAGTATGTCATCGTCAACACCCAATGACCCTGCCTCGCAATCGCTCAGCACTCATACTGTCCTAGAGTGGGACGAGACAAGTCCGAACGGCGAAGAGCGACACTACCTCACGGCTCCCGACCCCTCCGATGCAAAGATTCTTTTCAAGTCCGACATTACTGCGACACCAAATGACGGCGGGACTGGATCGGCGGTCGGTGTCTTCATGCGGCTGCACATTCCCGTGAAGTTGAAGAATGTCCCGCCCCGTAATATCCATATTCATATTCGGCCATCTCGTGTTCAATCATGCACCTTCGCCGTTGCCGCCGATGCTCCGGAAGCTATCAGGGTGGTGTCTCGGGGCCAGCTGGCCAGTCTGTCGATGAGGCTCAGCGGACCTGTCCAGATCGTCGTTCCCTGCGCCATGGCATCATCGCCGCGGCCAGCGAAGAACCGCGCATCAGGCCAAGTGATCGACTCTATCCGATCCCTTAGCCGAGCCACACAGCTCATCATGTACATGCCGGCGAACCTGGCTCCCCGGGCGCATCTACAACGTCTGTCGGCACTGCTCACGGGTGGTCGCTTGCAAGAGCTGCCGCCGTATACCGAGTTGTTTAAGTTGTTTGGGGGGTCGGGAGGACGGATATGGGATGTCGAACCTTTGTATTCCACGACATCACCACCATTCGATGGTGGCGGGGAAGGAGACGGGGAAGGCGACGGGGAAGGAGATTGTGATATCCCACCACCGTACCATGAAGCCTGTCCAGGGCCGTCAGTGGCCCCCGCTTCGAGATCGCGTAAGCAATCCCCTGTTCATCTCTTTAGTTATCCTTTTCTTTAGCTTTTCTCTTCTTCGTCTTTATTACTCTGGCCATCTTTCTTTTCACTCTTCTTCTCTTTGTTTTTGCCTGTCGTTCTCCATTCCATTCTAGTCATTAACACGCTCATCCAGATTTGCGGCCAAAGCCTGAAACCCGGGACGGAAAGCGACGGCGTAGTAGCAGCGACTCTGTGACTATTGCAACGTCCAGCGAGGTTGTCAGGGCAAAAAGGCCTGACCTACGCGCTTCCCCTCCAAGGCCATGTCTCCCCGAAAAGGGACAGATTCCGGAGCCCTCCGTCTTGCAGCGTCTAGCGCTTCTAGAGGCACTCGTCCATGCTCAAGCTGTGCAGATTAGTGATCTGTCGACCGAGAACCAAACGCAGCGGAAGCGAATCGATGAGTATGAGACGGAGCTTGCGGCGTTGCGGTTGGAGATGGGCCGCGTGGATCGTGAGGTAGATAGGTTGGATGTGGACGTCTCGGAGCAGCGGGAGGATATTATGCGTTTGGAGGGCAATGTCCAGTACTGTCTCGAACGAGAGGACGAGATGGTGGAGGCCATCATAGATACGGTGACGGAGCAAATTTCCGAGAGGGGGCTTAGCGCGGCTAATATACACTTCACCTTAGGTGGAGGTTGACTCTCCGTCTTCATGCGCGCCCTGTTTTTGTTGCTATTCGCGTTCGAGTATCTCTGTTCGGTATGCCGCCCATTTTTGGCTGTCCACATACGTACTAATCAGACGTGCTGCTCCGATCTGGTGGAGGTAACCGCCGAGTGTCACCGTGTCTGTTTTGCGCTGAGCAAACACGCCAGCCCCTTTCTTGGCAATGAGGGAAGGTTGGTACTAGGTTGGTGTTGACGTGTTCTTTCTGGTCCAAATATCTATGAGCAAGGTACCCAAGTACCAGGCAGCCGTACATAGTCCCAAAAAGCCCTTGCACTTTAGACGGACAACAGCGTTCAGATCACCATGAACTTGTCCATCCCAAAATATGGTGTCCATCCTTAATCCCCACCCCGATCTCCTCCATCCAATGCCATGTTCTTGGCCTTCCATCTCATTACACTCCCTTGGTCCTTGCGGTCGCGGCGGGGTACCACCCTTGGGCCCTTACAGGTCGCAGGGATCGTTTTCGAACTGAACGCGAACCCCGCGTGACTGGAAGAACGGATCTTCCCTGAGGTTCCTCCAAGCCCACTGGGCCTGGCACCGATATGACCCGAAGCGCCATTCGAGAATGTTGATGGAATGCCCCATCACCAGCGGGATGATCTCGTCGACCTCAAACACAAAATCCCTGGAGAAGTGTGCCATGAGAAACGGGATCGTCACAATGTCCACGGGTCCGGCGATCGAGATACACCGGGTGTGGTCCGCAGGCTCCGGTGCCTCCGCCACGCGGTTTCGGTCCGGCCGCACCGTCACCGGGACGCCGCCCTCTGGCCAGTCTATAATTACCGCGGTAGTTTGCGGAAACCCCGGCCGCCATGCGCCGGGCGATGACTTCCCGGGTTGGATTCTCCCTCTCGGCCCTCGACTGGGGGTTGGCCATGTAGCTCGGCCTAAATGGTGGCCTCGGTCCTTGGGTTACGCCACCCCCCCTGGCTGTGCCCTCGGCTGGCTGGGCGTTCCCCGCCGTGGCCTGGCGCCCGGTGTTTGTGTTGGTCGGGGCAGTAGTCGATTCAACGGGAGGGAAATCACGGCCGGGGGCACCTTGCGCCGGGGGAAATGAACCGGTGGCGGGGGCGGAAGGAATCTACGAGAGAAGCGCGGTTAGCTCGGTACCTCGGGGCTGTAAAAGTTGGGTGAAGACTTACTAAAGTCCTCTGGCTGGGGCCACCGGCCTGGTGACGGTAACCAAACTGCCAGGGGTTACACGGTGTAATATTGTTAGGGGGAGCTGCCGTGAAAATTATGGGCGCAGCGGTCTCCCGGCGAGGGTAAATGGCGGGCGTGGTAGCGTTACGCCTGGGGCCTTGAGGAATGGTGTACTCCCACGGCTGTTGCTGTGGCATTGTGACGCGGGGGCCAGTTCCAGGAAGGGGTGGATAGTATCCTTCCTGTCGGCCTTGGGGCGCCTCGTCCTGCCAAGGGTCCGCCATGGTGAGAACTGGGTTGGCTTTCAAGTAGTATTGGATTGTTGAAGAAAAGGTAAGAAGAACTCTATTTCAGTGTGTCGGTGTTGCTTTTGTTTCGGTATATATATAAGAAATAAGAAGAAGTTGTCTCAGAAACTCTTGTCTCTTGAGTAGCACTCAAGATATTTTGCTAACTTGAGTGAAGACAATTGATGTTGTGTGTGCTTAACGTGAAGAAAGAAAAGAGAGCGGAGGAAGAGGGTCGGTGAAGGTTAAATAGGTGTAGCACTGCCATTAATTCCGCCAGCAAGTTGTAGTTGTGTGAAGACAACACCAGACGAAAGCTAGGGGGTGAGGGCACGATGCTATTCACTACATCCGGCGGCACTTATTATCCGACACGCCTTTCTCCTGGCCACAGGGTGCTTATTCACTGTGCGCCTATTCACCGATTGCGAATTTGGCAGCCCACGGCAGCAACTGCCTCAAGCAAACCACGGGCTGAGTCTCTCTGGTGGTCTTCAACCGTAAATCATTTGTGATGTGCTTTCTTTCATGGGGAACAAGCAGGTGTCAATGGGCAGATTCACAAGGAACTACCAGCTACTATTCTTAACGTACCTAATCAGTGACAGGGTTAGCCATCAAGCCTCCTAATAGCATATCGGTTATCGTAAGGAACAGGGCACACCCATATCTCTTACACTGTTACACGTGTTTAAATAATAACACTTGGCAATGGCTAGCCTTAGTACCATTAAAAACCGTTGAGGCCTAAAGGATGTTGTGGCTTGAAAAGAGGGTTGTATTTGAGTCGCTACGAGGTTTTAAGAGCACTCCTTGCCTGCAGGCCCGTAGCAGCAGAACATGATGTTGTTAGTGATTGGTGACTCCTTGGTTCAGTCATACCGCTGAGTCTATAGTTGTTGGGAACTCCCGAGCCGGTTTGACAAACAGCCATCTCTTTTTCTGACTCGCTCTGCTCTGTTTTTGTCAAATTATGTGGTTGCCAGTGACGTCTAAGAAGGCCCGTGAAGCAGTTGGCCAAACAAGGAGTAATGAGTCATGAGCTCGACAAATGCGCCACCAAAGACCCGACAAATCCCAAGAATTTTGGAATACCTGGAGTGAGGAACAACTACCTAAAACTGTGAAAGTTGAAAGTAGCAGTCATGAGACAATGTGACAAGCGGTTGGGGACACCTAATGACAGCGAGACGGGTTATTTTGGCTCAGAATACTGTGTGGTAAATTCACTGGAATATATTTCAAGTTTGTCGATAACATGATTAGGAATACATCCTTCCCTTGCAGCATTATCATGAAGGTATTGTTTGTTTTGTTGTTGGTGTTGTTTTGCACCCCTGAACCAACCCTAACCCTGTCGTGCCTGGATACACTGCCCCTGGGCCTGGGCCTTGTATCACACACACTGTGGACAGCGCAACTCGGTAAACGCCGAGGCAACAGCAGATTCCCGTGCAATTTCCGATAGAATTGCGAACGTCCAAGAATCTCCCAAGAAAACCAAGACAAGCTCCCGCCCAACAATTGACGTTTCACATCGAATGATAGGCTCGGTTCGCGAGGGCCGCAGCCAGCCACGTCAACGCCCAGAGGCACACCTTTCCGCGGCGCTTGGCTGGCCTCTCGATCATCGTGGTGCGAGAGTTTAGGTGCCGAGTTAGACGGCGGTGAAGGAGCGCAAGGAAGACCGCCGGGCTGTCGGGTATTAATAAAAAAACGGACAACTAAATCGAGCATCGAGAAACCCAAAAGAAAACCCGTCGCGGTCGGCAGACGTGAGTCGGTGGTAGGCAGTAGCAAAAAAAAAAAAAAAAAAGTCAATCCTCATTCCCCGGTGTAATCCCGTAACACCGCCCCGTCCTTTCCCTCCCGCTCCAGATGTCCGCCGTCCTCCCCGATAGTTGTCAGTCCGCCTACCCTTCCGAAACCGCCAAGCTCAGATCCCCTGCTCACAGACCATTGTCGGTTTGTCGGCTCGGACGGGCGCATTAAAGCAGGATTCATGTGTCGTTAGGCTGCATGGGTTGATTTGCTCTTTTAGCAGCAGCAGTCCAAACACTCCAGGCAGCACTCGCAGGTCTCGCCGCAGAGCCAGCAGCAGCACATGGCGGCGATACTAGAGGTGCACAGGCGCGGTTAGCCAGCGTCCTGGAATAGTAGAGAATTGGTGTTGCCAATACTTACCAAGTGTAGAGGCAGCCGTGGCTCTTCTCCTCCTTGGCCGGGGGCGCCTCATGATATTGCATGGGCTGGGGCGGCGGATAACCTTGGGGAGGATAGCCCTGGGGCGGGTAGGGCTGAGGCGCATAGCCCTGGGGGGGCGGGTAACCCTGGGGAGGGTAGCCACTGTGGAAGAAAAGAGGAAGCGGTCAGTCACTCAGTTCCATCATGATTTCTTTTGTTGTTGTTTTTCTTGTCGTGCGATAAAACAGACCACGGGCAAGAACGGGGTGCAAAATGCAATTGCGAATGAGGCACGACTTACCCTTGGGGAGGATACTGCGACATGATTTCTGTGGTTGGGGGGGTTTTGTTGGTTTTGTGTATGTTGGAGGAAGACGAGAGAGAGAGAGGAATAAAATTTAAGAACAATTGAAGAAAAGAAGTCGGAGGGAGGATAACTGCTGTTAAGGTATGGAGATCGTTAGTCAGTTGCTGCGCCTTCCCTTGCTGCAAAAACGGCTGTCACGGCGCGGCTCGCGGCCAACGGTGGGGTGTTTATCTCCGGGTGCTGGGTTATCAGGTCCACTCTGCCAATGCTTGGAAAATGGCTGTCGGTGCCGATCCATCCGACAGCCGCCTTTCCTGCAAACCTGGCGGTGCAGCTTTGTCAATGCTCCAAAATGAAGGAAAAACGAAAAAACATTGTTATGTTCGAATGAGGAAGGTGTGGAAGTGGAACCCGCCTTCGCAACATCGCTGAGGCTCTCAGGTAGGTAGGTACTTCATTCGTTCAACGGCGCGTTGCCTTGCACGGGCCGAGCCCGTTGTTTACATCGGACGGAGCCCGTTCCGGTCCCATGTGGGGCCAACGGCACGGTAATCTCGGCGCCGATCCTCCACTGAAATTCGGCCCTAACTTTTTCTGATGATTCGGAAGCCCAAAATTTACGAGTTGGCGACAAAAACTGTAGTTGTATCCTCCATGCAACATTTGAAGAAGAGCTAGTGCCATTCATTGTCCTCAAACACTACAGGGTAGGTAGGTACCCAGATACATGTATGTAGGTACACACATGTAAACAGTCCAAAGGTGCTCATGGGTCACAACATCGGAGCCCCAACCTTCTTCTTGAGATCGGGATCGGCATTGGTTAGGTTACTTAGTAACCACCCGCACGTCTAGACAGCGTAATAAATGCTCTTGCAGCTGTGTCCGTCGCTGTCGGTGTACATGTGGTGCTGGTCGTCCTTGTAGATGGTGTAATCACGGAAGCCGTTGCCGCCAGTGCTTAGGTAGGTAAGTAGCAGAATTAGCAACCACTTCAGACATTTAGGTCCACGGCGAGGGACATGGCAGCTACTAACCCAACTTTACTGTAATTAGCCTTTGTTTGTGCATCCGACTGGATGTTCCAAGAGAAGTACACGCCGGTGGAGAAACCACACGACTGGCCACCGCCCTCCCAGGCCATGACACCGCTAGTGGGGTAGCACGCGTTGCTCGAGGAAGGCCGGAAGTTGCAGTTGCTATCGTTGGCGCAGTACTGGTTAAGTTTGGTGTTAGTGAGCGTTTTGTTATGGGGTGCACTCAGCGCCACATTGGTCACTCACCACCACTACAGAGTAGATATTCGTAGCTCCGTCCTTGCAGTTGACCAAGTGGATTCCCTCAGCACGCTTGACGATGTCGTTGAACTCAGCCTCCGAGACCGGTGAGGGAGCCGTAACGGGCCCAGCAATGGCGCCCGCGACAAGCGAGCCAAGGGCAAAAACCTTGGGGGCGATCATTGTGGTGGTTTATGGCGTGGTTGGGAAATGTTCAAGTGGTGCTGAGAAGGTTCTCTAGGAATTCCGAAAGAGATGTCGATGGAGGAGGAGAGGTCCGTATTTAAACCCAAAACAAAGAAGGTTGTTCGTACGCTCATAATCCTTCTTTGAGGTTGCACGTGGAGTTCGCGTCTCGTGGTCGAGGTTTGTTCATCGCTTGGGCTGTAGCTGCACAGCATCAGTAATCGCCTCAGACCACCGTCAGCCGAGCGTAACATCAGGGGTGGGACGCTGGTGGTTATAATCCATCAGGGACCTGAATTTGATACGAACTTCCTTGTCGGCTCTACTGATCCGTTATATTATACAGCACCCGAGACCCTCACGAAATACTAGGAGCTGAGGGCTACGGGAACTACATTTACATGTAGCGTTGCGAAGAATGGCCTCGGGATAGCAAAGCCAGCGCAATTGTCCAACGCATCAAACAATCTACCAACTTCAAACTTGACAAATCCAGTACCATTGGACTTGCTGGTGGGAATAAGGGCACTGGGGGGGCTCCACGGCAACTCCTTCAAAGCCATGCAATGGGAGCGAGCTGGTCTAGGCCTCGCATAAGACCAATAGTTACCTGCCCACCAAGTAGACGGCTGTGGCCAACCGCCCAGGAAGTTGGAGGAAACATTGAGAAATCTACAAGTATCTTAAGTAAATAGTGCTCTCAGAGGTCTCACAAAATATCCCCCATTAGGTACGTAGTGTTGTTGGAGAGAGAGAGGCGTCACAATGGTCCTCTTACTCAGCGACATGCACCACTAGATCTTGGCGTGGGGACAAAGGCTTTTTCTCTCCTTGTTTCTTAGATAACAGCTCGTTCCGTCTTTAGAATCCGAATATTACGCTCAGAGGATGGTGCCCAGGCAAGTGCCAGCGGATCATGGATGAAGACGAGGCGAGGCGTGACATGGAGCTAATGAAGGACTCGGTTGCCCAACCTCACGATTCAGTACATGTAACAAGGGACTCAACGGCGGTTGATAGGTTGGCTAGTCCTACAACCATCATGTAACATGCAGTTGTGCTATCTAGGTAAGCTGCCAGTACGAAGTGCGAAAAGGCGCTGAGCCAAAGCGGAGAGGTGGCTGTGACCGCAACTACCAAAGCTAAGAGATGAAATAACCCAATGTTAGGGCCTCACGGATGATTAATCATAGGTAGGTACAAGTACACCGGACTCTACCAAAGGCCAACCATTACTTGTATAGAACTACCTGTTTTGCCTCTTCCCACTGCGAGTCTCGTAGCCTCGCAACAACCAAGCTTTTTATACCAGATTATCTCGAAGAAAATGGTCATACTTTTGTAAAGTAGGCGATTTGATCCCGGCCCAGTTCTCCTTCACTCCTACTTGCCTCCAACTGACTCTGACTCTGATTATGCGAATGCCAAAGGAAAAATCACCCGAAAAGATGGAAGCCGCTCGTCAAATATATCCCCGGAAACCCGCGATGGCTTTCAAGAAAACTTTGTATGGTCGCTGTCGGGCCGTCGACCCTCCCTTTTGGAAAGCAGGGTTGGGTACCCTATGATGCCGAGCTCGAGCCGCCGTGGAAAGGTTCGATCATAACTCGGATGATTGCCAACATGTAGGCGGTAGGCAAGCTTGCTTTATCCTTCCGTTGGAAGCGGACCGCAGAACATGACAACGTCATAGCCCCCCCCGTTTCTTGGTGCGCGATAGGACATAAATCAACAGCCGGTTCGTTGGCAGTCGCTGCACAACTCCCCATCTTTGCCCACCAAGGTGGTGCAGCCGTGGGTAGCGAAATGGGCGCAAGGTTTGTCGGCCATGGCGATCAAGGATTGGATCGGGTGCTGATTTTGACAAGATAAATGAGTAATATTGAAGCCGAGGCCGACGACAGTGTGAGCGGGCGAGGCTAGGGATATTTAGACTTGGCGGATGTTAACGACTGGAAGCAGAGTCGCAGACTGGAGAGCCAGGAAGTGTGATGTTTTGCCTGAGTGCCTCAATGTTGAAATGTCGGCTCAACAGCTTTATCTAAGGGCGCACGAGTGAAAGAGCGAAGGGCAGGTCCCCCGAACCGCACAGCACAGCTCGAGTCACTTTTCCGTGATCCGGCAGTCCCAGGCCCAATGCCATCTTTTCACTCGGGCCCCATCGGAATTGCATCCGGTGCATATGCATGGGTTGGGGGTCGCGGACGTGGTGCCTCTCGTTGCTATCACGGAACGGTGCCAATGGGATGGGTTAGAATGTTCCTGATTACCTCTCCAGCCAGACTAGCCTTGATACTATGCCAATTTGGTCTTATTGTTCTTCTTGGTATGGTGTGCTGGTCGGTTGATCGTTGCATGATTCACCTGCAAGCTGGCACCGAAAAGATGTCCACTCAAGGGTCTCAGGAAGCAATGCAGTATCTTGCAGCTTCCCGATCATGCGAGCGACATACCTGAACTCGGTGCCAATACGTAGGCGAGAGCTGATTCGGCAAAGCGTCGAGACGTGATGAGCAATGCGTACATATGCAAGACGCCGACCCAATCACACCCAAACGTTGGTGGACGACTCGCCCTTGTCAGCATCAAAGCGTGCGATTCGACAAACCTGTGTGTAAAGGTGTAAAGTTGGTGTTGGGCATCGTGGTGGGATAGGTAGGCCACCGAAACTACCTCCAGTGAGGGAGAGATTCCGGAGTCGGCCTGCTTGTGGGTGCTCCTCATCCCACGGAGGTTGGTGTTGGATCGCGGCGGGGGTTCTCTCGTTTGGGGGAGCATCGCCTATTCGTGCCAGGTCCAATCAGGTACGGCTCGATAAACAGTAGATAACTATGTCATCTATTTATTTTATTTCAACCCCCCTTCTGGAGGCCCGGCGCCTTAGGAATTGACTTCATCGCGTCAATGAAACTTGTGTGTCGTTGGGCTCTATCCTGTTGCTGTGGTAAGAACGAATAATACTGGGCCGGGAAGCACTCCTCTAGGTAGTAATCTTTACATCTTGAAGGATCAGATTGGATGAGTGCTTTCACCCCCGATCATGACGGTCGACGTCTATGAAGCAAGAGGGCCCATCATGTGGCCGGGGACTCAATTTATAATGAGAAAGATGGCGTAGAAATGGGTGAAAGGATGCCAGTTTCAAAAAGCGAGTGTTGGGCTGGTCCGTATAATAGAAATAATCACACAAGCCATCCGCTCGTTGTCGGTTTTATTTGGGGTCGCCAGTGGTGAGAGCCAAAGGAACTTAAAGTCACCGGGAGCGAGTGCCAGGTGAGGCAGTCCAAGTCGAATCATGGACTGCATCGGCGCTTTTCGTTGGATAAACCGCTAGGTTCGGGGTATCCATGGCCCGGCTACGGAGAGTTTCTTGGTAATCCCCCCCTTCTTCGCTTGAGGGAATCCGGTATAATGCGGGGCACTATCACGTTGGCTAGTGGAACATCCTTAGACATCTCGGAGCTCAGTAAAAGATGGCCCCTTGTTGTTCCTCCGTCTCAGGTAACCCGACTCCGCAATGCCGTGATGGCGAGTCCGAGCCTGCCCGGAATAGCGCCATCGATGACGCCACAGCTTGGATATATATGTCAGCGAGAACAAATGACATCTACTTAATAACAGCATAATTACCTACCCTCCCGACCTTCCATCGGCCGTCAGAATCACCAACCAGCTGCAACCAACCCAAAAACACCATGGCCTCGCAAGACAAACTCATTCTCTACACCAACCACGGATGCCCTTGTGAGTAGGATTTTGACGGAACCAGTTCTGGCGCCAAAGAAAAAAGAATGAAACTAACCTCGTTCAAGGGGCACACCGCGCCCACATCGCGCTGGCAGAGCTCAAGATCCCATTTGAAGAAGTCATTATCGACTTGAGCACGCCACGGACAGAGGAGTACCTCAAGATCAACCCACGTGGGCTGGTCCCAGCGTTGTCGTACAACGGAGAGATCATAATCGAGTCCGGCATCGTTGCGCAGTTCCTTGTCGACACTTACCCGTCCCACTTGATCCCCGCCTCCAATGCTCCCGGCGGTGCGCTGCGCCGGGCCCAGGTTGCCTTGTTCGTCGACGCCTTCATCTCCAAGTTCCAGAGCGTATTGTTCGGGCTTTTCAGGGCCAAGACCCAAGAGGAGAGGGAGGAAATCGCAGAGAAGGCAATTGCAGGCCTTGTAAAGGAGGTTGAGCCGCTTCTTGATGATGCGAGTCCCTTCTTTGGCGGGAGCGACAAGATCACTTTGGCCGAGGTAAGAAACACACAGCTACCTAATATACATGTATGGTTGGCAAGGGAATCCACTACTAACAAACAAATTCCAGGTTCTGACGGGCTCATTCGTGATCCGCCTCAAGGTCCTGTCGGCGGCTGGTGTTTACCCCAAGAGCATCTGGGCACAGATTGAGGCGAAGACGCCCAACTTTCTCAAGTGGGTTAATGTTGTTGCCGCGCATCCAAGCGTGAAGTCCATTCTTGACGAGAAGAGTCTTGTTGAAGGGACCAAGGCCAAAATTCTGGAGCTGGGGGGTGTTATCGTTTAAACGTATTTTTGCATGTAATATTCTCTCCTGTGTAGCGTTGAGATTGACGAGCGAGAAGCAAAATGGAAAAGATAAAAAACTGAGAGTTCCAAGCTTCCATGCTGCATCTGCATCTGCATGGTAAATTTGACCCCTACTTCGATTCGCGGTTCCGCCTGTGCTTCTTGGGCTTCGCAGGCTTCACTCCCCGCGCGCTCCCTGTTTTGGACCCACTTCCAGCTCGGGCAGCAGTTCCCGCAACCGAGGCATGGCGCCTGAGCGATGGATCGCCTGTGACCTGGACCTGGAAAGGAAGGGGTCGAGGTCGAACTCGGTCATTCCAACACCATCCACACCACACACAGATACTTGTTGGTACAATTGATTTCCCCAACCACAACACTCGCGTTTTCAGCTATTCAACTCGGGCCATCTGACTGCTTACCCTCGAGGCAGAAACATCGAGGGCTCCCCACTCATTGACGGCGGATGTAGCGCATCCCGCGCTGGTTGCGCTACCTATCCAATGGTCCCCTCGAAAGGATCCGGCATTAAAAACACTTTGACAATGCCGTCACAATGGTTTCAGATGTACGATGACTTCATCACCAAGAACGCACACCAAGTGTCACAAATCGAGTCGACGTTACGATCATTAACCTACATCATCCCTGGTACGCTTCCTATCCTCCTTCCAAGCATCAATCAAGCCATTGGGGACCCAAACCTAGACCGTCACTAACCCGGCATTCTTTCGTAGGCCGTTTCCGCGACGCCGAGATTGCCTCCGAGTCCATCCACAGCGGTGTGCAGCTGCTATCCCTCTACCACGACACGCTACTCCGACGGGCGCACAAGCTCACGACGAAGGTACCGCTGCCGCCCTCGCTCTCACAGCCCGCGCCCACCCCACACGGCCGATACACGCGCTTCTGGACCCTGAAGAGCACCCTCTACCGCCGCGTCGCCTACGCCCTGCAGATCGTCCATTATGTCGAGCTGCTGTGCGAGATGGCCGCCAAGCGCCGCGGCGAGCGCATTCGCTGGCGCGTCATCGTCCTACTCGAGGCCGCCAAGGCCCTGTGCCGCCTGCTGCTGATGCGCATCACACGGTCCCGCCCACTCGTCACCCCCATTCTTCCCGAGCGGGAGCCGATACCAGAGCAGCCCACAGAGGAGGATGAGGTGGAGGCTGAGTTCAGGGCGCTGGAGGAAGATGATGAGGACAGGAGGAATAGCACTGGGGAACTGGGCCAACGAAAGGGTCAGTTGGGTCCCAATGGCGAGTGGACCATGTCCCGCACCGGCATGAGCCTCCCATCTCTGCCCGCCCCAGGCGATACGAGCGGGTACCTGCTTTCGCGGGTGTTGACCTCGGACGATATCAAGCCGGCAGCGACGTTGCTCAACAAACTGCAGGGCCGAGCCCAGGCCGCCGAGGTTTTGCATATCCTCGCGCCGCTCATCTTTGCCGTGGCGCTGGCCCGGAGCAAGGACAAACGCAAGGCTTGGACACCGTGGCTGTTGGGCGTCGGCGCGGAGCTCGCCGCACGGCAGCTGAGGGATCGCGGGCTGAGGACGACGCCGCTCGAGCGCGAGGAGTGGAACAGGCGCGGCTGGGCCATGGGCTGGTGGGCGATGCGCGGTGCCTTCTACGAGAACGTTACCAAGGGCATGGTGGGGGGTGTTCGAAGCCGGATGCCAGGGCTGCTTGCCGGTATTTTGGAGGATTACGAGTATCTGTGGGAGAACTACCACTTCAGCACAAGTTCGTGAATGGTTTTTGAAGGACAGGCGTTGGGGGAGGGGGACAACAGGTGCGAGGAGGAAGAGGGCGGCCACTCCGAATGGGCGTATGGACATGGCACAGGGGGTTTTCTACTGCATTGTAATATATGGATGGCATGTACGAATTAAGACAACATACTGGGGTCAGCGATCCCTTCTTTCCTTACCTATCGCGCTAACAGGCGTAGTCAGTGTCATCTCAAACTCAAGGGCCTTCCCGAATTATGAACCACATCTACCAGACAATCAAAAAACAATTGGTCCTACTATCTGCTACTACTTGATCACTAGCCACAGCGCGCAACGGTACAAGCCAATTGGGGGGGTGAAAAAAAGAGTGTCTTCTGGTCGACTCCAGACTTGGCCGGCCTGAGATGTTATCACTTCATCATATCCAACCGCCCGCCGCTCCACGACGCCAAATACTCCTTACAACCTCGAAGCAAGCCGATTCTCACCCGGGGCATGGTAATCCGGCACTTTCATGTCGAGCGCCTCGCCCGAGTAGCCAAGGTCTTCGGCAACCAATACAGCGGCCTTCTCACCGATAAGGAGAGCAGTCGAGTATCTGGCACACTCCGTTAGCTGTAATTCCAGTTTCCCCCCTAATTCCAGTCTTGAATCACTTACGTGTTGCAGCCCACATTGTCAGGGCAGATACTCAAGTCGGCCACTTTCAGGCCCTTGACGCCGTGCACGTTCAGGCGCTCATCCAGGACACCGTGCTTGACGATGCTGTTGCCTTCTCTGGGGGCCATGGAGCATGTCTAAGGACGAAGATTGTCAGCTGGCTGTATTGGATTCTCTAAAACCAAAACACACTTACACCAAGACAATGCCAGGTCGTCTCGACATGGCGCTTCACCCACTCCTCGACGGCCTCAATATCCTTCTTGGAATACTTGAGCTCCTTCCTCTTCTCTTTGCGGTTGCTCGTCACAATCCCCTTGGCGGGCTTGTCCTCGGCCTCGGGCACGGGCACGCTCCAGCTGCCGTGCTGGATGCCGGCCGTGATGTTGCCGGGGAGGGCGTAACGGTTAGTATCTTCCAGGTTGAGGTCGTGGGCGCGCGCTTCCGAGTCGAAGGCGAAGAAGGGGTGCATGTTCTGAACCTCGCCAGCGTAGGCGTCCATGCGGCGCGCTGTCTCGCGCGACTTGATGTAGCCCCATACCATGGGCACCATGTCGCGCTCGTCGCTCATGAAGCCCGCGTCGAAGTCAGGCACCGCGTACGGGTCCGCCGAGGTGATGTGTGTCTGGCCCCGCGAGAAGGGGTACTCGAGGAAGTGGAACATGGTGAAAAAGTTGCCGGGGGGCCTATTGAGAGATCGGTTAGGTAACGATAGGGGGACTTGTAAGTTGTAACCGCAATTGTTGGCCCTGGCTTACATCAACATGTGGTCACCAAACCATCCACTACGAAGCAACGTTAGTTATTTCTCTCTTGGTCGGAGCATCGACACCTAGAGCGTAGGGCGGAAGATACAACAAGCAACATAAAGTGCAACATACCTAATGACCGAATAGTGCATCACTGGCTTGTCCGGCTTGTTTTTGAAGTAGGATTCCCATCCTTCCTTGAAGTCAGGGGTTGGCCAGGACTCAAACTCCTTGAGCTCGGTGGCAGTTGGGCGAATCTTGACTCCCGCCTCGATGCCGTTGGTGGCAAGGGGGCCGGTCCCCTTGAGATTCCACTCTTCAAAGACCCCTAGGCAAAGGTTAGCCTGGCTCTCTCTTCAACCCTTCGCAAAAGGAGATCGTACGCTTTTGCACCTCGGGGTCTCCTCGTGCAAAATCATCAAACGTTTCCGTGCCCGGCTTGGCCCGGTAGACGGAAAAGGTAAGGTAGTGGTCCTGGAAGTTGAGGCCGACACCAGGGAGATCGACGATGGGCTTGACTCCGACACGGCGCAGCTTGTTGGCATCACCTGAGCACCCAATATTAGTCCTGCATATTGACCGTGTCTGTAGTCGGCCTACCGATTCCGGACCTCTGGAGAATCAAAGGGGATGACATGGTGCCGCTAGACACAACGATCTGTTTGCGAGCACGAAATACGCGGGCCCCGGCACCCTACAGATATGTTAATTTGTTTGGAGGAAAAGAGAAGGTTTAAAAGTACAGGTACTCACATCGCCACTCGGCTTGGTCGGGCTGTGGGTTTGTTAGCAAAGGAATCGAAGGGGAAGCGAGGGCGCTAAGAAGAGAACATGAAGCTTACACGGTCCGGACAGCAACAGCTCGGCCGTTTTCAATGATCACCTTGTCAACCTTGGTGTTGCAGGCAATATACAGGTTCGAATGGACAGCACGGGTGGCATGAATATACGCATGAGCGCTGTCGCTGCGGCGGCCAGTCTAGATGTATGTTTCTATCAGTGTCCCATCTGGCTTGATATACCACACTAGGGGATCACTCACATCGCGATTGATCCACTTCAGCCTGGATGCCGAGTTAGTATCCTTTGCCCTTTGTGGAGAGCAGAGGTCTCTCAGAATGTGACATACCACTGCTCAGCGCCATGGCCGGTTTTGAGATCCTGCAGGTCGTCGACGATGGGGATTCCTTGGGTTTCGACAGCTCGGAGGAAATCATCCTTGATTGGGTACGCACTTCACACTGGTCAGTATCCATCCACATGAGCGAAAGAACAGGCTCCCAGCTCTCATACTAGTTACCAAAGGAGACCTTGATGGGGCCCTCGAATCCATGGGTATCCCGATTGTGTGAGGCACGCTGGTAGGTCTCGTGCTTCTTCATGAGCGGTAGGAGCTCCTCAGTCTTCCAGCCTTTGGCCTGGAAATCATCATAATCAGAGGCAGAAGCTCGGGTGTACATCTGTCACGCGTCAGCCCCTGGGCCCGAACCTCCAACCACTATCCCCCTCTCTTACCATGAAGTTGATGGAGGATCCACCACCAAGAACATGGGCGGCCGGCACAATGGCACTCCGGCCTCCGAGCCATTTTGAAGGGCTAGACTCATAGAAGGTGGCCGTCTTGGAGTCCAATTTCATATTCCGTGGGAAGATTGCCGGTCGGAACACCCATGGGTTGTTGAGGTTGTTCTCTCCGGCCTCGATAAGTAGGACCTTGAGGTTATGGTCCAGGTTGGCCAACCTAACGTGTGTATCATGTAAGTCTTCGCTGGGGATGATAAAAGCTTGACGCTACGATCCATACCTTCCAGCCACCACGCATCCACAACTCCCACCACCACACACAATAATGTCGAACTCCTCGGGTAGCGGTGACATCTCGGCCGGTATTGCTCGCGAGGACTTGGAGCGGGTTACGACGAGCCGCCTAAGAGGAGCCCTGGAATGATCATGCTGCGAAGGGGTTGGCCTCTTATGTTACATGTGCTGCCTCTTACCAACAATCACACTTGCCGAGCCATACCTATGGCCGATGACCCCTCAACAAAACATACATGGCCTCGACCACCCTTTCCGTGTTTCCATCAACTTGGCTGCTGCAACTCTGGTTGGCCAATTCCTGTCCTTTAGAGACCAAACAGCTGCATTCCCCTCACGTGTTGACGAACCCCTTGCGATATGCGAGCCGCGTATGCAGCTCTGGGAACCCCTCATCTTCTTGGTATTGTCTGTGTTACGGCGGCTTAAACGGTCTCGCGGGGATAAAGGGGCCCGATGTTGACGGCAATGCGAAAGAAAGACGATGTGGTGGTTGTGATTGGGGCCCGCACTGACTTGACAACACCATGCCTTGATCACCAACGAAGAAGTTGCACCAGTCACACCAAGTTCTCATGACCTGCTCGCACTGCCCAGTTTCCGAGCTACAGCCAGTGGTGGCTTACTTACCTGGCTTGGATCGGTTCAATATGGTAAAAGCACCCGAACTTCGCCAACTCCTTACCCTCCTCGACGCTGCATGGCATCCTGCCCTGTTGTGCCACCACATGCCGGCGAATACAACTAGGGGCCGGTAGGTTATCTTTCCAGAGACCTTGGACTAGAGAGTCAAGGAGGCCTTCTCACAGCACACTCACTCCAATTCACCGATCAGGCTATGAATGGATATGGTCATTGGCTTTTATCCGGCAGCTTATTTAGACTTCAACGACAGCTCTGAACTCTAATAACATGATTAGGTAACCTTGATTTGAATGGCTCAGCAGGACTATGAGTCTTGGTAATTCTCCGTAGCTAAAATCACCAGAGCCGCGATGTACACTAATGCAATCCGGCGCACTAGCGTAAAGCCACCGAGTGTAGATAGCTCCAGGAGAAGAGGGACGAGAGGGAGCGGACGCCATTCCATTCGGTCCATTCCCCCCTCTATGTTGAAGCACATGAAGGTGTGAGATACAGAGCGTGCTTGCAGGGGCCTTGAGCGAGCAAGGGGCGGGTTGAATATTGATCAGGATGATGCACGCCCATTTCCCCGATGTTACATTGCATGAGCTGCACAGCATATTGGAGGGTAATAACGCGGGGTTGGCTCAACGGTTCCATCTATCATATTGGGGTTGATACTCCAACGATGGACCGGACATGAGATATGGCAGCAACTCAACCTACCATAGTTGAGCCATGCACAGACTGCACAGAAGTCACAAGATGACGGGTATGTGTCTGTCCGTCCATACAGAACGCCCATTGCCACACGGGCTTTCACTCGGAGGAGCTGGCCCCTATCGACTACATAGGAGTACTCTTGGTGAAAACAAATGCTTGTCACCCACCTCCAAGTTTAACCTAGAAAGACCCTGTTCGAAAATGTGGTGGAGTTGTTAGCTTCGAGAGCGGCTAGAGTCCATGGAGGGAGGGCATGCCTTCCGAACTAATGCCAGGAAAATGCGAGCCGTATGTTGGACAGCTCTCTAGAAAGTGGCAGTTTGAGGTTGAATTAATCCACCAAGGCACCGTACCGCTCCTCCCTCGCTCCCCTCTTCTTATCCCACCAATCTCGTATCGCCGATCCATCCACGGCGAGTCGGCATTTCGTACCCAACCCGCCACCAGTTACTGTATCATCTTTACGATGGCAAGCACCAATGACTTGAGACCCCGAGGACCGTTAGCAGGATGCAACCCTGATTTCCCACCTGGCTTGCCGTGCTCCATATCCTATGACACATCCCCATGTTGAGGATTGTTGAAGGGAGTGGCATGTGTGCGCTCAGGAGCTCCCATATCCTGTGCTGAGTGGATGTATTCGTCCCAGGCACTAGATAAGACATCGTACCCCTATCACTGGCCTTGTGGCACGAAATAACACTTTGTCGAAATACTAGTGATAATTACCTACTGGGACGGGGGAAGTGTGCTTGTAAGGGCCGCTGGGTTTTTGAAGCTTACGGTGCCAGCAGGAGGCCGTAGTCAACCATTAAGCATCAGTCGAATTGGTGCGAATTCAATGTTTGTGAGACATGTTAGACACTCCTCTTGTCCCTGCCCAAGGCCGACAAAACGGTCAGCCAGATGTCGCCTTTTCCGTCTGGTTCCACCTAAGCGCGGCACTGCACACGACATGAGCAAGGTAAGTGAAAATGCAAGTCATAAGTCAAGACAAGATCAATTGTCTAATGGTGGTTACATAGTACAAGAGCTAGAAGCGGTCCAACGCTGCTCAAGAAATCAACGCTAACCAGGCCCAAGGTTCCGTTTCGCCATGCTATGTATTCGCCGTGTTAAGCCAGCCCAAATTGATTCATACAGATCGTTTACTAAAAGCGTTGCCTTTTGAGGGAAGCAACCCGACTTTCTTCTTCACTACTTCGCTTGCGCGATGATACGTTCAAGACATATCTTGCCTTGATGATTGCTGGCGGGGTTGTCTTGGGGATATCGGACTCCCCGGGTTTCGACGAAGCCCTTGCTTGTTCGCGGATCTGAAGCCTCCGCTCTTCGACTCTGAGGACCCACAAGAGTGTGAGTAGGACCTCCTTCGACGGGAGCTTGGCTCCGTTCGGCCAACCGGTTGGCCCGTGACGGGGCAACTGCTGCTGCGACTCTCCGTTAGCTGCGGCCGCCGCCGACTCGTCGGCTCCCGGAACCCGGTCGACCGAGTATCCCTCAGTTGACACCAACCGCAAGACCGCCATCGTCGCATCCATCAAGGGACGCGCCAGAGTGGGGCTGCAGGTAAGGATCTTCCGAAGGGTTCGGAGTCTCAGGGTTGAGGAGCGACGAGTCTGCGACGGAGCTGCCGTAGAGGTGCGGCGGCTGTTGCTCGTTGCTGGGCGCGCCGTTGAGCTCGCTGTCGGTGATGAACTCGTTGATGTCGAAGTCGTTCGTGAATGGGAACGATGAGGTGTCGTCACTAGCCAGATGATCGTATTCATAATCGGTTGAGTTGGGTGAAGAGAGAAGCCCGCTTTCAATGAGATAGCGATCTGCGTCAAGGGCCTCTGGCATACAGAAACCATCGCCGAGGTGGAGGCCAGAAGGAACTGGAGCTGGAGGAGCAGCGCTTGCGCTGGATGTAGTTGCTGTTGGGACGCCCGTTGCCACGCCGAGGCTGGTGCTTCCGCCGACCGACACTGCAGGTCCAGGCACAACATCTCAGCAGGATGTTGTGTCGCGTCGGGGGAAGCATTAGCCTCGGGCATGATGGGGGCATCCGCAACAGGAGTAGCGGCAACTGTCTTTGGCTCGCACTCCTCGTCCGCCTCCTCAGCGACGGGGCTGAGGGAGGGTGACAGAGACGCAGGGTTCACTGTCTTGTTAGTGGATGGAATGGACTGGAACATTTGCTCCAGCGAACCCGCGCCACTCATCGTGGGCCCATCTTGTGAGTTGAAGAGTTGCTGCGAGAACGTGACGGGCGGTTGACGAAGACCTTCGAATGATGGGGTCGTCCTGGCGCCATTTGTGCTTTGGAATGTCTGGAGCTCCTCGATGAGCCTCAGGTTCATTTGTTGTGCGTGGAGGAGCGCTGCCTCAAGCTCCTTGTTCCTTTGCTCAAGGCCCTCGACCTCTAGGCGCTTCCGTTCGCGCGACGATTGGGCGGCGCGACGGTTGCGAAGGACGCGCTCGACTCGCCGCTGCTCTTTTTCGTCTTCGGTCTTGGCGCGTTTCCTGTTATGGTTAGCATCATGTTACGGGGTCGGCTCCTCAAAGCGGTATCACATACCTTGGAGGGAGGTTGGTCTTTGGCTCTGGAAGTACTTGGCCCCATGACTTCCTCTTCTTAACCTGCTTCTTCTCGGGCTCGGGGGTGCCGTCGACCGAGGCCGCAGGCTGGTTGAGGGTGGGTTGGGGTTGGGTGAAGGCGGTGAGCCCGGCGAGCATGGTCAGGTCGTGTTGTCCGTCGTCGGAGATAGACTCTGGTGACATCATCTCGAGTGGGTTGACTGTGTTCGTCGGTGCCGGGCCATCGCCGAATAGAGAGGGATACATCTCGTCAGGGGTCGAAAGCAAGGACTCGGCGGGCGAGCCCTCGAACTTAATGTTTGGCGACGCTGCACGGGTCCAGGAATGCATTTCAGACATTGTGAACCTCGCACCTCGTAGGAGGACTTTGTGTGGTTTCTGCGAATGGATGACGAAGCAGAGTTCGTTTCCTTGTCGGGCTTTGTCGGCGGATAGGTGGCTAAGGGCGTAGTGGAGTTATTGTTGCAGAGCTGGTGTGGTTCTGTTAACAGTACCGAGGCGCCTTCCCAGTTCCTCAATACTAATATGTCAAGAAATCAAGATGCTAAAGGGCATTGCATTGCGCATGACGAGTCCATCTGTGACTCAGCAGCCTTGTTGACCAGAGTGAACAGCTGGTTGGCTGCGCTGTCGAAGAGGACAGTCTGGCTTCTTGAACAACGGCAAGGAAGGCGCTCTGGGCTGACGGGGCTCCAGGCTTCTTTTATGTTCTGGACACGTATGCGAAAGGGGCTTGTTGCCTGAGGCAGAACATCAGCACGAATGAATCCGCTATTGATTGATTGGCCCAATCTGTCTTACGACGGCTGCAACGTCCGAGTCCAAACAAGGAAAGCAGGAAGGGCGGACGGGAACCTCGTTCCACGGACCCACAAGCTCCATCAGCCTCGAACTCAGGGGAATCCAAATGATTGCACCAATGTTAGGAGGCGGGGGCGGAGACAAAGGGAAACATGCCATCCCGCCCAGCCGGAAATCATGATTGAGATTGAGAAGCATTCATTCAGTGGCATTGCACTTTCTGGCGGTGGTTCGTTCCCAGCGCCGCTCAGCTGTTTCTTTTTCTGGGCCATGGCTTACGCAGGCTTGCCCGCAAGGCGGGCCAACATTTGCTGCACCTGCATGCGTGTGCTGACTGCGACGACCACCGCCTCCTTCGTGCCTCCACCATCCATCGGTTACTCATCAACAATTCCCTCCACCGCTGATGCCATTGACAGTCGAACTGGAGCAAGACTCTCCACAGCGCTCCGCTTTCGGTCGTGGTGGTCAGAGACGGTGTCAGCTCCGCGGACTGTGCTGTCGGTCTAACTCGTGTATTCGTGCACAATATGATCTCGGAAGAGCAGCCGGGTTGGCTGAAGCAGCGGGTGCAATGGTGACACGCTACCGAGACATGTGGGTTCCAATTATGCCAGTTACGGTAATTTGGGGCGGTGACTTGTCCACCCACTCATTCTCTCCTTCTGACCACCATCCACCGCCAATCTGTCGGCGTTATTGACCGACTCCTCAGAGTCTGTAAGGTATGTGACCTCGACGTTTGATCGAGCATGTCGTTTGGTTCATACCGGTGGCAACCACCCTCCCTGTCCAGAAAGCCCGCAATTTACAGCGGAAGGGTGTGGAATGCTGGGCGAACTTTTCAGTAGCAGCAATCAGGCTGAATATCCCCAGACCCATGGAACCCCAGATTTGCGTCGCATGCACCCGAAGTTTGAACTGACGCTGGAGCGGCACTCACTTTACCGGGCACGAGTCTTCGAGAAACCCCAGATTTAATCTAATTTAAATCGTACCCCATCCGGCATTGCGGGCTTTGTGGCGGGCCGCATCGCCCGGACAAGACGGAGGGCGGGGGAGGGTCCGCAGCTTTGAGCGTGCCTGAGTTACACTGCTTCGTAATGTCATTATATACACTAGGTATGTGTGTGTGCTGTACCGAGTAACTCCTGCGGAGGCGAGGTGTTGGTAGATGCGTTCCCTGTCCGGACAATGCATCCGGTGTTCGAGGCGTCCCCGAGTCTCACAAATGCTCAGCACATGGAGGCGCCACCAGTCCATGGCCATCAAACACTCTCCCCGCCTCCTTCCTTGATCAATTGCGAGGGAGGGGAGTAGGATGGATCAATTGCTGCGGAGGTTTGAGGAAGAGGGAAGTGCGGAAGTGAAAGGGGATGCCAAGTGCGCATCGACCCCATCTCAGGGGCTGCTCCTCCGGGCGGGCAGCCGGGCAGATCGGTGACTGATCCGCCGACCCCAAGCGGGTGTTGGCAGCTGCGGGTCTCGCCTTGGCGGCACGTGCGCGGCGCGGCGCAGCATTCACAGTGCCTTTCAACAACCCCCGGTTTTTGCTTTCCCCCAAAAACGAAAAGGCATCAAAACCTCTTTTCTGCAGCACACAAACACCTCAGGCATTACGAACACGCAGTAGGTAAATCCGGCGACAACAGCGGCTCCGGACTCGCCCAGTACCAAACCGAATTCGTGGTTGGTTTTAAATCCAACAGAAGGCCCTGTGGGCCAAGCAAAGCTGCCGCTTGCTTTCTGCGACGGCCTCCCCACACGCAAGCGCGTTAGTTCCATCCCAGATCGCTTCCAACGGTCGGCCCGCCATCCCTGAACCCCCTTTTCCTCTCTGATGCGCGGATGGACAATCACTCCCCACATTCGTTTCCTTCCGAGAGCTTCCATTCTGTATCCCTTTGTGGAGTCTGGTTTATGGAATCCTGGGAGAGCGCTGGATAGGTGGAAGGCTGCAGGGTTGTTATCCTCCGCATTCCCGTCGTCGGGAGTGTGGATGCCGCCAGTAGTCTGGGGTACACGGGAGTGTCAAGCGGCACGGAATCCACGTTTAGGCGGAGTGGCTTACATACATATACACACATGCCTCAAGGCGGCTCCATCCGGCACCAGCGATATATTACAAGCCGTACTGCCGTGCAGTTTCCTGCCGTAGACCGCGATTTTTCTTTCCCACTTGGGTTATTGCCGAGTAACGGGCCGGAAAAACCTTGTCGACAACCTCACGTCAAAGGAAAATCTTAAGCTGGTTAAAAAGCACTTTTTTTCCTACTCCAATACCCCTTCTATCACTCCCCTCGACCCAGCCCAATGCCCCCGGATGTGTGATGGTCCGTTCCCCAACGCCGCAGACACCGTATATGCTGACCGCTCCTTCGCTACCATGGGAGATAGCGGTGGCGGACTTGTGCGAAAATTTTCACATTGCCCTTCCCATCCTTTCTCTAGAAGACCCCGTCCCAGCCCGTTCCCCACTGGTGAGACTGATGGTGAGGAGGCTTCACGAGCCCCTCAATGTCGCTCGTGACCCAGCCGCCATAATAATCACCCGGCGGCGGGTGGGCCCTTTCGTTGTCGACATAACACTCCCAAGGTCCGACAAAGAACGCGATATAGCCCTTGATGGCCTCGTATTCTTTGGGCGGCTCGTTATACGACCAGATACGATTGGTGAGGATGTCGGCGGCGGAGATGGGACTCATAATGGCATAGTTCGTGGCGGCGCCGTGGAATTCAGAGAAGGTTGCTCGAGGAGTGGTCGATAAGGGCAGTCGGACTCTGCTAGGAGGGATGTAGTACACTGCACAAGGAGACGAGGAAGTCAGTAACTGTCGACACACAAGGAGCAATTTCCCGCGACTATCACCAGGGGCCATCCGAGCCGGCGGCGAGAGATGACGATGGTGATGGAGAACGAGATGGAGATCATGGTGATGGAGATGGAGATGGAGATGGAGAAGCCAAGGAGGGGAAACGGACCCGGAGCGTGATGGGCCTCGAGCACCCAGTAAGCCTCGCCAGGCGGGCAGTCGGCCACTAGCTGACCGTGCCACTTGATTTGGATGTGACGGTTCGTCCTCTCCACAATTGGCGGACGAGGAAAGGTCGTGACATTGTGCTTCCGCATGGTGGACATGTTGCTGCCGCTGCCGGTGTTTTTTTTGATGCGCTATGGGGGAGACTGGGCTTGCACTGGGTCGAGAGGAAACACCTTGCGGTCAATCCGAAAATATAAAGATGGCAAGGTGAAAAAAATGCTCTTCAATGCTCGAAAAGTCAACCGGGCCCATCCATGTGCAAGCTGCGGGTCATCGTGTGGCTTGCACGTCGGCCCACTTGATCCCTGCCCACAAACCCGGGCGCACGCGCATTCTGCGACGGGAAGAAGAAACGTTGACGCTTATGATTCCAGGGCAAGCACAATCCCTGCAGCACCAGCCACAGACGGTGCGTCATGGGGCCATTGCCGCCCCGCCGTTATCTGCGCCCCGCCTCGGTTGACCAAACAGGAGGCGACCTCGGAGCCTGGAAACGGTCTGCCTGGCCCCCTTGTTCGCCACTTGCTCAACAATCCAGCCGCGATTCTCATCCTCGTTGTCGTAGTTAACGCAACGGAACGCAACGCAACGCAGCAATTATTTTGCTTTCTTCAAGATAATCAATCGCGACTATTGTCTACAAGACAAAAGCTGGAACCATGTCGAACCGCCAACTCTCCCGGGACATGCAAACCGAGTTCCAGGCACGGGTACGAAGCATCCTCAACCCCGCGCTCCGCTGAGAAACACCTTTGCGGCCCAGGCATCGATCGGGGCAGCAATACGGCTCGAAATGGCCTGATATTGACGTCGTCTAGTTCAACGCAAAACAAGCCCGTCGGGAGGCGCAAAAAGCCGCAAAACAGGACAACGAACTCAAGAAACAGATCCAGAATGTAGGCCTCCGTATTCCCACCGGTCAGGAAGAGCAGAGCATGTAGATAGTATCACTAACACCCATTTCTCCCTCGATAGCTTCTTAAGAAGGGCGAAACCGCGCAAGCCGCCCAAAAAGCCCGCATGCTCCTTGCCAAACAAGCGATCGCTGCGCAAATGGACCAAGCCGCCGACATCGCCGAGCTCTCCCTAGCGCAGATCCAGGCCAACAACGCGATGAACCGCATGACGACCATGATGTCACAGTCATCCAAGACCATGCAGCGGGCCCAGCGTAGCGCCAACCCGGAGAAGACTCTCCTGACTCTGGAACAGTTCCGCTCGCAGAACGAGGAATACGCAATGAACAACGGCATCTACCAGGATGCCATGACCCAGAATACGTCAGTCCAGGTCAGCGATGACTCTGTGCAAGAACTGTTGGGCAAGCTGGCCGATGACGCTGGGCTTGAACTGGGCCAGGAGCTGAACGAGGCGTCGACTAGCAAGGTTGACCCCGTCAAGGAGCCCGCGGAACCCACGCCAGAGGTTGAGGATGCGCTACAACAACGGCTGCGGGCACTCCGGGCTTGATCAGTTGACGTGCTAGGGCGGGTTGCGTTGGATAACATGGAACTTTTGGGAGGTCATGGGGATGTTGATCGTCGGGGGCACCAACCACATACATACGGTTACAAAGGGCGGACATGGGTGTTCGGGCTAGATCCTCCCTTGTTGCTCTTCAGCCTCAAGGAGTATTTTTACATGGCGTTTTGGTTACTTGGGTTCACGATGATTTGCTAGGTACGACGGGGCGGAAGGTTTACGCTGCCATTGATTCTTTTGGGTTAGATATTTATGATTACCACGCAGCTGCCGTTCCTCCCATCTTGCATGTGGAACATCGTCCCGGCCACTTGACAGGTTTGCCCTCAGGAAATTCGTCATTAAGCAATCCGCAAATCCATGCTATGCTCATCCCATTTTGTCTTCCCGATACATAACCCCGCACAAAATGTAGGCGTCATAACCCCCCGCCACCGCCACCGCAAGACTCACAGCAAACAGGCAGCAAATGCCTACATATACAAACTCGCCACAGCCGTGATATCCCTCCGAATCATCTCCTGCGCAGCCGCCATCTTCTGGTACAGATCTGGGTCGCCAATGATGCGCGCAGCATTCTTCACCTCGCGGCACGTCTCGTCTAGCCGCGTGATGGTCCTGACAATGGTGCCCTCCAGCACGTCGGTCAAATCCGTGATATTCTTGAAGCTCATGCCCCGCGCCCACTCGTAGACGACCTCCATCAGGCCGAAGCGGGGCTTGGACACAAAGTCGTTGCTCTCATCGCTCGTCTGGATGACCTGGTGCAGCGTCTGGACGTTGTTGACCTTCTCTGAGAGGTCGACGATGGTCTTCATGCCGCGCTCGAGGTTGGCCGTCAGCCGCGGGACTGATTCGGTCTTCTCCTGGAAGACAAAGGCCGACAGCAGGGCGGCGATCTCGGCGGGCTCGTAGTCGGCGAGCACGTTCTCCAGGATGAGCTCCGTCAGGACGAGCTCGTCACCCGAGTGCACCTCGCACGCGACCTTGCCCTTCAGCTGGATGCGGCTGGCATCGTCGATGAAGGAAAGGTCTTTGAGGACCTGGATGCGCTGCTCGTAGTCGGGGAGGAGTTGCAGGTTTTGTTCCGAGAGGGTCTCGCGGAGCTGCTTGATGTGGGTTTGGATAAGCCACTGGTCGTGGCACATGGCGTAGTGTTTCAGGAACGTTTGGCAGCCCGAGGCTGGCGACTTGGTTACTTTGACCTCGGCCTCTCGCCGCTTGCTCGCGATGTCGTGGACCGCGAGGTTACGGATCCGGCTCAGGTCCATTTCGTCCCAGATATCCGTGTTCCAGGTCCGGCAAACCTGGTGCAGCTTCTCCTTGGCCCTCATGTAGCCCTCGCCGCCAAAGATATCCGGTACGATACCCTTGACAACGTGCTTTGTGAGACAGACGAGGTCTGTAATCGAGAGTTGCAGCGTCTTTGTCAAGATTTGCTTCTTGGCCTGCGGCAGCGGAGTGAAATGTTTCCGGAATGCTGGTACAAATGGAAGGAGATCTGTGTCATTACGGATCTCCCGGTTGGTCCTGATCTCGAGGATTTGAAACATGGGATTTGCCGCGCTGCTCTTGACGATCGCTCCTTCGGACAGCAGAATACCCGGTGTGCGGACGCCTTCCTTCATCCACACAATCAGCCTCCCAGGTGTGAACATCTTCCGACCGAGAGGGTTGACCAGCAACATGCGATACAGGTCTACCGTCAGCTGCTTGAAGTCCTCACCGGCCTGATGACACTCGTCCATGTGGTCATCGCAGACCGGGCATGAGTCTCTCTTGACCCTGGCCAAGTCTGCCTCGGACACTTTGACTGCCTTCTCGTGCTCGGGCAAAAGTTGCTGAGTGGCGTGCTCCGAGAAACTTCGCTTAATCATTTCCTCGATTTTGAGTGCCTCGACGCGCAGGAGGTTGAGAATCATGTTGTACGTGAGCCGGAACTGTGATCGGAGCTTGCTAGGCTCGCCGAGTATCATCTGTCGGAGGTCCGTGACCGGAGGCGCCTCACCACCTCCTGGAGGGACAATGATGACGGAACCGACGGTATCGAGACCGCGTCTCCCTGCCCTGCCGGCCATCTGAGTGTACTCACCAGGGAGAAGGTTACGGAACGAATGTCCATCGTGCTTCCGGTACCCGGAGAAGACAACGGTTCTAGTCGGAAGATTTAGGCCCATAGCGAAAGTCTCCGTAGCAAACAAAACCTTGACCAGCGTCTGGGCGAACAGCATCTCGACGAGCTCCTTGACGATGGGTAACAACCCACCATGGTGGA
Source organism: Chaetomium globosum CBS 148.51 (assembly GCF_000143365.1). Taxonomy (NCBI): domain Eukaryota; kingdom Fungi; phylum Ascomycota; class Sordariomycetes; order Sordariales; family Chaetomiaceae; genus Chaetomium; species Chaetomium globosum. The sequence goes on from NT_165978.1 coordinate 4,301,976, forward strand.
CGGCAATGCCGCGCGAGAGCAACTCTCTCAGTCTGATGATCTGGGGAAGCACGCGGTCCTCAGGCTTCAACCGCGCAATCGACTTCTCAATGAGCATGTGCACAGCGCTCTTTTCTTGGGCGGTGCAGAAATCCTGGTTGCTCAGCGCATCGGCATTCTCCTCGCAACGCTTCTTGGAGAAGACAAAGATGCAGGCCGGAAGTAGGGTCCCCTTCTTCAAGAACTGTACCAAATGAACCCAAAGGTTCTTGTCTTGGGCGGCGGATGTATATCCGCCGGGCCTCCCTGCCCGCCCCATATGACCGGGGGCGTGGCTTGCGCGAGGAGGACCGCCCCGACCTCGCTGTTGGCCAGCACCTCTACCACCACCACGTTGCTGATTTCCACCTCTTTGCTGCCCGCTGCGACCCCCTCTACCGTTGGCCCCGCCACGTGTTGGCTGTGCTGTGGCTGGAGGAAGCGACTTCACCTTATCCTTGCCTTGGATCGCCATGTTGGCGTCCTTCCAGCCCTTTTCGACAAAGTTCTTCTCCGAGTCGACGATCTTGTAAATATTCTTGTTGCCCCAGAGGTAGTGCTCTAGCGGAACCGGCCGCTTCGGTGTCGAGATGACGTAGATGTCCTTTTGTTTCGTCCTGCCAACCCAGGATGCGAACTCGTGCGTGTTCGGCACGGTGGCGGAGAGTAGAATCAACGTGACATGCTCAGGCAACATGATGATGACCTCTTCCCACACCACGCCACGCTCAAAGTCGTTGACGTAATGAACCTCATCGAAGATGACGAATTCGACGTCACGGATGAGATCTGCTCCACGGTAAAGCATACTCCTGAGAATCTCGGTCGTCATGATCAGGCAACTAGCCTCGGGGTTGATCTGCACATCACCGGTCAAGATGCCGACTTCGTCAAAGGTCTGCCTGAAGTCGCGAAACTTCTGGTTACTCAACGCCTTAATAGGGGATGTGTAGATGGCCTTAGTCATGTGTCTTGCCGCGAGGGCGATGGCGTACTCGGCAACCACTGTCTTGCCTGCCGAGGTATGTGCCGCAACGAATACCGAATCGCCGTTCTCCAGATGGTATATTGCCTCCTTTTGAAACGTGTCCAGCTCGAATGGCCATTCTCTCGCCATATCCGGCACAAGCTCGCGGAAGTTGGGCATCGGGCGGTTGATGTCGACCATGTGGGCCCACTCACGACCAGCCTTTCTAGCGCTGGACGCCGCGAGTGTGCCGCGAGGTTCTAGAGCGGGAAATTCGACGGGCAGAATGGAGTCAATATCTTCCACATCCTCGTCTTCGTCGTCATCCCCCTCTTCGTCGCCATCCGCGCGCGGTTTCCCGTCCGCTTCATCTTCAGCACCAGGCGCAGCCTCCGGTTCCTGATCCAACACCTCTTCGACCTCCTTCGCCTGCCTCTCGCTGTCGGCATCGGCAAGCTTCCTCCTCTTGCTAAAGTCAATGCCCCGGTCAAGGCCGGGTGCAATCTCAAGCAGGCCGCCCTCGCCAAGCGTGATGACCTTCTCGAGCTTCTTCCTGCTCTCGCCCTCCTCCGTAGCAGCCGACGAGGCTCGAAGCTGGTCCTCCAAGGCGGCGGCCGACTCGATGCCTTCCAAACCGCCCGGAGCGAAGGGAAAGAACCCGGCAGCGCCGCGCACAAAGTCGGCTCGGCCGGCGGGCTTCCGCAGCATGGACGTGCTTGACTTGGCGGTGGCATGGGAGGCCGGAACGGTAACGTTGCGGTAACCTGTGACGCGGCCCTCGAGACCGTGGCGGATAAAGCGCGTGACGGTGCGAGATTGAGTCGGGGCAACACGGAAGAGGAGGGAATAGTCGGTTGGGATGTCCCAGCGCTGCTGTAGTTTGTCGAGCCATTGGTCTGAGAAGGTCGTCGAGGGAGAGAGGTATTTCGCCTCAAGCTCGGCGCGAAGCTGGTCGGGATCTTGGGGCTTGGGTTCGGGCGTGACAGTCTTGTCGAGAATGTTGTCGATGGCATCGAACGAAGTGTCGCCTTCAAGGTGTAGCGCTTGCATGGCGTCGCTGAGTTCTGATGCCATGTTGGCGTGGGGTAGGCCAAGCTGGCCTGCGGGTAGAAGCTGTCGCTGGCTGGATTGGACAAACTTCTTGTGATGTTGGTGGAAAATTGTCGGAGTGTTGGTGTTGGAAATGCCCAATCCCACGCAAACGTAGGAGATGGAGGTATCCCGTTCGTTGACAATACAGCTACGAATACCTAGAAGGGGCCGAGTTACCAGTGGGGCTTTTGTGCTGGGTTAGGTGCCCTGGCTGGCGGGGTCGAGAGCGGGATGGGACAACTGCGGGGCATTCCATCCCCCCGAGCACTCAGCTCAACCACTCAGGGGATCTACTTGGTACTCACTCTTTTCTTCAAAAACAACCAGAAGCCGAAGAACAACCTCCCTATGTAGATGGTCTAACATTGGGGTGGAAATCATGAACTTGAAAGGCCGCCACAGATTTTGTAAGGGATGGTTCGGTCAACGACTTAATTATCCCTTTTCCCTTTCTCATGCACTCTCCAGCCAAACCCTATCTCAAACTTAGGTACATTTACGCATACGAATAACTACACAAATGTGAATGCATCAATGAATTCATCTCCTCTTGCCGTTAACCCCCGTTCCGTCAAGGCCAGTGGTATTTCCCGACAACTGATAAATACCATTGTACCCCTCGACCGCCTCCTGCATCGGATAGACGACCATCTGCGCCAGTCTGGCTCCTCTAACGAGATGAAGCCCAGCAGTATTCTTGACTTCCATCAAGGCCCCCAGCGCACCTTCATATCCCGCGTCCACCACCCCAGCCTGAATTGTCACACCAGACCGCCAGAGCGTCGACCTGCCAAAAATACTCCCCATGCAATCTCGCGGCATGTGAACCGTTTCGTTGAAGTCGATGAGATAGGCACCCGGTTTCAGCTTGACTGAATCGTACTTAAAGCGCACTTCATCGGTGTTTGCGGCTCGGCGTCGCGTGTTGTTGAAGTCGACAGTGCCCGGCGAGGTCCACCGGTAGGCCCTGAGGAAGGTGAGGTCGACGCCGCATGGCTGTTGCTGTTGAGTGGCGGATCGGAGGTTCCGCACTATCTGGCGTGTGACAATCGAGGCTCCGCTCAGCATCTTGAAGGTTTGTTGTATGTACAAGATTGTTCAAGTCGTTGGATGGATGCGGCCTGGGAGTTTCTCAGTCATGAACTTGACTCCCTTTTTAGGTACAGTGGGTCCAAAGTGATGCGGACTCAGAATAGAGGTAGCGCTATGGACCTATTTTGCGATGCCTTTTGGGCCTATCACTGTTGCTCCGCACACGCCCTCGGTGTTGTGGTTTGAGCAAGCTGAGACGGGGGAGGAAAAGGAGGACACGGGGACAACGGAAATAAATACAAAAAGCTCACCACCAAACCCCATTCGCCGGTCGAATGAGGGTTGGTAGTTACGAAAACCCTGAAAAGAGAGTTTCGCGCCGCGAGGGGAGTCGAACGGGTCCTCTTTCGATTGGTGTCCAACCGGTCCTCCTCCCAATACCGCTGAGCTAAACCGGTGTTCAACTTCAATTGGGAGGAGGCGGTGACGGTGTGACTGCGGAACTTGTATATATAGCACTGGCGGGAAGGTGTGGCGGCGGGTGGTGCGGATATCGTTGGGATGAAAGAGGTGATGGGGTGGCACGGGGAGAGGGCAGGAAGGCACGCAGTCCACTCTGGGTGACCGAACACTGTATGACAAACCGCTCCCGTACCTAGGTAACTCTGAGCGAAACATTGGAAAAAGCCCATTGATGAACCCGTAAGATCTGGGGTCTCCTAAAGCTATGTGCCGGAAGGCACCTTAACAGTATCCTAGGTACCATAGAAAAGCAGGCACAGACGTGGGAGAGTTTCTTCCAGGACTGCCCGCTATACCGAGCTCACATGATTGACACTTGAGGGGGCGCTGGTAAACGTTGCCCTACACAGGGTTGGATGTATTTCGAGACCGAGAATATCAGGGGTAATTCATCTATGGTCTATCTCCGTTATGATCTTTTTCATGGTTAGCACCCAACCCCTTTTCTCCTCTAATAATGGCAACCCCATCCCTTCCCATACTCCATCACTCGAGGCTATCCTTGAGCGCATTGTTGACCGGCGCCGCCGCTGCCGGGCCTTCAGGCGTGACATATGCCTTGCTCATACCGCCGTCGACGACGAAGTCAGACCCGTTGACGAAGCTGCTCTCGTCGCTTGCCAAAAATACCACGGCCTGCGCCTGCTCGATGGCCTCGCCGAACCGCCCCGTCGGGAAGTGCACCTCGCGGCGGTGGCGCTTGGCGGCGTCGTCGCCCAACCAGTCCTGCAGCAGCGGCGTGTTGAGCGGGGCCGGACACAGGCTGTTGAAGCGGAACCCTTCACGGGCGTGGACGATGGCGAGCTCGCGCGTAAGGGCCAGAACGGCGCCCTTGCTGGCCGTGTAGGCGAGCTGCGGGGTGGCAGACCCTACGAGGGCGACGACCGAGGCCGTGTTGATGATGCTGCCGCGCGCCTTCTTGTTGCGGCGCAGGGCCAGCACGGCGTGCTTGCAGCCGAACCAAACGCCCTTGACATTAATGTTGTGGGTCAGGTCCCAGATCTCCTCGGGCGTGTTGAGAGCGTCGTCGTCGCGCGCGTGCATGATGCCCGCGTTGTTGAAGATGACGTCCAGCCCGCCCCAGGAGTCGAGGTGCTCGACGCTGGCCTGGACGTCGGCTTCTTTGGAGACGTCGCAGCGCTGTTCACAGCAAGGTTATCAATATTGATTCCTGGATATATGACCAACAAGCAGATATCCTACCTTGGTCTCGAGGCGGCCGGCGTTGGGCACGAGCTGCTTGACCTTGGCCAGGGCCTTGTCCAGGGCCTCCTGCGAGATGTCCGTCATGAGCACATTGGCGCCTTCTTTCGCAAATAGGATACTGGTCTCAAGACCGATGCCGCTAAACAGTGTTAGTTGCCTCTCACGTTCTCATGCTTGCTTGCGGTACGTAGAGTCGTTACACGACTTGCATTCGGCACATCAAGCAATGCGACTCTGCATCTAACTTACCCGGCAGCGCCAGTGATGACAGCATTTTTGCCAGCTAGACGGCCACGACCCGAGGAAGCCATTGCAACAACAAATCCGTTTTACAAAGTGTAAATCAGTTTATAGAGTTGTTTGATGTTTCCTAGACGGCGGGGATGCTGTTGAAGCGCAATCGGCGGGGTAGAGAAAGATAAGCCAGCCAGACCACGCAGTAAACAGAACGATAAGAGGTCATGGGACCGCCCAGCGCGCCCTCTCAGGGGTTCGAAGGCCAGAACAACTCCCACCTTTCCTCCTCCACACTGTCGGACTTAACACGGATTGGGAAAACTGCTGCTGTTGCATTGACTCTGATACTCTACCCAACGAACCTCTTTCTAACATATTGTGTATGTACATACGTACGTACAGGTACATAATTCCAGCACAGCACCAAATTACAGTCCAGTGGCCTACACAAACTGCCCCTCTGTATTCCCCTCACCCATGCTCTTGCTCCCTGAGCTCCCGCTTTGGATGTGCCCCAGCACCGCATCCACATAATTGGCCCCACTCCACTTCTGGTGGGTGAGCACGTCTACGCCGAGCTCCTTCTCAGGCTTCTGCACGAGCTCCACATACGCCGCCATGCCCTCCCCCTTAAACCGCCTCGCCAGCTCGCTGCTGATGGTTGCTGTGCTGTGCAGGCCCGCCAGGCTGACCAGCTGCAGTACGAACCCTTCCCGCGCAATGTCCCAGATGAAGCTCTGTAGGGACTCGGGCGTGAACCCGTGCGCCATCCAGTTGAACGATGGCGACAAGTTGTAGACGAGCGGCTTGCCGGCGAAGCGGGACCGCACGGCGCGCCCGAGGTCCGCGCACACCTTCACGTTGGGGTCGCCCGTCTCCACCCAGAGCATGTCAGCGTAGGGCGCGAAGGCGAGCGCGCGTTTGGTGGCGGGCGCCATGCCTGCGCGGAAGTGGTAGAAGCCTTCGCGTGTGCGCGGCACGTCCCAGTTCCAGTAGACCGGGTTGTTAGGTGTGATGGACTCGGCGAGCTTGCGCCGGGAGGTGATGCCCATGTCGCGGTCGGCAGCGACAGCGGAGGTGTAAGTGGCAATCTTGTCCGCACTGACACCGTTGGCTTCGAAGTGGGCTACCGCCGCCTCGTCAAATGTGACAAGCTTGGTGCTCTTCACCCATTGCGCCTCGAACGCGTCGATCTCGGCTCCCGAAGCGCCCTTGGCTTCCATAGCCGCGAGCGTCTCAGCAAGCGACTCGGCAGCCGGGTCCGCCACGCCGAGAATAAACTCGTGGTCGCGCACGTCAACTGACGATGACAGCAACTTGCCGCTCTCCGAGTCGGTGCGCGCGATGACCAGGTTCTCCGTGCCCATAACGTCCCACTGGAACCGCGCCGCCTTCAGCCGGTTGATGTGCTCGCTCGTTGGGACGAGTACCTTGCCCGCCAAATGGCCGCACTTCTTCCCGCCGTGCATCTGATCTTCAAAGTGCACCGCCGCAGCGCCGTTCTCGGCGAACAACTTGGCTAGTTTCATGACGGCCGTCAGTCCACCGTGGCCCGTGTCACCGTCGGCGATGATAGGGCGGAAGTAGTCGACGTAGGGTGTCTTGGCACGCTCCTCGGCCGTCATCTGAGATCGCAAGAACCAGTGTTTGCGGTCGTGCATGCTCTGGGCCTTAAACATGCGCTGCACCTGGTTGGGCACCGTGTTGTATGGGTAGTCGCCAAAGTCCGGCGACACTTCGTTCGTCGTCGTCAAAAGCGATGAGCACGCCCACCCGGAAATGTAGAGCACCTCCTGGTGTGGCGCCTGCTGCGTCATCTGGATGGGGTCGATTGCGCCCATGGTGTGGATCGGCTGGCCGGCCGCCTCGCGCTCGCGGATGAGGTTCCAAAGCTTGCGCGCCATCACCGAGCTCGGATATGACTGTTGTAGCGAACCGCGCTTGCTCACTACGTCGGCAGCCGTCCAGTCTCGTTTGATCCCGGCGAACCGGGGTGACGCCCACCACGCCTCGACATCCTTCACTTGCTGTTGGTGCAGCGCATCCTCTGCCGCGCCTGCCTTTTGTGCCTCCGGGAGAAGTTGGTATGATTTCGCGGATGCGGTGGACGGGATCGAGGGATCGAGGGTTGGTAACGATGAGGCCATTCGGCTAGAGGCCGATATGAGCCGGCGGGAGCATGTGACAGCGGGACCGGAGACGAGGGCGGACAGCGGCCTTAACAATGCGGTCCGCCGGGGGACGTGGGGGATGATTGTACGCAGCATTGAGCTGTTGTGGTTGTTGTCAATAGGCGAATTGCGTCCAGATCGTGTAGTCGAAGCAGCCAATTGACAGAAGTGTGTACAGAGGGAACGGAGGAGAGTCGGGTGGTGATCAAGATCGAGGGAAGCTTGGCCCCGCCAAGGCCGGGGTGTGGGAACCGAAGCTACCCGGGAACAGCGCTTCGGTTTCGGGTATACGGAGCGACTCCGGGGTTGAAGGTTGAAAGGACGGTGGCGCCGCCGGATCCGAACGGATATAGGCGCTATTCCGTATACTAATCACGGTTTGCGTGCCGGCCACTTGGCCGCACATATTTGAACTCTCCCGCAAAGCTACATGTAGTTGGTATTGAAATGCTGTGTCTTGTGATTGGCAAAGCTGAGTCAGAGGCCATTGCGTTGCTTGGTAATGGAAGATTTGAACAGAATTCATACAGGGACCGCCGCATTGGATTCCAACATGAGTTTCACCATAGACCATCCATCTCGTCCATTGCCTTCTCGTCGTCATCAAAGTTGTCTGTTCGGTGACCGGTTTCGGTTTGAGCCGAAGTCTTCTTATCCCCGGATGATCCTCCCGCCGCGCCAACCCCTGCCTCGGCTTCTGCCTCCGCCATGAGTGCATCAAGGTCGTCGTCATCGTTGTCAAGATTCGAAGTCTTCTCTGCGGCCCGCGCATTGCCACTGCCGACCTCCTTGGGGTCGACGGGTTGAGCTGTTTTCTGTACCCCTGCTTCCGCCTCCGCCTCCGCCTCCGCCATTAGCGCATCCAGGTCGTCGTCTTCGTCGCCAGTTACTTGTGTCGTTTGTTTCTTGGCCCCATTGCCAAAAATGCTCCCGTTCACGACTGGTTGAGCCGCCCGGGTTGGGAGCGACTGCGCCTCGGCCTCGGCCATTAACGCGTCCAAATCATCGTCGTCAGGCCCCGCGGTTGTCGTCGGGGCCACAGCTCTCGCTCCGTTGCCGAATATGCTCCCAGAGGACGGGGCGGGTCCGGGCCGTTGCGTTTGAGCCCTTGCCTCCGCCTCCGCTTCCGCCATCAACGCATCCAAGTCGTCGTCGTCTGGAACATCGCCTCCCGCCTGCTGGGGCGGTGCAGTGCTCCCAGTGTTCCGCACTGGAGTAGCATTGTAAAGATCGTCTCCAAAAAGATCATCCGTGGTAGGTGTTTTCGCCCGTTCACCAGCAGCCTTTGCCGTCGTCTCGAATATTGACGCAACTTTAGGCGGCTGCTGCGGGCCAACCGCTCCCCGGTGAATTCGGTTGTCTTCTTCGTCCTCCTCAATAGCTGCCCTGGGCTTAAGCTCGTCGATCCATTTCTGTCGGGCACTGCGCATGGTTGTCTTGTGGCCTGTCTTCTCCACCATTGCGAGGGCATCAAGGAAGGTGGCCTTGGGAAAGAGGTCGTCCAGCCATTCTTGGTAAAAAGAGAGCAATCGGGCGGCGTCGGAAAACTGAGGGTGGTTAGATGAGAATCCTAGCACCATGAGCGGCAGCAATTACCTCATGTCCCTTCCCCTTCAACTTGAGCCTCGGCGCCATCTTTCTCAGTTTTGGGATCCCCTTGTCTGAAAGTAGTCTGCATCAGGGTCAGCCGGCAATAGGAGTGAAAAATACCAGGTTTGCTGACCTAGTCTCATCCAGCTTTACTCTTGGAGCCCTAGGTTTCTTTTTGAGGTCGAGCTCCTTGTCAATGCCTAGAATATCCTTCTTTTTCTCCCCGTCCTTGTCATTCTTAGCCGGCTCAGGACTGACAGACCTGAACGGGTCGTCATCCCAATCGGCAAGGTAATCATCGACGAAATTTCCGGTATTTCCTCGGCTTGCAGTATCCGCTGCCTTGGAGGCCGTCTTTGAAGGCATTTCGCAATTAACTAGTATTTTTTTTTTTTTTTCGTGTTGTAGGTCGGTTGAGTTGTGGTTTGTTTGAGAGACGCGTTAATTGACAACTGGGATGCTAAAGCGCGTCGCGTCAAACGGATGCTGCCAAGCTTCCAGCCGCTTCTCCAATTAAACCCTGGCGCACGGACCTGATTTGTCACTGGCCCCGCTTGCCTGATCTGCGCGCGCCCTGGTTCTGCTGCTTCGGAGAGTCTGCTGTGTTATCACCAACCGGCATACCTGAATGAACTTGAGAAGCGTATCAGGGCCGGGTCTAATAACTACCAGCAATGCTCTTTTTTGTCACTCTGACCTAGCGGATAATTGCGAGACTTGAGGTGATTATTCCGTGCAGCAATAACAACTCTGATTAGGTAATGAACTTAACTAGTTAATGAATGAATTAAATAACTAACTACCAGTTCCCTGGGAGGAAACACCTGAAGATCAACATTGGCACTTTGTCTTCAGCGGCCGGGCGGAGGGAAAAGGGAGACTTGGAACGCCTTACCGGCATTGCGCATATATTAGCCACACGTTAGGGAGAGTTGAAGGCCAGTGCCCAGAGATGGCTTGTTGATTGCCCTTACTATCTAGTCTAGGTACTGTCTACGTAGTCTATGTAAGTCCACCCCCCCATACCTGGGTAGTTCACTTATTGATTCACGCCAAGTTCCTGCAACCTTCTCTCAGCCCAAGCCCCCAACTTGCCAAAATACTTCCCAGGTTTATCGCCACTCCAGGCTTGAAGGGTGAACCAGATATGGCGCGCGTCCCCACCCGCCCGAATAACGCGCTCGTACTCCGGTGCCTCGAAGAAAAGGGCCTACAAATATTGGCTTAATTAGGTGTTGCGAAGAAATATCGAGCATGGGGGTTATCTAAACAGAAACGTACCTTGAAATATTGCCTTGACCATGTCGAGGTCTCCTCCAACAAGTCCGCAGTTGCGGTGTCAGGCAAACGGGTCAAGGAAGGCGCCGCATCTTCACCAGCCACTAAATCGACTGTCACCGCCATCAACGGGTCGGACAGGATAGCTGGCACAATGTGCCCAGTCTCCCAGTCGAACAACGACGTCACGAGAGGCTGGTTGTTCTTATCCATTGCAATCAACATATTGTGAATGCCAAAGTCGCCGTGATCAAGGACGAAACGGTATAAGTCCATGTTGTCATCGCCTTTGGGCATTATGTGTGGGATGAGACGAAGGAGCGACTTCTTAGCCGCTGCAACAATTGGACCGACGCTGTTGTCGTCATCCTCGCATCCAGTCATGTCTCCAATATCCTTTAAGGTTGCTTCGGTCTTGGAGGCGAGGAGGGCAACGCAGAACTCGCGCGTGGGACCAACGGGAATGGGGAGTAAGTCCGGTTTTTGCTCGAAAAGACGTTGTCGGAGCCAGGCAGAGGCGAAGTTGGGCGGGACTTTAAATCTGTAAAGCGATGCCCGAATGTGAGCTGCCCGGGAAAGAAGACAAGACTAAAAGCAATGAGTTAGCATAGGTACCTCCAGGTATGTACCTAGGTACGAAGTGATGACGGGATGGTATATGGATGTACCTTCTGACCCGGATTGAGGCCCTCCCACACCTTAGTCTCCCCCACGGCTCTTTGGAACACAAGCAATTGCCGGCCTGCGATATCTTTGGGACGATCAAGCTTGGGGCCCTCGTGCTGCACTGGAACGCGATAATAAAGCAGGCGAGACGCCAAGATATCTGGCTCTGACTGTAGGAGGTTATACACTGCTGCCTCGAATATAACCTCCGGTACTTGAAGATGGATCGGGGCGCCGTCATAACCAGGCATGTTGACATCGCCGCGGGCGAGACGCGCTACAACGTCCATACCATTGGATAACTTGAGGTAAAATCCCTTTTCCCGGACGTCTTCGTGTAAGCATCGGGCTTGGGGTGATAAGTTGCGCTCGATACAACTTACATAATGGTTATATCCCTTGGACACCTGTGGAATGTCAACCACCAAAGCGAGAAACTTGTCTTCCATTTCCTGAATGAGAAGATTCACGTCCCACTCGTTATCGAACGGACTGCTACCATAACGGACCAAGGTGAGCAAGTGCCGGCCATCAAAGTCGTAGCCATCGGGCATCTTGGGCCAGTCGTCACGGGATGGCATGGTGAGCTAAGAGATTTGGCGAAATCGGGTTAACAAGAAGAGAGGTAAGGGGGGTTGTTGGGAGGGTGGTTGGCGCTGCCGGTTTATATACCACCTGGCGGCACGCTTCCACGTTTCCCCCACCTCGATCATTCGATCTTCTCCTGAAGAGTCCCACCGAAGAGTCCCAGGTCATGATGTCATCTGTGTCATGCTGCGTCATCTAATTCAATAACTCCGTCGGGGCAGTCAATCGCTACTTCGGGGACTGTTCGCACCGGGTACATGTAGTGTTGTCAGTGCGTGGTTTTGTTGACCAATTCATTAATTAGGGTCTAGTCCCTTGAGCCCACTGCCTACAAAGGACCACAATTCGATTATCACCGCTCACATATAAATTTTCAATCAAAAATTGAGACGAACAATACGCAGTTGGCGCGCTTTCGTAGATGCCGGGAAGAACTGCGGCATGGCGGGTGAAGGGATAAAAAATACCTATCTCGGTTTCGGCTGCCAACCTGAGACCTCTTCCAGATGCAGATAATCTGATCAATCATCAATTTGTGAAGTTGGGAAGGTGAGAAGAGAGGCACAGTCTCTTTGAGTTCAAGGTAAGGTAGCTTTGCACTGTAAATCTGCGCGATTGTAGTAATGTAGTCGTTCAAGTGGACAAACTAAAGGTTGAGGACACCCTTGGTGATTGAGCTCCCGGGCCTGTGTGCTCAAGGGAAGCCCGTATTTCTAGGTTGCGGCTTCTCACGGCATTTTGTGCTCAGGGTGCTAGACACCGAAGTGCGAAGTCATGGTGAAGAGCAAGGAAAGGCCTCTCCTTTTTCTTGCACAACTTCCTTGAACTAGGTTGTCTTCTGGCAAGCAAGCACCTTTCTCAGGCCCTTCAAGCAAACGCTCTCTGCACTCGTTCCTCTGTATGGCCGCCGTTGTGAAACACGTTGGCTATAGCGACCTCCCTTCCTTGGAGGAGGCAGAATGTGCCACCAGCTATTTGGAACGGTGACTACAACCGCATCACTCATTAAACTGACTCTTGCACAACATATACTCTGTCAGTTGATGTTATCAATAGTCCGGTTTACGATGCTTCTATCAAACATTCCGCCCAGTTGAACTTCTGTTTTTATCCCCAGCATCGCTATCATACCGTTGAGCCCCGTTGGCCAATGAGCAGGGCCTACCAATGAGGCAGTTGTCAAGATGGGAAACATCGCATACCGTATGGACGGCCAAGCCATGGACGACATTGTGTCCTTTAAAACCAGCGTTGTTCAGACGACCTGAATGACGTCTGGTGGAGAAGTTATTCCTTTGAAGTTCAGCGTCGTTCATGCTCTGCGAGAAAGTAAGTCGAAACTCAAACATCGCAATCTTGCTTCGTAATATTTTTGTGTTGTCCAGCTGACACCCTATAAGAGCCGACTCCAACTTCCTCAGCACTAAAAGCAACTGGTATGTACCAGCGATTGACGACGACAGCGTGGTTATCCTAAGCACTGATTCATGCGATGTAAGTCAAAAAACACTGCCGGGTGTTGTGAGTGGGTGTTATTGCGGCTAGGTCTTGGCCCCGATGCCTCATTTGTGGCGTTTGTTGTGGCCGTGCTTCCGAGCAGACGGGAACACCCCAAGTCCCCACATCCCACTACACCCCGGCCTGAGGCAGCAACAACTCGGAGCTCGAGAGCCCAGGAAGCTTCAATCCGGCAACTGGACCGACTCAATCGCTCAGCACATTGCGACTCTCAACGACGCCTTGTCGGCCGCCAAGATGTCGAACCCAACAACTCAGACGTATCAGTGGCCGAGCAAGACAGTCAAGACTGACTATCCGGTAAGTTGATGCCCAATCATTCGCTTCTTGTGGCGCGCACTGACGCCGAAATCAGCTCATCGATAATGACCCGTACGTTCTTCACCTTCTTCCCCGCCAACCCTACGCCGGATGCGATCTCACCCGAGCGAATCTGACTCAATTCATACTACAGACACTTTATGCGCGTAGTCCGGTACGCCCGTACGTCTGACTATGTACACGGCGTCGCTGCTGGCGTGGCTGGCCCCGGTCTGCTCTACGCCATGGAGAGGTTCGCCCCATCGCAGGTCGGCAAGGGCGGCTTTGCCCAGGCCATGCGCCTAGCTGGCTTTATCGGCCTTACTGGCGGCTTTCTCTACTACTACCAGCGCTCCATCCGTACGTGACCCGAGTTGTGCTTTGGACGACCAACCCCGCGATCCTACACAGGAATACCGATTGCTATGGGAAGCCGTGTGGATTGTGGGGAAGAAACAGGGACCTGTTTCTTCTCGGCTGGCGAAGTTGCTAACCGTTATGCAGTCCGGTTCTACGGCATGAGCGAGAACGCCCGGGAGGTTCAGATGGACATGCGCGAGATGGTCGACAAAGTCAAGGCCGGCGAGCCTCTCTACGGCGAGAGCAAGCTGACCCCCGCCATGCAGGGTGTTGCTGCCCGCCAGTCGAGGTACTCGGCTCTATTTTTCGGCGTCCTTCCCTGGTTCAACTTTGTGAACCACAGCCAGCACGGCGTCGACACGGCCAAATACTACCAGCAGGCAGAGCGGGAACTAGAGGCTGAGCGCCTGGCCAAGGGCTCATCATGAGCAGAGAGCCAGGGAAAGGGGTGGGCTGCAAACGTAGGCGGTGCGGCTATGCCTGGGAGAGGCACCAGGTGTACGTACATATGACATTTAGACGACGGCCCCGCAGGCCTCGAGTCAACACACATTTCTTTTTTTGCGTCAACACAAATAAATTCGGTTAAAGTACCATCATTCCCTTTTCTGCATAACAGTGGCCAAGAAGAAGCTGGAAGCTGAGCGCCGCCCTTCCACCGTGTTCACGCAGCATCATTCGACATCATCACTCAGCGTTGCGTCACGAGGATTCAGGTTTTAGAGTACAGAACGCAACGTATTTACTAACGAAGGCTACGCAGAAAAGTTTCTGTTTACAGCTGTCACATCATCAACAGCCCGACCCCCCATCTCACTCGCCCGCCGCTGGCACTTGATGTGCGGTCATTACCAGCTACCCCTTAAGAACTAGGAGCGCATTGCGAATAGTACGGCGGAGAAACCGCCTTGCAAGTGTAGCCGGACTATCACCGTTGTCAGCAAACCTAACTTCCCCTGAACCCAACCCCGAGAGGGCAAAACTTACCGCACACTCAGTGCAACCCGAGTACCCATCGCCACCGCACTGCCCATACGCCTGCACGGAGCATGCGTTCCCGCCCCCGGGCGCCGCACCACCGCTGTTCCCGCCAGTGGAGCCGCCGCTGGATGGCGCCACCGCCGTGGGCGACGAGCCGACCTTGCACGTCTTCTCGCACCCGGAGCACCCGGAACCGGCCTGCTTGGTCGTGCCGCCCGCATACACGGCGGGACCGGGCGCCTGGTACCCGCTCAGCGCCGAGTGGATGTTGATCTTGATGCCCGGATCGTTTGCGCTGTACGCTCCGGGGAACTTGACCGTCGCCGGGCTCGCTGTGCCGCTACCGCCCTCGATGCTGATCTGGTAGCAGCTCATGTAGAACTGGGCGCCGTTGGCCTGGCCCGCCGTGTGCAGGGCCAGGGCTTCGGCGCGAAGCAGGTAGTCGCCCGAGGCGAGGTCCTTGGGAATGGGGACGTCCATGCGCCCGCAGCAGTTGCTGAGATCGCGGGTGCCCCAGTTGTCGTCGTCGCCCGAGTTGCCGCCGGACTTCTTGGACCACGAGTTGGAGAAGATCTTGAACCAGCCTGTCGAGCCGTCCGCCGTGGTTGCGTCCGACACCTTGGTCAGGTACACCTGCACGGGGCCGTAGTGCGCCCCGCCGATGGCCTCGTTGTTGCAGCTGCGGTCGCCGGGCTGCTGGTGCATCTCCACCGTCACGGTCCCGCCCGCCTTGACGGGGCACTTGCCGCTCACGGCGCGGGCGCCTGTGTTGCAGATGAAGTCGCGGCTCCCAACGTTGGTGACGGGCGAGTTGCTGCTCGGCAGGCGGACGCAAGAGCCACCGTGCTAAGCTTGTTAGTCCGGATCTGAGTAGGGAACCACTACAAGGAAGACTTATATAATCGGTGCCGTCAACCCAAAGCTGCTGGAAGGTAGCATGCCCGGCAACTTCCTGGGCAGCCAGAGCGGCCAACGCGGCGGCGAATGTCGACCTCATGATAGCTCTAACGGTAGACTAAAATCGGGGGGTTTCAATGATGCACCTATTACGACTGGAGGAAAGGGGGAGCCAAAATCAAACAGCGTGGAAGGGCCTGATCGATTCACGCGTTGATATATAGGTAAGGTAGGTAGTTTATGTCTCCCCCCTCTCCTTGACCCGATCACACCCTCGGACTTGCTGTCGCACCTCTCAGACCGTCCTCTCGTTCAATTACCGGCGCTGCCGGTATCTGTGACCAGGGAAATATTGGCATGGGCTCCTTCTCGGTCTTTCTTTCGACCACTGCTACCTCCCGAAATAAGCATCTGGGGCCCCGGACTGGACTGGCGGCCTAACTTGTATTAAGCACTATACCCCAGATTTTGGATGGCTCTCCCGGGACGGGAGTACTATGCGGCCGTCAGCCACGCGCCCGTCAACGGCGACAAAACTCCCGCACGCATTGGTGGTTGGCTGTGTGCGCAATATCAAACTCCAATTTACCCGGCATCGCGGTCTCCCAATCCGCCCGGGACTTCCTCAACGGGTCTTGGTGGACTGGCTGAAGCATTCCGTCCCGGTTATATTTTATGGGCGGTTCAACGCCACTTAACAGCTGCCGAGCCGTGTTGTCGTCGTTGTCGATTGGGTAAACCTGTGTGAGCAATTAGTTGGTTCTTGGGTTTGGGAACCATTTTCGAGAACAGGAGGCAACCTTCTTGGTTCACCGGCAGCAGACGATGACATCGTATCGAAGCATTGAATGGTGAGGAATCAAAAATGATGGTCTGGTCCAAGGCCGCACCCCAGATTCCCCAATCCCCCGATCCAAAGATCTCACTTGCAAAGTTCCTGGGTCCAGCCAACAATAAATAGGTCACATCGTTCGTGCAACTTCGGTCACCGAGCGACGGTTTTTGGCAGAGGGATTTTCCAATCTAAAATGTGTTCGTTGCAGCCGTGTCGCTTGACGACATCTTAACTACGAAATGTTATGTCACTTCGTCGAAACAGTGACGGTCAAAGACGGGGATCCATTTTCTCCTATGATGGATCCCTCAAGAAAGTGGTATGGCTTCAGGTTAACATTAACGTAGGTGGTCTAGTCTCATAAAGTACAGGTAATCGTCGGCACCTCTGAAGGTTGATTGTTCCAATAGATTGAGGCAGAACCTCAACCATAGATAATCCAACTTCCAAGTTGGAGGCCATTGGAATCCAGGCTGCTGGTTCCTATGGTAAATGTTAGTACAGGTGGAGGTGCCAAACCTGGCCCATTCAGGTTAAGGTATGTAAGTAAATACGCGCCTATGATTCGTCTTCGAAGATTGCCCCTGCCGGTCAAGCTCCCCAATCCCGTCTTCTGGGTAAGGTAACGCAGGGGGAAGGCGGTCGATGAACGGTCAGCAAGAGCCCACGTAACCACGTTACCCAGCTAGTTGGAGAGCGGGAAAGATCGACGGCACCAGACAACAAGCTCAATCTCAACTTCATCAGTGCTTCCAGAGTTCAGATCACTCACTACCTGGGTCAGTCAGTCAAGGCATACATTAATGTTGGTGTATCGGTGTTTGAATTTGTGATAGACACCAACTGACTCAACTACAGTATTTCGCTATCACCAGATAAACGACATGCGGTGATCGTTTCGGCACCAAAAAGTCAGACTCTTGCTCGACAACCACGGCCCACGGAAGCTATCTCGGAGTTGGTCGGGCGACTCGGGCCATTTTGCTGCGGCCAGCTAGCCGGTCCAATCGTTGCCGCTGCTGTAAAACTTACTCCAGGCCCGGGAGTATAACCTGTACACAAATCACGGTGTAAGTAGCCTGTAGGGTTCCCCGCAATGACAAGTCGTGAATAGGATAATTAAAACTGACGTGTATGGTGCTGCCAGAGCTGGAGACCTAGAACTTTTCAACTTAGCTGTCTTCAGCTCGAATGCGCGACATGCCTTTCTTTCGTTTTACCCTTGCTAGCGCGGCGGTGGGCCAATTGCTCTCCGTCAGCAGCACTGGAGGATTGCTCCCCGGAGTATGGGGTACGGCTCTCCCATACGAAGATAGTGTTGGGCCTCAAGCTCAAGTCATTGACCAACGGGACTTCAACGCGCTCCACAATGTGCCTCCCCCGTCCCTGGCGGGCGGGTTTACGGTGTGTCCTTAATCTGCCATCAATGCTACTCCAAAGAAGCTGACCGGGGCTTTCTGTTAGCAATTCTACCCCCCAGGAACAAACAAGGAATCCCTCACCGCCCAGCCCTTTCATATCTACGACGAAGAGTTCCTGGCCATCATTGGCCCCAACCCGACGTTGACGCTGCTCAATCACACCGAATCAGACCCCATATTCCACGAAGCACCTGTCTGGTACGGCTTGACAATGACCCAGATCGAGGTTTTACTGGAGAGTTGCTGACACAACTAAGGTATCCGGCCAAGGACGAAATGTTCTTCGTTCAGAATGCTGGCGCGAAGGCTGCCGGAACCGGCCTCGCCAAGTCGGCCATCATTCAAAAGATTTCCCTGTCAGCCATCTCCCCTGAGATAGTGAGCCAAAGGAACGCAAGCGGCTCGGTAAAAGTGGAAGTCGTGGATTCCAATCCCCAGGTCATCAACCCGAATGGTGAGTTCCCAATCCCGGCCAATCTTGTGCAGGGCTGATATGGGGAAATAGGGGCGACCAACTACGGAGACCAATTTCTGTTCCTCGGCGAGGGTCAGGGGGAAAATGTTGCCCCAGCTATGTATCTCATGAACCCGGAACCTCCGTATAACACTACGGGTGAGAAACCCAGCCTTGGCTGAGGTCGGATGTGCATTAACCGAGCGGTACCTGCAGTGATCCTGGACAACTTCTTCGGCCGCCAGTTCAACTCACTCAATGACGCCTCGATCAGCCCCCAAAACGGCGAGATATACTTTACGGACCCGACCTACGGATACGTGCAAGACTTTAGACCCGCCCCAGGACTGCCGAAGCAGGTCTGGCGGTTCAATACAGCTACGGGTGTAGTGAGAGTTGCTGCCGACGGGTTCAATATGCCCAATGGTAAGTACTGCTGGCTAGAGGCAACAATGAATGCTCTTAGGAGGAATGTCCCCAGAGAGGTGACCTGGCTCATTCATTGTGTTCCCTCCTAGGCATCGCCTTTTCACCAAGCGGATCCCACCTGTACGTTGCCGACACGGGAATGACGCAGGCCTTCTTCGGAAACGATTTCAGCTTTGTTTCAAGCATGTAAGGCAGCCTCCGTTCTTGCACTACTAACCCATCGTAGCTCCAACCCCTACTCGTGCTAACCTGCTGCCAGTTACCGTTTCGACGTCCTTGAAGATGGTACCCTGGAAAACCGCAAGACCTTCGCATTTGTGACACCTGGTGTGCCGGATGGTATTCACGTTGACACCAAGGGCAATGTCTATGCTGGATGTGGTGATGGCGTGCAGGTGTTCAATCCGTCTGGGAAGCTGATTGGCAAGATTTACTCTGGGGAGTATATCGGCTAACTTTCAGTTCGCTGGGAAGGGGCGCATGGTGATTCTGGCCGAGACGGAGTTGTACTATGCTACTCTGGCGGCTGAGGGCGCGTTTCTGGGAAGCGGTATTGAAGATGTCGGGATGGTGTTTAAAACAAAAGTTTGCGTTAGCAGCGTGTAGTGGGAGCTTTGAAGTGTCTAAAGAGTAAAAAATAAAATAAAAAATAAATAAAGAGATTCAAGGAGGAATGAGAAGATGGCAAATGGCAAGAGCACTCGCATCGAAGGAAGTGGATCGGAACATCGGCTCCATTGT
>NT_165978.1:4322092-4396832 GCF_000143365.1 Chaetomium globosum CBS 148.51
GTGACCTGGCTCATTCATTGTGTTCCCTCCTAGGCATCGCCTTTTCACCAAGCGGATCCCACCTGTACGTTGCCGACACGGGAATGACGCAGGCCTTCTTCGGAAACGATTTCAGCTTTGTTTCAAGCATGTAAGGCAGCCTCCGTTCTTGCACTACTAACCCATCGTAGCTCCAACCCCTACTCGTGCTAACCTGCTGCCAGTTACCGTTTCGACGTCCTTGAAGATGGTACCCTGGAAAACCGCAAGACCTTCGCATTTGTGACACCTGGTGTGCCGGATGGTATTCACGTTGACACCAAGGGCAATGTCTATTCTGGATGTGGTGATGGCGTGCAGGTGTTCAATCCGTCTAGGAAGCAAAGGGGCAGGATTTACCCCCTCTGAAAGAGGAGGAAGACGTGCCGCGGCCGAAGGATTGGAAACGACATTATAACATCCGTTATAACTGGGCGAGGGGTAAGTCCGCGGTCCGTTGAGCTGAGGCTTGGTAAAGAGGGGGGGGTCGAGGATCCTTAGAAGAAGAAAATGCTGGTCAAAGTGGTGGAAGGGGCTGCGATTACGGCTGATGGAGATGAGGGCCTTCGCGCCTGGGATCTCAAGAGCCGGAGCATGATTGCAAAGATCGAGGTTGGGGATCGCGGCTCTAATACTGCGCCGAGTTGTATAGCCGTCGACGAGAGCGAGTTTGAGCGTGGATTGCTCGACGTGGCACTCGGTTTCGATGACGGGAGCTTTGGCGTATGGCGGTTATCCACCAGCAGGAGGCGCTTGGAACAACGATACCGACATGAGAAATCTAGCAACGGCGGGCTAATGGCGATGGCCTTCTCATACCCGTTCCTACTGACCGCCACAGATGCAGTCCTGATCTCTCTGTACACCTTTGATGGTCCGAAAACGAGCGGGGCTGAGCAGAGGAGTGGGAAAGCCGATGCTGCGAGCGACAGGACGGCCAAGTTATCTTCGCCATACCTCTTAACATCTCTCGATTCACATACTTCGCGACCGCCCCTGGCGTTGTCCATTCGCAGGGCTGGAAGGGCGACCGTTGCCTCGGTGGCCTACACCTTCTCCACCCGCCGGGGTTGGTCAATTGGCCTCCAAGACCTGCATATTCGCCAGCCCCCGTCAAACTTCAAAGCCGTACCCGAAATTACAACTACCCGGATTGCATACACCGCGCCAGTAGAGACGAGCGGCCCTTCTAGCTCCCCGCTCAGTCCACCAGCGACGTCTCGGCGTGGACCCAACCGCATCCTCGGCGAACCTCCTTCTTCAGCTGCTTTGGATGCCGCTGATTCGGACACTACAGCCGTTGGGCCTACTACTCTCTGTTATACCCACCCATACCTCCTAGCAACTCTGCCAGACAACACCCTCGTCCTACACATGTGCACATCTAATGCCTCGTCACTTTCCATCTCAGATGGTATTCGGCTCTGGGGCCACACCTCCGGGATCAGTGATGCCGAAATCACTGCCCGCGGCAAGGCCGTCAGTGTCAGCACCCGGGGTGAGGAGATGCGCGTGTGGGAGCTTGAAGGACGATCGGCTGGCGTTGGCAGCCGCAGTGTTGAGATCCGGCCTTGGCAGTCACCGGGCGGCGGCGGAGCACCGAACTCTCTCGCGTCTGATGACAGCCTTGATCTCGGTGACCCCGCACGCGACTGGGATGAGAGGAGAAACTGGGTGGGTTTTGACGACGAGATGGTTATTGTGCTGAAAGAGGGGAAGGGGGCGCGAGAGAGCCTGCTGGTTTACGACTTTACATGAAGTATGGATACGGATTGCAGAACCAATCCCACACACAGCCTACACGCCGACATAAGCGCTCCAAATCCTGCGGATGACTGGACGATGCCTGCCAGCAATTCGCTCAAACTCAGCAGTAGTACAACCAGAGGGGTCTGAACCAGACGCTGTTGCCTCTTTCGCGATGCGTCACAAACGGTGTGGCAACTGGTTGGCGGGCTGTTTCTTCGCTGCGGCGTTGGCCTTCCCGCCGACGCGATGTGGCGATTTCTCAACCCCTCACAACAATCGAAACGAGATGAAAGCGTTGGTTTATGGGACTACATTGCCTTTCAACCCCCGTCGAATTACGTCCACGTCGCCACGGCAGCTTTTTTTGGTTGAAGAGCCGCATCCGACCCCCCGCCCAGGCAAATCTTTCGGTTCCAAGCCTCCTCAGGCAACTCAATAAAAACCACTAGACGTGGTCAGTCCTCATCCAGTGGTCGAGACCGCGACCGGTCCTCCTTGGACGAACGTTCTCTTGCCCGCGAGAGCCTCCTCCTGCGGGTTTTCATTACTGCCTTCCTGCAATTAAAGCCTTGTTTACATCACCAATCAAGGCAGTCAGTCCTAACCCCTGCCGCCCGAGTTACAGAGAACTGGTTTCTCGAGGCCCACAAACAACTCTAGGAGGGACGGCAAAAGACTCATCGCAGGGTTGCCATCGCAGGGTTGCCATCGCAGGGTTGCCATTGCAGGGTTGCCTGTGTCCCTCCCCGCCCCGGCTGGTCCGGCACTTTTGCGCACGCTGCCGTGTTGCCTTACGACGAGGACACGCACGCACACAACAGCAGAGAGAACGGGGGCAGAGGAAGCAAGAGCATTGCGTGTGTGACATTTGATGGTCTGCCTGACCGCCGACATCCACTCAGCCCTACTTTCCTCCACACCTCGGAATGCCGGAAGCCGCCGACGGGGGAAAACTGGTCACCTCTCACCTCGCACCCCCTCACCGCCCGCGAGTCCAGCTGGTTTGGGTTTGAGAATCGATCGAAACCCGTTTTGAAACCTGCTTCACATCTCGCGCATTCCTTGCTTTTGCAGGCAGACGGTCTGCACACCATTCCCACATCACACTAAACGGTGCCTGTGATCGATTATTTGAGACTAGAGTGTGTGGGATGACTCTTTGCAGTGAGACATGACACCGTCAGGTCAACCCCCCGTCCTCCACTGATATGGCCCTACTGCGACAAATCCAGACTAGCTCCCACACGAATGCCGACCAAGTCTCAGACAGAGGGTGGTGGTCAATTGACACAAACGATTCGTCACCTGAGCAGTCATTCGGGGTGTGGGTGTGTGGCAGGCAGCGGCAACGACCAGCCTTGCATCAAGTCCGTCCCCGAGCAGGGAAGAGGACGGGGGGTGTGATCAATTGGGGACCTTGGCATTGACGAACAGGGGGGGCACCGATTTTGATAGGTTCACGCCTATCTGTTTCGGGTTTTGTGGATGGGATTCACACAGAAACCCGCGGGGAGAGGAGGAGAGCGGGGGCGATGAAGCCGGGCGACGCGGGGCGCTGTGACCAAGGCAGTGCCTGTTCATAAAACGGAGGTTCTGCACAACATGGGACTTGTTGATAATAACTCGGTCCTCAGCGCGTCAATGTTGTTGTTTTGGGGCGATGTCATCGATTGGCCCGTCTGCCAGGTACCCGGATGTTGATGCCCCTCGAATTGCCGACGACGGAACCTGATTGCTCGTTTCCGGATTTGCAGTGCATGCGACAGACCGCAAAGACAGCACCACCTCATCCTGCAGGGCCTAGTAAGTGGCAGAATTAAGCTCTGGGTAGCCCTGGTCGGCGATCAGACCCGGGGTTGGCTGGATTCTGCTGTTTCCAGTCTCAGCTAGCTCTGTTTGAACAGAGAAGGCTGTGGGAGATTGGACAATTGGCAATCAGGGCGACCAAATTCATGCGCTCTGCCCTCACTAATTTTCCCCGAGCGCCTGGAGGCAGCCCATTCGGCGGGGAAGCCGGCTGGCAGGCATCTTCTCTGTCGTGGTGGACGCTTGTTCGCTCTTTTGCCCGAGCCCGCATCTCCCCTCTGCAGCAGGGAGGAAGGAAGGCTGGTTCTGTTTGGAGGTCGGTGAGGACAGCACAGCCAAACGCTGATCTGGTACCAATCGAAGCGGCGGGGAAGTTGTTGAATTGACCGACCCGTTGCTTTTAGCGCCGTGGAATGAATGGCGGCGAGTGGTCGACACCGCCTGCAGTTGCTGCGCAATTGACCAATGGATAATGGATGATTCCCGAGAAACATTCTCCCAGTTTGAGCACATCAAAATCCAGAAACAAATCGACGCCAGCCCAAACAGGCGCTGCAGCGAGAATGTCTTTCCCTCGCCTAGGTAGCTGGATGCTTTCATCTTGACTTATCATGGATCCGAAGTGCCTCCATTTATTAAAAACTCGCAAAAAGAGAAGGAGATGGCGCCTTGCAGTGCTTTCCCTGCTGCTGGAGCGTTTCCGACCCGAAACGGAAGGAGGGCCATGTGAGATGAGGGGCAGCCAGACCGCCCCCCGTGTGCGCCCCTCCTCCAAAGGCGGGGTGATAAGATAAGCGACAACATCAGAGCCTGAGTGTAACGGTGGGATGAGATGCTTCGCGGTATGGTCTACCAGTCTAGCATGTGAAGTGGGCAAGCCATTGTACTTTAGTCACAGAAAGTGGAATAAATGGTCTCTGTCTCAAGACGGAGGGTGTCGACCCGCGCTCGCGACATTTCGTCTCATAAATGTGGTGGTGGTGGGGGGTCATGTGGGATGAAGGACGGCGGTTGCTTCCAAACCGTGGGGAGTAGGAACAGAAACGAGGAGCTCCTCTACGAAATGTCTTATTTCTCGATCATAATGGAATCCCCTTCGGTTGCCTCGGAGCGAAGGAAACTCGGAGAGAGAGAGAGAGACGGTGGCCACAGTTCGTTAAATCCTTAAAGTCCGGCTGAGAAACCGGTCGGAGACAGAAACAGCCCGTGTCAGGCAACAGAAGACGGTCTGACAATCGCCCCACGAGCTTCCGTATTATCTCACCAATTCGTGGTCTACTAGGGCCATTGACTCAATTGCACAAAATGGCCGCCATTACCCTTGGAATGAGGGGCCACGCGTCAGCCCATTGACAACCCACACGAACGGGAGCGAGCCGAGCTGAGCGCCGCATGGGGAGTAAGGATCGGGCTTGTATGCCAGAGTCAAGTTCAGACGAAGTTGGCAATGGAACCTAAAACATGCCTTCTGAGGCTTGGAATAAGTACGGCGTAAGTGGCGTGAACCTGATGATCACCCATCCCACCTTTGAAGATAAAAGCAGCGGAATGGAAGATGATCATTGATGAAGGGGAGATGGAAAGGAGGATTGGAAATGCCATGGTGTTTGACGAGACGGGGTCAATGTCTTAGGTTACTTAGGTTCACACCTCCGCGGTCGCCTTGATGGGTGTCAGCAGGCACGGCCTAGTACATTGAGAATGCCAAGAGTACATGGAGACCCTGAGTCTGCTATCGATAGCATATTACGCTAAACTTTAAAGGGCAGGGGAGCCTTTCGGGCAGTCCAGTCTTTGGATCTCACTGGCCAAATCCTTGCGCCTTTCTCTCATTCCTTTGATCCACAGATTCCAGTTCAGTCCATCGCCAGCAACAATCCTATGAGTCACACAGTCGAGACTACCGGAGCCTGTTCGACCCTCCGCGATTGGAACGACACCACGAAACGGACCGCTTCCTGTATTTGCAAGCACCGCGTAATTGGCCAATTCGCGTTCCATTGCTTTCCCTCGGTCCACGCAACTCGCATTGACAGGCTGCAATCGACAAGTTACAAGCATGTCGTTTTTTTGTTTGACGGCGAGCCCAGAATTCGGCGAGGGGTCGCCCCATGGAAGGAAGACGACAGCTTACTCCACAGCAAACCGCCTCGAAACAACAGCTCAACCTCGCTGCCCAAATGGCAGCCCAATCGGTGCTCAATTGAGTCGGTGAGGTCGTGAGAGCTGCTTCACTGGCATTACAGCTCCACACCAAGGAAACCAGGCCGTTCGTTCGCCCCTCTTTCCCCTCTCTACCCCTCCTTCCCAATTCCCTCTACTATGTTTTCCTTCAGCAAGCTGATCTAGAGTTTTGGCCTATCAGTTGGAAATTGAGCGAAGCCGGCGGCGGACCGACTTGGCTGACCTCTCAAAGGTTCTCCACGCCAAACCGCTCCCCAACTCTAAGTTCTCAACTTGCAATATACGACAGACGCGTCTCAAGGCCATACAAGTTAAACATGGTTCAGAATCTGCGGAGGAGGAAGAGCCGGCGCGTCAACTCATTCAGCAAACCTTCTCATCAGATGAATTGAGATTTTTTTGTCTCTAAGGAGACAAGAACAACAACGGCACACGGTCTGCCGACTCCGCTCGCTACGCCGACTTCGTTCCACGTTTCAGGTACAAATGCCTTGGGACCTTATGGATCAAGAAGTCGCCCCTACGGCATACCACGAAAGGACTATGCCATCTCATACCATTTGGAGTGGTATCCGGAGTCTTCGCCAACGCCCTCTGGCGCGCGTAGTTGGCTCACCATCTTCCCTCGGTTGCCCAACATGCACGGCTTCAGATAAACCATCGAAGCAGCGCAAGCCAACGAACCGACCTGGGATATGCACGGCTTAACCCGCCCGAAGCGCGCCAGATGGTGAAACCTCCCCATCTTGCAGATGCCAGGTCAGACACGCTGCGGCTCTGGTTTGGTGCGGGAACCGCTAAAATACTACTTGACACATGGCGATTCGACCCGCCTGCCACTGATACTTGCAAATGTAAGACTTTGCCTCTAGCTGATCTCACCAACGACAAGGCATTCAAAAGTTTTGTCTGAAGCGAATCTTGGGGAAACACGGCTGATTTGAGTTGGCAGTTGGCAGTTCTGATTGCTGTCTTTTCCTTTTTTTTTTTCCCGCGGTGTCGCTGCCATGAGGTACCTCGCTTTGGGCAGAAGTACCTGACCTATTTTTGCCTAACGGAGACGGAGTCCTTGACGGGTGACCATTGGCTGGGCGCAGAGCACCCGATATGATTGGCTACATGGAGATGGAGAGGGGGTGTGTGTGCCGGGGTGTCAGTGGGTGTGTGTCTGACTGTGGAGTGTGGGTGACTCCTCACGGTGTCCCAACATCCCTGCCAGACACGCCACGCCACTCCACTTACACCTGAACCCCAGATTCGTGCCCGCCCACGCCGCAGCGGTCTTGCCTGGAGCGACAGACGCGTTGTGCGCCGCTGTGTGACCTGCTGTCGCAATCTTGCTCCGACTCCCGTCTCCCGTTCCTGGGGCCTTGGGCTCCCAGCCCTGCCGATGCCCAGCCAGCCGTCAAGTGGTGGGGGAGGGGATGGCCGATGGCTGATGGCTGATTCTCATGAAGCCGCTGTGGTACTTACATGGCCGTGCCTCCTCCATTTCTTCTTGCCCTTCTTCATCCTCTTTCGCCCTTTCATTCTACCTGTTTGCGCCCTTCCGCATTCTCTCCGACCGAATCCAGACACAGTTGGCATAATCTACTGCCTTGATCTGTCCAGACACGCTGCCCCGGCCGCACCGCCTTTCGCCACTCCAAGGCTTTCCAGCGCATTCCATTGACCGGCCATTGCGAAGCATTGCGAACCGCCGCCAGTTATTGTTCTGCACCAACCCCTCTTGTCCACTACGGTTGGATAGACGAATATCGGTGCTCACATTGTCTTCTTCATTATTCAACAATCGAGAAAATCTTACACCCTCTTACAAAGAAGGCTCACCGACCTTGAGACGCTCCCGGACCTACGCATTCCCGGCCCCACGCACAACTCTTTGTCACCAGCACCTTCGTCCTTGCATCTATTTGCACAATCAGAAAACTGCACTGCTTGCGCAACCAGCTTCACCAAATTCACCTTTCCCACCACAATTGGCATCTTTAAACCGCCTCTCCGTTGTCGTCGCTTAATGACGGCTCACATCTTCGCCACCTTGTTCCAAGTCATAACTGCGTGTTAGGGCTGACAAACCAACCATTTCTACCATGCAACTACCCATGACACACAATCACATGAACCAGACACATCACATGAATCAGGCAACAACAAGGTCGCCTTGGGCCTCTTCATCATCTCCCACCTGCTTTTCCCCCAACACCAACAAAAGAGATGCAGGAAATCCCAGCCATGTCGCCAAAGCATCAAAAACCCTGCGATATCAGCAACCTGATGTCTCCTCCCGAACCTGCTCCGCTGGACTCATTTAAGGTGACGGGCTCAGCGACCGGCAAGCCCGCCTCTGAAGTTCTGAGACACATGCTCCGCACCATCCTCTATCCCCGCCTGTGTCACCGGTTCCCGCAAGCTGGTGAACACGATTCAGCCCGGGCCCCTCCCCTCAACCTAAACGGGCCCGGGACCCGATCCTCTACCCCGCCAGGGAAACCTCGACAAACGCTCCCACTGGTTCGCTGTTCTCGCTCACGCCGGCATCTGTCGATAAATTCACGACGGCAACGGAGCAGTTGGTGAGCGAGCACATCGCATCGAGACCGGCCGACCTTTTCCGGGACTTGTCCCCGCCACGAGTCGAGGATTACGAGTTGGCGCTTTATTTTAAATCCAACTGCTTCCGGATGTTCAAGGACAACCCGAAGGAGTGGCTGCGCAAGGAGCGCGAGCTTCTCCGGGCTGACCGGAAACACACTGCCTTGTCGTTTCAGCCCGCCAAATTGCCACACATTCTGCCTGCTTCAAGGCCAGCGGTCTTGGGGCCGCAGTCAACCAAGGCACTCACCGCGCGGGTCCAGAAACAGAAGTCGGCGAGGGCCAAGTCGCAGAATCCGCGGCCCATCCGGGCAACACCAGCACCAGCCCGGGAGACAATCCGGGTCAGCACTCCAGAACCCCGTGTTCGAACGGTGGCGCCGAACCGTGAAGATAAGGACTTTTTGTCCTTGGAAGACCTCTCGCCGCCGGTCGCCACACTTCCTCCGAAAGCGAACAGCCTCAAGGTCGACTGGAAGGGAAACGCGCTGGATCTGAGCAACGACCCGAACCGACACCTGCTCCATCCAGACGAGCTCACCCTGGCGAGCAATCTGCGGCTCGATTGCGCGACGTACCTCACTAGCAAGCGGCGAATCTTCTTGCGGCGGCTCGAGTGCGCCAAGATCGGCAAAGAGTTCCGCAAGACGGACGCGCAACAGGCATGCAAGATCGACGTCAATAAGGCGTCGAAGCTGTGGCAAGCCTACGACCGCGTGGGGTGGTTGGATATTGAGTGGATGCGAGAGTTCATGACCCGCAAGCTTTAAACGACTTGTGATGAATCGACGATGGGCTCGACGCAGGGTCCTTTCCTTCTTTCGCTTCGGTCGATCGCATGACCGTTTATTTTCCTTCTTCATCTCACGGCATCACGTCACGGCATCACAGCATAACGAAAGGTCATATGATACCCCCGAGCGCGGCAGAACCGGCTCGCTCAAGTTCCCAGTTTCCATTTTCCCTTTTTCCTGTGTTTTTCTTTTGTCCCCGGTTCTCACAGCATTGCATCGCATGGCGGTTTGGGTTGGCGGCTGGTGATCAGGTATACGGAGGCGCGCCACTTCGTTTTGATAGCTCATCTGATTTACAGATTGGAAAGGATGGCACGGTCAGGGTACAGTGCATGGGGGGTCGTTTGTTTTACATCTACTGGCGTTCAGGGGTTTGGGATGGGAGCGATGGGAGGGCAGGAAGACATGCCAGGTCGTGTCAGGCAGCCCGGGAAGCATTGGGGCGATGGGCAGCATGAATATACCCCCTACATTTCCCCCCTCATTTTTCGGGTTATTTCATTTGGTTGTTGGCACTTTTTGCTGTTCAAGGGACCACTTTCCCCTCTCATTTGTGGCGGAGTATCGGATGAACATGGGATCATACAACCGTAGCAAGTACGTTCTCTTGGCCACGTGGCTCAGCTCGGTCAGACGCGAGCCAAGGAAAAGATCACTCTTTCAGTTTGCCTCAGTCTTTACACGGCAAGATGGTTTTGAACGGCGGTGGTGTTAACGGCGCTGAGTTCTCGCGGCCGACGTGAAAGCCCAATAATAGAATAGCCTCAAGCTAATGCAATGGCGATTGCTGGGTTTCTTGATCAGCACGGGTAACTGTGGTAACTGCTCCGGGTTGGGTCAGGGCTGGACAAGGGCAAGGGGGCCAGACAGAACACCCTCTCAGCCCGACGGTTCGAAGTGATGTCATGATTTGGTACGCCCTGACAAGAAGGATCCACATCCGTTGACACTCTTGAAGCGCCATGTCACGGTGACATTTTGGTGAGATCATTGAACTTGGTATTATACTGGACAAGATCTCGTAGAATAATACTTTGTTCCCAATTGCTCAATATCTACTTACGCAGTGGCGCTTTAATAAGCTACGAGGCCCTCTCCAACGGCCTGTTTTCCCCGTGACACTGACTTCATGATCGTCTGTGGTAATTAATTGGGATCATCTTGTACATACACACAGTACAGCCATTGCGTCATATTCCTTCCCAGTGTTCCAGTAGTTAAGGAATGAATGAATCTGACTGAGCTGACACTTCTACCCCACCGCCAACAACTTTGCTGTTTTTGTCTCTTACTGCCCCGCTGCCAGTACATAGCCCCCATCCACGACCAGCGTGTGCCCGTCAATATACTGGTTACACACCAGACCCAGCACCCCCTGTGCCATGTCGATATCCCTTCCCGGCCGGCCCGCAGGCACCTTCTCCTCATACTTCTCCTTCTCGATGTGGCTCTTCTGGAACTCGTCGCTCTCCCCGGCCGTCATCTCGCTGGGAAACACGCCGGGGGCGAGGCCGTTGACGCGCACCTTGTGGCCGGCGGCGGCGACCTCGGCGGCCAGCATGCGCGTGAGGTGCTGGGCGGCGCCCTTGGCGGCGTTGTAGGCAAAGTGGTGCTGGGCCGTCTTGATCAGCCCGCTGATGCTGGTGATGTTGACGACGGTGCCGGACCAGTGCGGGTGCCGCTCCGACGACCTTTGCAGCAGCGGGAGGAAGGCGGCGGTGGTGAAGTAGAGGGAGACGACGTCGGTTTCGTAGGTGGCCAGCCAGTCTTGGGTGGTGGACTTGGACGTGTCGAAGAGGTTTTGTTTCATCTCGGTGGCGGACCCGGACTCGGGCTGCACCGTCTCGCTGGAGATGCCGGCGTTGTTGACCAGAATGCAGAGGCATGGTTCGCGGGACTCGACTTCTTTGACTAGGCGGGCCACTTCGTCTTTCTTGGTCACGTCGCCTTGCAGCGCGATGATGGAGCCCTCGATGTCTTTGTTGTAGGTTTCGACTACCTTGTCGAGCTTCTCGCGTGTGCGCCCGACGATGTAGACTTTGGCGCCGTTGGCTGCAAGTGCTTGGGTAATCATCAACCCGATTCCCGAACCGCCGCCGGTTACAAGGGCCACACGGCCCTTGAGGTCGAACAGCGAGTTGCGGTTGAAGTCGGCGTGGCTTGCGACGGCGACGCTTTTAGACATTTTGGCGTAGGTTCGGGTTACTGGTGGGGTGATGAGGCCAGGGTATTGTGTGCGAGTAGGAAGGGCAGCTCTGGAAAATGCAGGTTCAGAGGACTTTGAAGTGGTGGTGAGTGTTCTGCTGGTTGTTCTGCTGGTTGTTCTGCTAATTCGTGCGAGGTAACCTGTCGTGGTTCGGAGTCTTGTTACTAGAGTGGTGGTCATGTCGCAATAAGCTTGAGGAGAGGAAATTCGAGGAGCTTAGACGAGGGAAGCTGAAGCCTTTTTAGAAGCTCCAGTTCCTCCTAAGAGACAGGAGCGTGGTGAAACTGAAATCGATGACTTCATCGTCTCCATGAATGACCAGCACTTACACCTGCTGGCCAATCAGCGAGGAGGATGGCATTCGATTCAAGACTTTCGAATACGACGGGACCACAACAAAGCTTCTTTTTCCTGTTTTATCCTTTACGTAGTCTTGTTGCATACAGAATAGAAAGGGAGGCGCCGGAGAGGTTTGACCGGATGTTTTGTGTTCGGACCAGGTGCCCGTACATGTAATGCACCGCGGTATATCCACCAACACCTTGCGTCACTTTTTCCATATTGGGACTGAGTGAACTCGTCTCCAAGTTCCAATG
Source organism: Chaetomium globosum CBS 148.51 (assembly GCF_000143365.1). Classification (NCBI taxonomy): domain Eukaryota; kingdom Fungi; phylum Ascomycota; class Sordariomycetes; order Sordariales; family Chaetomiaceae; genus Chaetomium; species Chaetomium globosum. The sequence continues at coordinate 4,334,041 of NT_165978.1, forward strand.
CTAAATGGCCTGGAGACATACCCGAGCACACAGTAAGATGGTATACACTATTGTAGAGGGGTAAGTGAACGGTCAGAAAGAGGTCATTAGGCTATGCCTCCCTTCCCCTGAGAACTTGACCGGAGCAACACTGACTAAGATTTAATCCAGCATTCCCATATATACCCGTCAATATTTGTGCTCTCGTTGCTCGGCGGTAGCCAACTCCACATCGGTTCTCGGCCAAAGGTGACTGAGATCGCCCACGGGTAGGTTGAGGGTGATGCGCATCTCTCCCGCCATGATGATGAAGCACATGTACCAGCCCAAGGCGGCCACGATGAACAACAAGGCTCCTCCCCCCTGTCGCCAGAACGTTAATGGACTTTCTCCAACACTCGCACTATGGATAACACTCGCCTTTTGCAACCGCCCAGCACCCTCGTAGTCTCCCCAGCTGACCTTCCAATATGCCCCTGACAACACCCATGCGGCCACACTCACAAGCAAAAAGATGGTTGCAAACACGGCGTTGATCTTACATGTGAAGATGAAGAACGTAAATAGGGCAAATCCCCAGACAATCAGGTAAACCGCCACCGCGGCGTTGTATTCTCGCGATGAGAGGCCCGTGGGATCGTCGGCGGTTGCGAAAGGGGCTCCGAGTTGCAGCGTTGGAAGCTGGAGAAACCCAAAGCTTCCCCAAAAGACAGAGAACAGCCCCATAACCATCATGGGGAAGAAGTTACCCATCACCCATTCAAGACCATGGCGAAGGTGAGGAGGACGGGCCCGACGAAGAAGAAGATGCCGCTAGGTAAGGAGTGATGATGTTAGTCAGGACGTGGGAAATGTGTGCAACAGATCACAGATGAAGTTGGAAGACAGACTTACACAACTGGTGAGAAGCCCTGTGCTCCACCCCATCCCATGCAAATGATGGCGAAAGTAAAGGTCGAGATGACGAAGCTGTGTCATGTCAGTACCTTGCTCAATGTCATGCTTGGGTTTGGATAAACCCGGGCTACCCACCCAACAAAGCCGAGTGCGGTCGGGTTGGCAAACCGCCGGTTGTAGTCGCCGAGCTGAGGCACCTTGGGCGTGAGGTACAGCTTCTCGAACAGCTCGGGTGACATGGTTATGCCCGTTTGAGTCCTGTAGAGGCCCTTCTCTTCGTCGCCCGCCATCTTGGCCCCGCTCGCTGTCGTTGCAGGCTCCGCAGTCGCCATCAGATCATTACCTTAGGATGTCTAGAAGCGAGTAAGAAGCGAGTAAGAAGCGTAATGGTTACTGCAGACAACAATGGCTGGGGATGGCTGCATACTCCCATTGCCGGGAAGGGCGATTCATTTAACGTCGGCCCCCGTCCCATGTGGGCAGAGTGCCGCACGCTAGCCTACACACCTGCATCCCTCGCCCAGATTCTTCCATGACAGCAGATGGTGGCGCACGGTATCAGAGTGACGGGCTACTTTGGGAGATTGGGGAGGCTCGATAGGGGCCTGCGGCCATGGTTATCTGCGGGCTGGTTGCCCGCCTTGTTCCTATTTGTTCCCGCCTCCCGCTCACACAAGGCTAGTTCCCCGGAAGCTTCCCATGGACACAGCGTCGTGTCAGTCCGGCACTGCAGAGTTAGCGTACCGGACTTCGGGGAGCAAACATTCTGGAAGCGAGAGATGAGGGAGACTTGACTAATTGGGTCGTCGACCAACAAAAGGGGAGCTAATGTGGCCTGTTGCGCATGGCACATGCAGTATGTTCCACTTCGGGTGCAACATCTACTACCGAGTGGCTTGATATTGCATGTTGGAGTCCAGACCAGGGGCGGGGAGGGGGGTTGTTGAGAGAAAGTACTCGGAGACTTCAATTGTTTAACCGACGGTAACCTGACATTATAGCAGAAAGTTCCAAATAAAGTAAGTAACCTCCCACTCTTTGACTGAGCAGAAGATTCGATTGTCTTGTACTCCCCTGGCTTGTTACTTGCCGACACAGCAGGTACTTTCTACATTGGGCAGGTGTCTGTAAACTGCCTACCATGGTTCCAAACTTACTTCATTATTTCCAATCTAATGCTGCTGCCCCTGAGCGAATAGAGGTAGGTACTTTCTCAAACCAGAGCAGTTTCGTCCCTGCGCTGAGAAACAAGGGAGCAAAAGCGTGAACCCAAGCGGGTACCTGAAGGTGAACCGGAGATTTCAAGTGCCAGATTTTGTTAGAGAAACCGGGTTGATCCCTCTTCGATTCTGGGAATGAGTGATATGCATCCTGCCTAGACTTATGCATGTATTAGTAGTACATTGAGGTACTGATCTACTGGCTCTATTTCACCAACATGCCGCTATCGTTGTGCTTCGTGTCTTCCAGGCTATCAGGGGGAATCGGTGTGACCGACCGGTCCCGAGATGGGCGGCGTGGTGGGAGCAACACGACATCGGTGCTGCCGACGAGCAAGAAAGCATCCTGTGACTTGAGCACTGGTACCCCTCCGGAGGCTGGGATTTTGTAACATGCCCCTAGGGCAACGAGTTACAGCCAAAATACAGATTGTCGAATTCCTGCAAAGGGCCGAGATCCCGTAAATTTCGTATCAACATCTTAAAACGCTACACGCTGTCTATCGTCGCTAGATCGTTATGCAATGGTCCTGCAATGTCGTAAATACCGGACCGTTAGACCGTCACTCTCGCCCCGGGTATCCTCGAAGAAAGCACCCATAATCCCCAGCCCTGGAAAGTAGTCCATGCAGGGCTCAATGCCCCTAGACACCGAGCTACCCGCCAAGGCAAGCACCGTCCCAATGGCTCCGACGCAATACCACACCTTAAAACCCCGGCAACTTGTCGTACAGCCCATCATAAAGCTTCCCTACCCACCCCATCGTCTCCCCTCCCCTCGCAACAATACCCAGCCCACCCACAGCCCACAATACAGTCGCGGCCGCCGCTGCCCCGTTAATAACCATCAACCGCCTCAACCGCCTCCTCCTCCTCTTCCTATTCGCCCTATCCACAGCCACATTCCCCGTCGGGCGCTCCGGCACCCACCCAGCGGCCTGCGAAAGACCAACCCACTTGGGCCCAGCCCCAGACCATGTGGCCGCAACCCGCGGGCAACAGCACGGCGTAGGCGAGCCACGAGACGTAGCGGTGGCGAACAAACAACCCGTGCGGCCAACGTAGGCCAGACCAAATGTTGGCGCTGTTCGCCCTCGAACGGCCAGGCGGCAGGGGCCGCGGTTTGACAAAGACGGTGCGCCGGCCAGCTACGCCCCGCGAACAACGTAGCCCGAAACCCGGCGATGTTAGCTTGAAGGCCGGGCCAAGCCGCTTGTTAGCCCCGGGGGCGGTTTTGGTGGCGGGCGGAGGTATTGGGTGGGCCGGCGGGGGGTGCTCCCGCCCCGTTGGTAAGCGGGCGTTCGGTTGTGGGAGCGGCGGAGGAGGCGGACGGCGGCGCCGGAGCCGACGTGCGCGAGCACGGGCAGGACCACGAGAAGGGGCTCCGAGAGCGGTGTTTGGTAGATCTCGCGGGCGAGGAGGAGGTAGGACTCGGAGGCGGGCACGGATCGCGCGGCGAGGGGGATGATGGAGGTTGTTGCGAGGTGGAGGGCGCTGAAGAGCGTGAAGGTGTAGGAGGAGTAGCGCTGGATGCGGGTTACTGGGAGGTGTAAGGGTGACAGGTTAGTTCTGGTTGTCTCGAACGGTGGACTGCGAGGTGGGGGGCAAGGAGTGGAAGGACGTACGGTAATAGATTGCGCCATGGCCGCTGCCGCTTAACCCAAGGCCCGTCGAGGTGGTAGGGGACTTGACAGAGCCGGTCGAGTCTGAGAGTTTTCCGTCGTCGGTCTGGCCTGGTAGCGGTGGGAGGTCCTTGTCGACATTCGGGGAGTCCATAGGTGTCGGGTCGAGCTCTAAGAGGGATACCAGAGTAGCCTCGGAGGCCTTTGATCGTAGTGAATGGTTATCCATGGTGACGGGAGAACCGCGAACGGTTTACTCCTCAATTCGCAGTCTGGATGTGTTGGTGTCTTTGTGCGTTTCTAGGTTCCAAGTTTCCATTTGTTGAGCCGGCACTGGTTGACTTGGCTGTTGGCTGAGCCGTTGGCGGGCCGGAGACCCTGCGCCGTTAACCGAACCCCACAGCGCCTCACAGGGGTTATGTCTTGGCAGACATCAGTGCCAGGGCCCTTGTGCTGCTGCTATAATTTGGGTTTGGAGAAAGCATCCCTCACAATCACAATCACCAAAAACAGCCACCTGGCTTTCACAACCACCATCGAGCATCGTCTACGAATACTCCTACTCACAACCTCCAAAATGCCTCCAGTATGCTACCTCCGGTCCTACATCCGACACTCTTCCCAAAGTCCCCTCATCACTAACCCATCCACTCACAGCGCCACCAAACCCTCCCTCCCGCGCAAACCTCCTCGGCGCGCGAGGCCCTCCAATCTTTCTACTGCCAGCTTTGCCAAAAGGGCTATTCTCGCATGAACGACTACGAGGCGCACCTTAGCAGCTACGACCACAGCCACAAGCAGCGGCTCAAGGACATGAAGGCCATGGTGCGCGACCCGGCCGCGACAGCCCGCGCGCGCCGCCAGGAACAGAAGGCCGAGGGGGTGATCAGTATCAAGCTTGGGGAGGCGGCCGCTGGGGTTTCGGGGGGGGGTACCAGTGCGGCTGGTGGGGGGTTTAAGAAGGGCGGGTTCAAGAAGACGGGGTTTAAATCAGCTTTCGGGCCCGTCGTCGGTGGTGTGGCCCTACCGAAGGAGGATGCTGCTGGGCCGGGGAAGAAAGAGGGGGAGCCGAAGATGGGTCTGGCGGCAGCAGCGAAGAGTGGCCTTGTGGAGAGCGACACAGAAGATGAGGGATACGAGGTGTACGATCCGCGGAGGCCGACCGACTAAGACACGACCATGGGCATTGCGTCCTGTGCGAATACTAACATAACGACGACAACACCGTCCCTCAATTTTGGTTGGATTATGTTTGGTTACGGGAGGAACGAAACTCATCCACTGCCTGGCAGTGGTGAGAGGATTATTTTGAGGTATTCCAAAAACAACAAGCAACAAACTCGCAACCTATGACGCCAAAACAAACGCCAAACGCTCACATGACGATATACATCACTTCGTATACAGTGGGCCCATTTACTGGCCACCCGTCTACTGGCCACCCATTGCTGGCCACAGTTGCGGCTCAAACCCGGACAGGTCCTCCTCCAGCAGCCCCAGAATATGGGTATTGCCCGAGAACCAGTTTCCCAGCTCGTTCGCCTGGGCGGGATGGCCAGGACCAAACCCAGGTCCCGGAGGTCCCGGAGGCGGCGGCTGCATCGGGCCGGGCCCAACAAACTGTGCATCAGGCGGCTGCTGCATAGGATGGGCACCGGCAAACTGCGGCATGAACCCCAGTTGGCTCAGGTACATATCGATGTTGTTGCCGACCATGGTCATATCCTGGTCGCGCTGCTGCGGGTCCTGCCGACGCTGCGCTTTGGCCCGGACGCACAAGCTCGCGACGTTGTGCAGGACCTTACAGATGCGGTGGAGCTTGGCGACGGCCTCGGAGGCTGCACACACGGGCACCAGTGACTCGACAAAGTCGGCCACCCGCTGCAGGTCGACCATGTCCGACGTCTCGATGATATGACAGAAAAGGACGATGACAGGCGTGAAGGGGACGTAGATGACATTCCTGCAAACAGGTCGACGTCAGTATATGAGAGGACGTGAAGAAGTTGGGAGGAGGGGCAGGGATGGAGCCAAGGAAATACCATCGAATACACCCCGCCTTCACGGCCACGCTATCGCCCGCCATGCTCATGTACTCCTGGTGGCACGCAAACGCCTGGCGCGCGGCGTGGATGCACTCCGGGTTGAAGGTGCTGGGCGAGCCCGGCGGACTAGGAATGGCGCGGTAGACGAGCGTCAGGGCCGACCAGTGCATTAACTCGTCGCCAACGATCGCCATATCCATCGGGAAGGGACTGTTGGCGTCGAACTTGATGCCGCGCACCTTCTCGCGTGTTTTCTGCACCAGTGGCTCTTGCTCCTTGGCCAGCTTGTCTGTTGTCGCACAATTCTTAGTCTGTCTGCCCTGATGGGTAGTTCTGACACGGTGGGAAAAGGGAACGCACTCATAGTCCGGACAAGCTGCCGCGCGCTCTCGGCACGTCGCTCCTGTGGCCGGGCGAGCGCGGCGGGGCTGTACAACTGCTCATACGCGCGGCCGAGAAAGTCGGCGTACGCGATCCACTGAGTCAACACGATGGCCCACGAGGCGTCGGGCAGGTCATCGCCGTATTCCAAGCTCCGCGGCAGGGTGATGTCATAGTCCTGGATCGTAGGCGCCCGCCCCGACCGGACCGACAGCGCCTTGTCGAGCAGGTAGGCCGACCAAAAAAGCACAGCCCGGGGCGTCGTGTCGAGCCCGCCGTGCAAGCGGTGGTATCCCAGCGTCTGGCAGAGGTTGGCTGCTACGGTGTTGAGATCACGAGCGATAGAGAATTTGGAGATCTCGATGGCATAGAAGGCCTAGGGGATGCAAGCCGTCAGTATGGAATGAACAGCACACGGGATGGGTTGGGAAGGACATGCCCCTAGCAGCAACACCTCGATGCACTCCTTGCGCGCCGGCATTAACAGTGGCAGGTTGGTGAGGGCCGTCTCTAAGTTGTCGCGGCAGAGAGACTGGTACTCGAGTAGCTCGTCCCTCTGTGCGCCGCTAACCAATGCGGCCTTTTCCTGCAGCAAAAAGTACAGGCCCGCGTTGACGACGCCCCAGGACATGAGACTGAAGTCGTCGGTAGCGAAGTACACCCTACTGCACCGCTCCGCGAAGTTCTCGGCGGCGATGAAGGTGCAGATGGTTGCAAAACTGGCGAGCTTGCCGTCTAGGGGCCGAGTCAGTGTCCGGCTGGCAGCATGTCGTCAGGGGCGAGGGGTTTGGGGAACCTTTGGTCTCGCGTAAGGCGGTCACGACGATGTGGGCAGGCGGCATGGGGAGCTCACGGAGACCCCCCTTTGGCAGCGGCTTAGCGTTGACAAAGCGGGACTCGTGGGCGCCCGGGCGGTTCTGCATGCTCACGATCTGCTGGAGCGAGGACAAGGCCGACCGCATATCTGGGTCTAGGTCACGGGGCAACGTCCGGGTGACGGTGTTCTCGAGGAACTCGCTAGCAAACACTGTCTGGGCGGAGATGGAGGAGTCACCTTCGAAGGTTGAGATGGCATCATCGTCATGTTCACGCCCGTACACAATGTCATTAGTACCGCTGCCGCCTCCCGCGGTCGGCGAGGAGCCCAAGGGAACGGGACCGAGGCCGGCAGACCCACTCTCGGTAGCGGAAGCTGAGGGACTCCTGCTGGTGATGGAGACGGCCAGATCACGGAGCATGTTCTCGATATTTGCGAGGCGAGACTCGAAGTGGTCTATCTTTCGCTCGCTGTATTACACAAGAGGAGCCCATCTTGTTAGTATTGCCATTACATCACATGGCCAGCGCATGTAGTTACACAAACAAGCAGACAGGGTTCTTTTTAGTTGCCAGGAGGACTCACTATTGGGTCGAGATTAGCACCCGCTGCCGGGCTTCCCTCGGCCGCTGGCCGGCGCCGGTTGAACTGCATGGGCGGTTTGCGGTCCTGCAGTTTGCACATGGCGAATCCTTGTCGCAGCGTATCTGGAAAACAGCCTCTCTCTCAGCGGATTGAACCTTGATGCATGCAGGGCGGCCCTGGAGGAATGAATGCCGAGGGAGGGTTACTTGCCTTTCGGAGACGGCATTGATCACACTCCACAAGGGTCAGTCAGCATCAATGACAGGCTCTAGTGCGGGACCGCTGCTGCAGCTATTAGGACTTACAGCTCGCCTTGCCGAATTGTCGCCTTCGTGGTAATCGCCCTCCAGCATCATCGCTCCTTAGCCGTCAACTAGCGTCGAGCGTCGCCGTCGCCGGGACACTAACTAAGTGGATCGAGCTGTGGGTTGAATGAACAATGGTAACTCACGGGCGCAGGGAGCTATTGTTCAGCTCCCAGCCGGGCGGTCAGTGTGAATGAGAGGGTGATCTGGGTAGCAAATGCCCCCGGGATGCGGGGGCCGCGGAGGCCGACGGAGAGAAGGTGAAGATCGACGTTGGTAACTCTAACTATTACTAGAAGAGGGAAGAATAAATATTGGACGGTAATTTGATTCTTGATTTCCAAAAGATCTCGTGAGGAGGAATTGGCTTTGGTGTTATTCCCTGAATTTGTGGATTCATGTTTAGGAGAAGTGAGCATACGCAAAGCTGCGCAAGCAAAGCTGTGGAAAACGACGCTGGGCTGGAACCTCGGAACCAAAGCCGGGGACATCAGTGTTACCAGGGTTAGGGTAGATGGTAAGATGCTCATTCCTTCCCTTCGCCATCCTGCCAGGCGCCACTCAGGGGTAGTTAAGCCCCTGAAACCGCTCTACATATCAACAGACTCAACCCCCTCACAACACCCCTTCTCCCCCTGCCCATCCCCGTCCTCCACCAACACGCTGAGATTCCTCTCCTGCGTCGAGGGGGCCACGTCCAGCGCCGGGTTTCTCTCAAAAAAGTTTACAGGCTTCAACCCCACGATCATCTTCTCTACCGGCATGACAGGCCAGTCTTCGGCACGGGGGTTGTGCGTGGACCCAAAGGTATGCCAGATGACAATATCCCTATTCCTGACTCCCGACTCTCCATCTCCATCTCCATCCCCATCCCCATCCCCATCCCCTCGACCCTTCCTCCCCTTCCTCCTCCCCTCAATCCACGACGCAATCCCCTCCCCCCCCGGCGACTGCATCGTAAACCTGCCCGCCGGAAACAGCTCCGCATCATCATACCTCGTCACCCACACCGCATGCGCCGCAAACTCAGACCTCTTCGCATGCAAGCTCGACGGGTGTGCGAGCAGCATCTGGCTGTAGCAGGGCAGCAGCCGCACGCCGACGGGGGCGCGCGCGGTCGGGTGGCGCACGGATTCGTTGACGATTTTGAAGACGCGGTTCACGCGGTGGTCCAGGTCGAGCCCCGTCTCGTGGGCGATGTAGGTCTGCGTGGTGGTGTAGCCGACGCCGTGGGGGTTGGGGGTGGTGGGGGAGTGGAGGGGGAGCGGGTGGGATTCTTCGACGAGGAGCGAGTTGGCGTGGCCGTCGATGGCCGGGTCGATGCGCAGGCTGAAGAGGTGCTGGTGGTAGGGGGCTAGGACGCCGGGGGCGACGACGGTCCCGTGGGATGGGGGTGGGGTTGTGGTGGTGGTGGTGGTGGTGGTAGGGGGGAGGTTGATGGGGGCGGTGGAGAGGATACCCGTGGCGCGGACTTCGTAGTGCAGGGAAGCGTCTTGGCTGAAGTAGAAGAGAAAGATGTACTCGTAGTTGCTGGCTGTGATGACGGTTTGGAGGACGAGGACGCGGGACCGGGTGACGGCGGCGCGGCCCGTGCGGAAGTTGGTGTGTTTCCAGAGGATGCCGTCGTCGATCTCGTGGCAGCAGATGACGTTGGGCATCTTGAGGGGCGTGCCGGCGCGCGTGCTCAGCCAACCGTCGTAGTACTTGATGTGGCCCAGGCAGTCGCAGCCGAGCTGGAGGTTGTTGGCGCAGAGCCCAGCCCCGTCGTTGCCCAGGTCGAAGGCCGCTTTTCGGGGGTAGGGGGTGCGCGGGTCGCCGTAGGGCACGAACATCTCGGCCAGGGACAGCCGGTAGAACAGACTGCGGTTGTCGAAGCGGACGTCGTGCAGCGTCATGCCCTCGCGGTAGTTGAAGCCCACCCGCATCGTCCACTTCTCCCAGCTGATCTTGTTGCCCTCGATGGAGAAGGACGGCCCCTCAGGCTGGGAGACGTGGTAGGGCTTGGTGGTGGTGCGGTGCTCCGTGTTGAGCGTCGGGTAGTACTCGCTCCCCTCGTGGATCTTTCGGCGGTCGAACTTTTGAGGTTTGCCTTCGGTCTTTATCCGGTCGTGGTCTCCGGAGGGAAGATGGAAGATGTTGACCACCTTGAGCTCTTCCGACATCTCTACGCATAGATCAAGGGGGTAGGCGTAGTAGTTCGCGTCCGGGTCATCAGAGAGACGCATGTAGAACCAGCACTAGGAACGACGATTAGAGGCGGTTTCCACATGGGATGTCTACAATACCTACCATGGTCATCCGTTTTGACATGTCATTCATGCCGTCCGGCCCGTACGTCCACGGCTCTACCACCACTGTAGCGCCCTCGGGGAGGTTGAGAGCGGCAACCTGCTCCTTGACACGAGGGTCAGCCATGCACGCCACCTCGGCCTTACGCGTGTAGTCGCTATCGATGTGTGAGTGACGGCCATCCAGTCTTTCCTCCGAGACGACGCTCTGCCGGCCGAGATCGACCTTGAACTCGAAGAAGGTGTTGTCAACGTGAGCTTGGACCTTGGCAAGCCGAGGCGGGGGCGTTGGCGTCTGCTTTCCTTCATGTTCCATGTCAAGAAAGGGGATCATCGCGGCCTTGAGAGGCTCCCAGAGGGTTATGACCCGGAATATGACAGTATCTGCAGAATAGCGGCATATTAGGATGTCGGCGGCCTGTTTCAATTTCTTAGTAATCCATCACGGTGAGTTTCTAAACTAAGAACTATCTTGATCTCACCAACTGAATCTCTTTCGCTGTAAGCGGGTCAAAGGGGTGGCGAGGGGAGGCCATGGCTAAGACTTGACTTGGGTTTTGTTTACGCAACAATATCTTGTTCATCTGCCCGGGAAAGGGATGTTAAGAACAGAGTGAATAAGCGGGGTGGGAGCCAGAAGCAACTAATATACCATGGCGGCCTTGGTAGCATATCAGTTCCGGATCCCGAGTGCGCACCGAGAGCCGGTGTTGGCCGAGTCGGAAGCGGGGTGTGAGCGCTAACGGTAGGTGCAGCCGGCCCGAGCGGGATCGGCCCCGGAGCCGGACCCGCAAAGGTCAGGTTGAGCCGAAGCCAAGGCATGTCCACGGGAAACGAGAAAAGAGTCAGTATTGCTGAGTAAGGGATGGCGTTACTTTCCATGATGGTATCACCACTGTCCCATTCTTTCCCTGCATGTATGCACGCCCTCTCCCTCACGGTGTCACCCCTCGGGCCCTCTCTTACATGCTGAGACTCGATGTTAATTGGAACTCGGGGGCTTTTCTATCTCTCCAAACTGACGAAAAAACCCTTCAGGTAGCCCCTGCTGCAAGAAACACTTTGGCGCTGTCAACGACGCTCTGCTGAAACCTGGTCCAGTCCCTACCCAGCAGCGTACCCGCCTTGCTCGCGTCAAACCCCCAAGTCATGTCCGGATACGTCTCTCCAAGATTGCCTTCACAAATTATGTCTCGCCTCTCCGGGAATCTTGCCCGCAGTACGTCGGCCATCCCCTGGGGTGATATGGGTGACTCTCCGACGAGCAGGTAACGCTCCCGGGCACGCGGCGTCTGATAGCCCCGCTCCACCGCTCTAAGAACCAGCTCGGCCACATCCCGTACGTCGATAAAGGTGCTCCTGATAGGGGAAAAATCTGGGATTTGGCCGCCATGTAAGATGTCGTAGATGTCCTTGACGCGCATGCTGAGGTTGGAAATTGGATCCGGGAGGTACAGCGGTGGCCCGAGAACGGGGCTTCATATTGTCAGTGACATATTGATGTGATGGGCCTAGAACAACTTACGCTGGGCACAGGGCTGCCATAGAAAACCCAGCTCCCGTGTCCTTTCCAAATTTCCAGAGCGCCCTCTCGGCAGCTGTCTTGCTCGCCTGGTAGATGACATAGCCGGGCGTGTTCTTACCCAACCTGCGCACTTCCTCTTCGGCGGCATCGTTCCAGTCGGCCTCGGTAAAGATGTGTCCCGAGGGCTTGGAGGGTGAGAAAACAGCACTGATAGTAGACATGAACACAACCGATTTCAGTACATCTTCTTGGGACCCTTTCTTCGATTCGGCCAAAGCGGAGGCGAGAAGGGAGGTTGTGCCTTGAACGGAAGCCCGCATCATAGGCTCTGGATCGGTCTCAGCCATGGATACGGGACTCGCAAGGTGTGCTATTGCCTGGACGCCTTCCCTTAGAATAAAAGCAATCAGCACAACTGTACGTAAAACCGGCTGAGCCACTAAGATAGAAAGTGACCCGTGGCCCAGGGGAGTGAGCACTGAGAACCTTCAACAGCGCGGGCAAACGCCCCGTCGGCGCTGATGTCTGGCACCTCGACCAGCTCCAACCGGTTTTCATGGTAACAACTTTCAAGGGTACGAACAAGCGACTCGACGTTGGGAGTCCTTGCACGAACAGTTCCCCGAACGGCGTACCCAGCTTTGAGGAAGGTGGCCGCCGTGTGCGCCGCGATGTAACCGTTGATGCCGGTGATAAGGACTAGACGCTGGCTTGCCATATTTTGTATCTCGGGGGTTCTATTGCACTGAACTTAAATTATAAAATTGCATAAAACAGAGTGGTCTCGCGAACCGGCGAGATGGCTCAAGGTGTTGTTTTGTTGACTCCGAAATCGCTGCCGAGACATGTTATCAATGCGCCCTTCGTTTAAGGGAAAGCCGCAGGAAACCGCCCCTTTCCCTCTATTAGTGTTACCAATCACAGCTTGACATTCCTTAAACGCCGTATGCCCTCTCTCTCTCGTATCCAAAAGAAGGTCGATATCTAACAGACTGACTCGGTGCGGACTACTGAGTTGGGAGTTCTCGGGTAATTACTTTCAAATTTGCTTTGGTTTGAATATTACATTGAAAGTTCGAAACCCATAACTACACAGGATGTGGCAGGAAAGTATATCACTTCATCCTGTTCCTTCCCCGAGTCGTTCCCTCCCCATCAACTAATTCAACTGACATGCATTCTCTTGCTTGCTGGTCTGACTCCTGCTTTCAAAATCCCGGTTCCGGGTTTTCATTTAATCTGACTACATCAGAACTCAAACCACAATTACCACACCACCGGCACCGGGCTCTTCAGGAACCCCTTAAGCGGCGTCGTCCCGTTAAAGTCCCTCCCGATCGCCTGCACGAAAGCCTGAGCAACGAGGTCTGCACCGGCGGGGCTGGTGTGCGTGTGGTCCTGCGGGAACAGCGCGTTGGTCTTTGCGCTGCCCAGCTTCAGGAACATGTTGGCCACAGCCTGGAAATGGTCGAGGAAGCTGGCTCCGTTCCCAACGTTCTTGGCCGCGAGCGCTGCGTAGCCCACAAACCGCGGCGCGCCGGGAATGAAGGTGCCGCCCTCGAACAGGTTGTTGGGCGTCTGGCTGCTAACGATGACCTTGGCGCCCTTGGCGATGTAGCTGCGCGCAGCTGTCTCGACGTAGTGGTTGAAGGTGTAGACCGTCTCGCCCGTCTTGCCCGACTTGCACACCTCGTTGCCCGTGCCAGGGCAGTCGCTACGACCGTTGTCCGACGCCGAGTTGGGCGACCCGCCGTCGTTGTGCCCGAATTCGATGACGACGATGTCGTCGCGCTGCACCAGCTTCTCGATCTCGCTGAACCGCCCTTCGTTGGTGTAGCTGCGCGCCGACCGCCCCGAAATGGCCTTGTTCACCACGGGCAGCGTGATGTACTTGGAGAGATACTCGCCCCAGCCTGCTGCCGGTCAGTTCACGGGTTCACGTCATAAGAGGGGTGCGGCTAACCCATGAGAGCACCGCTAGTCTTAGCCATGGTGCTGTCTCCGGCGAGGTAGACCGTCGGTGTCGCCCGCCGGGCCACCTCAACGGGTGCGGAGTAAGCTCCCGAGGCGGCGAGCCCGGTTGCGAGGAAGGTCGACCAAGACAACATTGTGATTTCCGTTGTGATGCTGTTACCGTAATGCTAAGGCTGATCCGAAACTGCAGTGATGTGTGCTGGCGTTCAACCGTTCCGGGTTTGAATTCAAGCTGGCTCCAGGTTGACTCTAAAAGATCAACACCTCAACGAAACAAATCAGATCGGCGCATATCTAGATCCTAGGCTTAGTTCATATTAATACCCGTAGTAACGGCCATGTTGACTCCGCACTCGCGCCTGCCACCATATTACGGTGTTTCGCGGCTAAAGGTACCGAGGCTCGAGTCTACACGGTGGTCCATGGTCCGGGTTTTCGTTAGAAGTTACCTACCAAGTCAGAAACCCCGAGACCCTGACGTTTCGGCATTGGAGGAAAAACAGAGGCATAGTAGCATCCGGTTTATAACTTCCCCACTGTCGCAACAATTCAGGGGCCGAGCCACGGACGAGCGGGACGAATTCAGCGTGCCGCGACAACGAGACAGGTGGAAGCCGCTTACTTCTGGTACAGTGCCAGTAAGGGGCCAGAGTCGGTTGGAGATCCGCACCAATCGGCCGTTATGCACTCCAGTTTCCGCAGCGGACAGTTCCATGTTGTTGCGGCATTGGGTTATAATCCTCGGCCTCCCGTTATTATTGAGACCATGCTTTTATTTGGGTTACTCCGCTAATCAAGCCAAAGATGTAGTCAAGCCAGGTAGGGTATTAATTATTGATAGCTTCAACCATATCTATGATATTCGCCGCTCTTCCACTCGCAACCTCAAGAAAAAATGCATCACTGAAACCACTTCCCTTCAGATTCAGCTCAACGTTACGCACTAGATGGTCATGACCGCTAATCTAGCGCCCCATTCCCCTTTTCTATTCGCCCCGAGTTCCCAGGTCTTTCCACGCAACAGCCGGACTGGAAGACGGTCATAAAGCCAACCCCGGAATGGTATCAATCATCTTTGGCCAGTACCGTTAACCCAGAACCAGGGTAGCGTCTCGTCCGCGAACCCCCTTACTCCCGATAGCCGGCTACGTGAAGTGAGCCTAGTGAAAAATAAAAATGAGCCAGCCACCGGGGCGAGAGCCACTTCGTTTAAAAGAATCCACCGCAGAGACGGCAGCGGACAGAACCATTGCGGGTCCGTCTTCAGCACCCAGTAACCTCCCATGTTTGACGTCAGGCCCAATGCCGCCACGGTTGTGTCGCGTTACCCCTTCTATAACAACCCACACCCTCTCCCCATCATTCCTTGGTATATCTTGAACGCTCACTCCATCGCTTCGCCCGCTCGTCCCACCGAAAAGTCCAACCCCATCACTCGACCTGTTTGTCACACCCGATGCGACCCAGGAGCTCCTTACGGTCGCTGTGCCCGGGCAGGCTGACGCCCGAGGTGGAGGGGCCCTGGCGCTTGACGCCCGACCTGCGCTCCCAGCTCTTGAGATCGATCTCGTCGACCCCGACCTCCTCCTCGAGGGGCTTGGCCTCCTCGTAGACAAACTCGTCCTCGTCCTCGACCTCGGCGCCCTCGTCGTCGCTGCGCACGTCCTCGGCGGGGGCGCCCTTGATGACCTTGATCGCGACGCGGACGATCAAAAAGAACCACATGATGGTCAGGCACTGCAGGAACAGCAGCATGGACAGGAACGACCACTTGACCGTCTCGTTGTAGCAGAAGGTGCCCTCCGAGTCCCACAGCGGCTCGAGCAGGTACGAGAACCCTTGTTCGGTGGGGGGGTCGAACGGTCCCACGAGGTTGTCGCGCGAGCCCTTGAAGCAGCCCGTCGGCATGATGTCGGGCGTGTGCGCCCACACCGAGTAGCACACGGCCAGGTACAGAAAGTGGCGCGCAGCCAGCCACGAAGCCATGAAGACGCCGAACATGACGTCGCAGATAGTGTGGTAGCCGAGGTACTTGAGGCACTTGGCAAGCTGTAGAACGTGAAAACCATATGTGGTTAGCAAATGAGACGGGTGTGGTGAGGGGCTTTTAAATATGGTGATGCACGTACCCCCAGGGCTAGGTCGGACACGTCCATCAAGACAAGAATGAGGTTGCCCACGCGTGTGTGGCCGTAGCGGTACGAGGTGTAGATGAGGACGCTCGTGACGATGTGGTGAGTGAACATTTGCCAGTGGTCTTTCCTGCGCTCCTCGATGTTGATGACAACCATCTGCTGCAGCCAGAAACCGAGCTGCGCGAGCATGTAGCCCTTCATGAGCCCGGTCAGCTCGCGGTCGGGCCACCCCGTCCACAGCTCTCGCAGGTTGAAGTAGGCGGGCGATTGATAGTAGATGTACTGGGCAGGACCCTGTTAGTGACGCCCGATAGGAAGCAGCGGGCGTGGTGGGCCTAAACGTACCAAGCCGAGGGGCCAGAAGAATGAGTAGTAGACTGACATCCACGCCTGTTCGCTAAACCGAGTAATGTCCTTCCTCTTAGAGATGCCCTGAGACTTGGCGAACGGCGCCAGGATGTACTCCATGGTCGCGGCGCGCAAGCCGGTCAGGAGGACGATGCTGAACAAGACGACATGGCCATCCGCCCAGCCCAGCCCATAGTTCCCGGTGCTCGGGTTGTAGTATGAGAGGTTGAAGTATTTGGCCGTGTAATCCCGCGCCCGGGGCATGCCATGGGCGAGAAAGAGAAGGGCGAGAAGGTTGAAGGAGAAGCCTGCGGGAGCGAGGTCGAGGTTAGTTCCAAGTTCTGGGGGCGTGGAAGAATAGGGGGTCCCGACGCACCAATCTGGTTGTTGACAAACCAGCGGGTGAGCTGCTTCATGGGGCCTTCGTTCTTCCTCTTGACTCTGCGGACGAGGACGACATTGCTGTTCGCCTGTTTATAGAGCGGCCCGTTCATGTGCTGGGGCTTCCCACTCCTCCTCGGGGCGCGACCCGAGGGCTTCGCCGTGCCGTTGCCCGTGCCGTTGCTGTTGCCATGGCTTAGGGTTGGGGTCGTCGGGGGGCTCATGGTCGCCTCGTCCTGTAAACTGGCAAGGCGCCAGTCGGTCGTGTGCCGGTAAGAACAGTGGACGATTGTTGGGCAACGACGTCCTTCGAGGTTTCGAGGTTTGGGCCCTTTGAGGGGGCGTGTGGACTGGACCAGGGGGAGTCTGCAGGACTCGGGCTGCTTCTGCGGGCTGACGCGGCGAAGCGACTGTGTAATTTTCCAGTCGTCCCGCTGTGTTTTCTCAAAGAAGGTCCTTAAAAGCAAGATGCGCCTTGATAACGGGTGTGCGCGGTGCCACAACGCCAGACTTTCATCGACCTCGATGGGACACGGAGACGGAAAACGAGCGACAGGAGGTGGACAAGGGCATCGGGTTCGGCTGCTCCACCCGCCTGGTTGGCAGTTTGCCCATTTGCCCAAACCAAAATGTTGAATTTGGAGGCTGGCCCCACTGAAGATCGAGGCGCACAACAAAGGCGGTGGGCAAGTCACACTGCAGCTGCCAGGTTCCTGACCTTATGGCGCCAGGGATTCATCCCAATTGAAACGCGGGATTGGACGAACCAGGGGTAGCACGGGCCCTGAACCAGACGAGAGCAAGCTCGCCTTTCTTGAGCTTATCACTGGCTGGGACTCTTTCAGGGTTGTCACGGCCAGTAAAAAAAATATTCGAGACCATCGGGAGTGCTCCGGAAATCTCAGGATGGCCTGAACATGCAAGAGCCACCAAAGGCTGGTCGCTACCTCATTCTGGGGATTCTCCGCTAAATACGAGTTGGCGCCCGACCCGGTAATGAGATGCAGAGTGGCACCATCGGGTCACCAACCTTCCTAATTCCTTCTTGGAAGTGCTGCAGAGTCGAAGCGGAGAGAGATGGACTGGTCCGAGACCATCCCCGCCTTTTCCCTTTCCTGGCGTCGGCGGGGTCCCTGCTGAGACCCTCTGGAACAAGGCGACGCTGCATTTGATCAGCCTCCAAGCGGGCGGTCGGCCTGCAGCTGCCAATGAGACACTGTTGTCACAACATGCTCTGTGTCCTGTGATATTTACGGTTGCAGCTTGTGAGGGGTAAACAGCAGAGCCGAAACCTCGTCTCGGCAACTGCACTGAAGTGCGAAGGAGTTGGGTAACTGTCGTTGAGATTGCGCAAGACAGGCGGACATGTTCAGCCCATGCCGCATCCATCCTTGGCGCGAGTGAGTGAGAGTTCAGGGTCGTTGCCAAGTTTCCAACAAGCATTCTTTTCCACCAGGCGACGATCATCATATATAACCCTAACCCCCGTAAGCCGGGGTTCTTCGCGTGGCGTTCAAGAGGTTGATTCTTGGCAGCCTTGCGCATTCAAGGTTTCGACTTCGTAGGGATCTTTCATCTCTCCAGCCTTACGGATTGGTATGTACTTGCCGTCCACCTTCCCTCCCCGCTCCTTTCCCTCATCACCACTCGCCGCCCGCCATGAATCAAATTCGCGCCATCCAGGCGCTTAACAAGCGCGAGATCGAAAACGGCGTGCCGCCCGAGGCCTCGTGGCATACCGACTACCGCGACACGGCCTTCGTCTACTTTGGCGGTCTGCCGTATGAGCTATCCGAAGGCGACGTCATCACCATCTTCAGTCAGTTTGGTGAGCCCGTGTTCCTCAAGCTGGCGCGCGACAAAGAAACGGGCCGGTCCAAGGGCTTCGGCTGGCTCAAGTACGAGGACCAGCGCAGCACCGACCTGGCCGTCGACAACCTAGGCGGCGCCGAGATCGGTGGCCGCATGGTGCGCGTCGACCACGCCCGCTACAAGCTGCGTGACGACGAGGACCCCGAAGAGTGCAAGATCGGCTGGGAGGACATGCTGCGCCGCGAGCGCGCCGAGAAGGGCCTGCCGAGTGGGGACGAGGACGAGACGGACGAGGAGGCGGCGGCAGCGGGGCAGCACACAATGCCGATGCTCAAGGAGGAGCGAGAGTTGCAGTTGTTAATACAAAATCATGACGACGACGATCCCATGAAGGAGTTTCTTATCGACGAGAAGAAGCAAGAAATCGAGGAGGCGCTGCGGCGGGAGAAGAGACGGTCGGAGAAAGAGAGCCGGAAAAATAGGGACAAGGACAGGCATCGGCACCGCTCGCATCGGTCACGAAGGGACGACAGCAACGACGAGGGCTATGGGAGAGACAGAGAAAAATACAGAGACAGAAGTGAGCGTGGGTCTGACCGGAAGTCGAGGTCAAAGAGGGATGAGATTCTTACCGAGGACGAACGAAGAAAACGCCGCCGGGATTCTCGGGACCGCAACCGTAGTCGAGAAAGCCGTGAGGACGGAGACCGAGAGAGAAACGGAGCTCGTCGCCATGGAGACGACCGAGACGATGATCGCCACAGGAAAGATCGTGATAGACATCGGCGGCACGCCCGGGAGAGCTCGCACGATCGCGGCGAGCGTCGACACCGGGCCTTGGAGGATAGAGGACGGCACGATAGGGAGAGAAGTCGAAGCCGCTCGCCGCGCCCCGTTAGGGACTAAGGGTGCTTGCTAAACAAGAAATTTGATTTTAATACGGGCATGCTTTTAGTGATGCGAAGCGGAATGGATTGGGAACGCTAAAATACTACTAGAGATACCCACCGACGAGAGAGAGAAAGAAATACCACATGAAGCAATAATTTACCCACTTGATGTATGCGAATACGTTCCCGACCTTGACCCAGTAATACTCCCGGTAAATATGCTTCGCAGAACGAATTCTTCCATCCCCGGAAACCAGATTCCATCCTTTCTCCATGACTCAAAACGCCAGACCACTCCAGGTGAACAAGCAAAGACAGGTGAGCTCACGCGCCAACAAGATACCGTTTCCACCCTTCCCTGACGCAGTACCGCTTCCCATCCCCGCCCTCCTGGATCCCGAACTTCTCCCAGCGCGCGTCCTTGCCCGCGCCCACAACTAGAACCGTGTTCTCACCCACCCACCCAAGCACTCCCTTGGGGGGCTTTGACGTCCCCAACGTTGTAGTTTCCGACACGGGCAATCCACTGGTCATCCCCTCGTTGGTGGTTTCCTCGTCGTCCACCTCGAACGGCGCCGATGCGAACGAGTAGACGTCCGAAAACATGCGCGGCATTAAGGGGATCTTGGAGAGAATACCCCATTTACCCGCTCCGTCGCCGCCATTGCTCTCTGACGTCGAGCCGCTGGTTGCACCGGAGACACCGCCATTTTGCAGTTGCTGCTGCTCCTGCTGCTGTTGCTGCCAAGAGGCCCGTTTCGGATGCGGGACGTCAAACACGTGCAAAGTGGACTTGTCCGAGGTGCAGGCGAGCATGGTGCCCGACGGGTTGAAGGCTAGGGAGAAGATGGTTGCCGGGTCGATTCCGCGACGTAGCTCTACCAGGCGGGCGCAATTGCTTGTCGCAAAAACGCGGATGAGGGTCCCCTGTTGATAGTATAAGCGCTACTGAAGTGAGTTCGGGGAATGCTAAGAGGGACTTACCTTCTCGCTCGCCGTAGCGAGGAGCTCACCATCCGGGCTCAGCTGGACCGCCTTGATGGCGGATGAGTGCGCAGGAATGATACTGACATTCCCCGTTGCGATCTCGACTAGCTGTACATGTCCCACCGTTCTTCCGGGGAAGGCTATCCTCTTCGGGGAGAGGCAACACAACCCCCACGGATTGTTGGCCGTCTCGTAGGCCGACTGCAAGTTGGGCGGCTTGGCAAATTTGTAGACACGCACGCTGTTCTGCAGTACGACCACAATGTGCTCCTTAGACAGCTGGACGCCCCGTACTGGAGTCAGGGCGCTGATCTCGAGCGCCGCCTTGTTTTTTAAGTCGTCCCAGAGGACGAGCTAGATTTTGAGTTAGTTCCTGCCATTCAACATAGAAGCGACAAGGGCTTGCCTTGTTTGCGGCGAACTTAGGCTGCCTTCCGCCGCCGACAAGACCTATGTAATTTGCTTTGCCCATCATCTGGACCAGCCCTACACCGGCGTTGAAGACTGTTGGCGAGTCAGTGGTTGTTGGTTAGCGAGGCGGGGGAGGGGGAATTGTCCTCGGCTTACCTCGTGTCGTGCGTCGAGCACATGTTTCTGCATGGAAAACTGTCGTCGTGAGCTGGGTATTAGGACATGAGGGATAGAGAAAAAGGGACGGTGGGTTGAGGCGTTCATCGTAAGCCAGCCCCTGTGTGGGGCCGGGATCGGATACTGCGGGAGACTTACTACAGAATCCCGTATTCAGGCCCACGGCGAAGCAACTGCAATCATCGTTGAATGAGATGGAGAGGACAACCGTTGAGCTAGGACTTTCAAGAGGGGTTCGTGTGTTCATTTTGTCGGTCTGTAGTGGTGGTTTTGTTTAACGAGTGTGGTTGGAGAGATGGCGGTAGCCTTGCGTGGGCATACCAAACAGCCGGGCCTTGCTTGTTATGGAAGCGAGGGGGCTGCGATTCTGGCGAGCGGCAAAGGGCTCTTCCGACTCCGGTGATTTTGAGGGGAAGTGAAATCGATATTACGAGTTCATCTCAAGATGACGCTAGAAAAGGTTTGATGGCAAGGGGTTCCGGGCTGGGGTGGATGGATGTGTCCAAGGCTGTTTGTTTGACGATGGCCGCCTGCAAGGAGACTGAATGGTACGAATGGTATGGATGATGGATCTGAGACAACAATGCTGCAAAGGAGAAAGCAGCGTTCCAAGCGATTGCGAAGTGAAAATGCTAGTCAAAAAACTGCTTCATAGCTCCTGAGCTTACAAGCATATTTTGGAGGATAGGACGGTGTGGTAGGTGTTGGATCTTAGCCCCCTCCAGACCCAAGGCCTGTGTAGGTTGTCACGAGTTGCCTGGCTGCAGCTCATACAAGGCGTTTTGTTGGTGACGGGGAACTGCCGTGCTGCTGGAGGGAGTGCTAGAGCCGCAGCACGGACCACTTACGCTTCCCCGGAAACTTACCTTGGGCAATTGTCGACAGCTGGCTGGAAAGTTATCGTGGTGGAGCTGCGTATTGGCAGTCGGCTCGGGCTTGGCTGCTTGGGTGCTTGGGCCTGGGGGATTGGAGCATGCGTTTCCGCATTTGGTTCTAGCGCACCCTGCACTGAGCAACCCCTGAATTGCGGGTTGGCCATTGCTGCTGCTCTGGGCGACAGCTCGAAGGTGCTGCTCCTGCCGTCCAGTAGCACCGCAACATTTTGTGAAATTACCATTTTCCGACAACGCCCATTCCCGACCTCTCTCCTTTTCCCAACCTGCAACTGCTGTCGCTCGTGTTTGACGACTGCACCCGCAACCACCTCCCCGACCATCGACTTATTGGACACTGGATAGAGCCATTTAGCTTTATCTTCCCTGTTGCTTCTCTCAAGCCGGCGCTAGTCTTGCCCGTGCCCCAAAAACGCGACTCGACTCCCCCACGACTCCACACCAATATCATGTCTTCTCCGGCCGTACGTCTACCTTTCCCTGTCTTCCCAGCGCCGTCGTGATATTTGCCATTTCGACCTCTGTTCCCCGTTTCAATCCAACCATCCGTTTTTCCGCGACCACGACTTGCTCAAACGCGCCCGTCATCAACGACCGATTTTGGTGCAACCCGAACAACGGTGCTAACATGTTTACGGCACAGAAGATGATCCGTCGGAAGAAGAATGTGAAGAAGGGGATCCAGTTCTGCCTGATGGTCTGTGGCGCCTCGGGCACTGGTAAGTGGCTTTGTCAACCCTACTTCAACGCGCGGCCCGCACTAATCATTGATGGTTCCCGCAGGACGAACCACCTTCGTCAACACTCTCTGCGGCAAGCCCGTCCTCTCTCACAAAGAGTCCGATGACGCTGGCGCCGCCCACGTCGAGGAAGGGGTTAAAATCAAGCCCGTGACTGTCGGTACGCATATCCCCATATTATTAAAAGAGCTGTCATTCGATGGATGCCTAACCGGTCGCAGAGCTCGAGCTGGACGAGGAGGGCACGCGTATCTCTTTGACCATTGTCGACACCCCTGGCTTCGGTGACCAGATCGACAATGAGGCCAGGTACGGGTTAAACAACATTCCCTATCGCTTGCTGGGATGGGGCGCTGACATGTCTTCCCCGCAGCTTCTCCGAGATCGTTGGCTACCTGGAGAGGCAATACGATGACATTCTCGCCGAGGAATCGCGTATCAAGCGTAACCCCCGTTTCAGAGACAATCGTGTCCACGCCATGCTCTACTTCATCACCCCCACCGGTCATGGGTAATTGCCCTTGTTGCACCCGTAATGTTCAAGATGCTAACCTTGCCACAGTCTCCGTGAGCTTGACATTGAGTTGATGAAGCGCCTTGCGCCCCGCGTCAACGTCATCCCCGTCATCGGCCGAGCCGACTCCCTCACCCCGTCTGAGCTTGCCGAGTCCAAGAAGTTGGTGATGGAGGATATCGAGCATTACCGGATCCCTGTCTACAACTTCCCTTACGACATTGAGGAGGACGACGAGGACACCGTCGAGGAGAACGCCGAGCTTAGGGGGCTGATGCCGTTTGCTATCGTGGGATCGGAGGACGTGGTCGAAATTGGTGGCCGTCAGGTGCGCGCCCGTCAGTACCCGTGGGGCGTCGTCGAGGTTGACAACCCGCGCCACTCCGACTTTTTGGCTATCCGGTCTGCCCTGCTTCACAGCCATCTTGCCGACCTGAAGGAGATCACCCACGACTTTCTCTACGAGAACTACCGTACCGAGAAGCTTAGCAAGAGTGTCGAGGGCGGTGCTGGAGTGTACGTTTTCCACAACCTTTTGAATCTTGGCCGGGTTCGTTGTTGCTAATATGGTTTCTAGCGATTCGTCCATGAACCCCGAGGATCTCGCTTCGCAGTCTGTTCGCCTCAAGGAGGAGCAGCTTCGGCGCGAGGAGGAGAAGCTTCGTGAGATTGAAGTCAAGGTCCAGCGTGAGATCAACGAGAAGCGCCAGGAGCTGCTGGCTCGTGAGTCTCAGCTGCGCGAAATCGAGGCTCGGATGCAGCGCGAGGCGGCAGCGGCTGCGGCCCAACAGTCCGGGGCCGCTGACCACGGGGCCAATGGCGCCGAGTAGATTTGAAGCGCTTTCCCCCCTGGTTATCTGGTGGCAGGCTAATATCCCGTCATTGCGACCCCCGCCGGATATGGCCGATGTTTGACCACTGCTAGGCGACCTTTCATGCGATCCGATCTTTCCGTGCAGGCGTTGGTTCCCTGTTGTTTAGAGACAAAATATTCCCCCGCCTTTCCTGCGCTTTTCACGATATCCACTGCTCGGCCAACCCCAGGCTGTGGGCAACACCTGGGGACGGCTGGCAGGGTGGTGTCGAGGTGCCAATCGGAGTGGTGTGTTGATGGACTGCTGAGGACGAGGCTCAGTAGAGGTCACCAAAGGTCTGGTTATCTGGCTGGGCGCAGGAGCCATGGTTCCCACCAAACACGGTCCCAGACCACGAAGATGAGCCGTTGGAAGGGATGGGACTCAACCACGGCACGCTTTTCTTGTCTTCCATCAGCCACGCCATCTCGTCGGTCCTAACCTCGGCCGCCCTTTTAACTTGACTGTCTGCTTTTTTCTCATTTCTACTATTGGACTTCTAATGCAGATATCACCTAAATTCAACTTTCCTACTCTGATACTGCTCCCATGTCCGCCACTTCTCTGGATTTCTTTGCCTGTGGGATGCGCCTTAGCTTGGCTCGACGTTGGTGTAATACAGAACTCGACTGAACGAACAAAAGAGTCCAAGATGGGATGGAAAGGAGGCGGGAGGAACAACTACCGTTGTACTTAACGACATGATGTTACTCGAACTTGTCTTTATTGTATCCTATCTAGGCATAGATACCACGAGTATGGACGCCGATGTGCAAAGGATTCGATTCATTCAAAACTCTTCCTAACAGGAGTAACCGCATCGTGGCAGCAGGTCTCCTCCATACCGGGGAAGGAATTGTGACACGCAGCAAAAAACAACAAGAAAGGAGAAAAGTAGGAAAACAGAAAAGCTCGAACCCAGTCCCCGCAAAATCCTTACCACGGTCGCTGCAAAAAACGATAAACCCCTTCCCCCAAACCCAAGATACTGTACAGTTTCACACGACGTATCAACATTACCATGTCCGCGACAGAAGAATCTCTCCCACCCTAGACTGCCCCAACGAACCCCCTTCGCTTAGTTGTTACTCTGGCTGTTGAGGATGCGCAGGATGGCTAGGAACAGGTTGATAATATCCAGGTACAAGCTGATAGCGGCGGCGATCTCCTCCTCGACGTGGTGCTTGCGCAGGACGAGCTGGGTGTCGACCAGCACGTAGCCGCTGAAGATGAGGGCGGTGAGCAGGCCGTACACGAGCTCGGTCGTGCTGGTGTGCGGGAGGAAGAAGGACATGAAACCGAAGATGACCAGGCCCCACAGCGCGCCGAACAGGTAGGGCATCCAGCTCGTGAAGTCGTACTTGGTCTGGCAGGCGAAGGCCGTGAGGAAGAGGAAGATGCCGGCCGTCAAAAAGACGGCGTTGAGCACGATCGAGGCGCTGTAGAAGGATACGATTACGCTAATGGTGTAGGCTTCGAGAAGGGTGAAGGCCGAAAGGAAGAGGAGGTTCGTGGGGTACGAGTGGCGTTTCCAGTATGTGAGCATCATGCAGGCCATGGAACCAAAGAGCTGTGGTGGGATAGAGTTAGTTGACATGGGCTTGGGAGAGGCGGGCGAAGAGGGGGGACAGAGGCGGACGTACCGAAACCCAAACGATGGCGGGATGCGACTGGATCCATGACTTGTAGCTGTCGCTCATGAAGCTGAGCGCGCTGACGGCGCCGGTGGCGATGAGCTGGACGGTCAGGATAGTGTAGACCTTGCGGATAAACTGATTGCGAATCTCGACGGTGGCTTCGGCGACAGAGCCTCCAAACTGAGAAAAGACGATCAGCAAAACTCATAACTGGATGGGGCGCTCTGTGGCATCATGGCGGGCACATACCTTGAAATCATCGGGGACGTTGTCCTCGCTGTTCCGCGGAGACCCAAACAAGCGCTCCTGGTCCTGGGCAGAGCTGCTCTCAGCCTGGTATGACGGGGGCGGCTGAGTGTAGTTGAGCTCGGGGTCCTCTTGCGGAGCGGGCGTGTACTTGACGTTGGTCGACATGGTCGCTAATGGCTGCGATCGTCGTCGCTAGGGAACGCGCGGGTTTATGCCAGACAAGATCGGTCCTGTTGGTGATGTGATCGGGGGCCGGGTTTATTAAACGGAGGAAGACGAAGGAAAGTGGCGGACGAGGCTGGCCCTGATATGGAACCCGCGATGACGACCACTGGTGAATGGTGAATGAAGATGCCCGGAACAAACGAACCGACAAACGGCAGGTGGGGATACCTGCTCACTGGTGGCGGAGCTGTGGCCACCTGCCCGAGACCGGCACGTGGTTGGTTGGCTGGAAGCTGGAGATGCCTGGAGCTGCAGTGCCAAGCATTCTGTTGCACATATGCACTTAAGTCATGTATGTACGTATATGCACTAAGAGTCGAGGTGATCAGGGGTTAGGGTTATGGATACCATTGGACCCCTGCCTTCCTCCCGCAGCTCTCCACCAGTCGTCGGTGATTTGGAACATCAGTCGCGTCTCTCCGCCCACCTCACCGGCGAATCGTGTTTCGGCGAATTGACGGTCCACACCAGTCACCAGCCAGCAACCGGAAAGGGAACGACTCCTGAACGGGCCGTAGTCGGAGGGAGGCATGAAACCGACGAGACGACACGGCTAGTTGTTTACTTTACTTTCCCCCCGATTCATTGCTCCCCGCTTGCGACTCCTTACCTCCAACAGTCAAAAAAGAAAGCCGCAAATGCCCAAGACTGCAACTCACTCCTGAGCGAGCGCAGTCATGGCGGCAAATACGAACCGCTATTCGACCTACACCACAGCTTCGGTCGGCTCTGGTACCGACTCTAAGAATGGGGATAAAGCTGAAAAGAAGGAGCTATGGAACTCCATGCTCTCGTCCGTGGCAAGCGGGAGACGGCTGCCGGAGAAGAACATAATATTGCTGGGTGGCACCGTCGACTCCCAGCGCGAGTTTTTCGAGACCCTCGCCAACAACGACCTCCGCCGCACCCTTGACCGGAACGCATCACGAATGCCCCCTGTCGCAAACAGCTTTGCCTTGGGATACACATACTACGATGTCCTCGACGCCGACCAGGAGGACACCCTCGCGCGCATCTCCCTTTACACCCTCACGAGCCCTTCCGCCGCCTTCGCTTCCCTACTCCGGCCGCTCTTAACGCCCCAATCGATACCAAACACGCTGATAGTGGTGTTGCTGGACTGGTCCGAGCCGTGGAAGTGGATGCGACAGCTTCGGGAATGGATTCTGCTTCTGAGGACGGTGCTGGTCTCTTTGAGCGACGAGTGCGAGGAGACCATGAAAGAGGTCATGCTGGCATGGCGAGATCGCGGGCGAGGTGGCGTGACAAACCTCGACGGTACTGCGGCCGTACCCACGGCAGACGGCGAGATGGACCTTCCCGTGGGACCAGGAGAATGGACAGATGAGTTGGGGTTGCCCCTCTGTGTTGTGTGCCAGAATGTAAGTCTATACTTCGCGCAAGGGACCCTGGCTCGAAGATTAACCGGATTTGCAGGCCGAGAAGATGGAGTATTTGGAGAAGACACAGAGCTGGAAGGAGGAAGAGTTCGACGTTGTCTTGCAATTTCTACGGACAACCTTGTTAAGGCGTGAGTTTCCCATAAGAACGAGGGAGCTGTACGCTGACTCGACATGCCGCAGACGGTGCCTCTTTAATCTACACCACGCCCTCTGTCCCCTCCCAGCTCCCAACGCTTATCCACTCTAGCTTGGGGATACATTCCCTTCTCAAGAAGCAACCACTCAAGCACAACGTCATCGACCGGGATAAGGTTGTAATCCCGCCAAACTGGGACTCGTGGGGCAAGATTCGGGTCCTCAGAGACGGATTTGACGTCGACCTCGTGAGCAACGGCTGGTCGATCGACCTCGATCAACCCTTCCCACGCCCACAATCAAACGGAAGTGAAAACGGAATTGAGGACGGAAATGGAGAGGTAGATGACGACAACGAGCACGTAGCGGACGAACCGGAAGGATCAACCGTCGCTCTCTACGAAGAGTCAGTTCAAGACCCGAGCATGGACGCCCTCCAGCTCGCGGGGCGTGACACCCATTCGACTGCGCTCGAGGTCGAGACGATCGACACCCAGACCTTTCTCGGGCAGCAACTCAAGGTCCTTGACGCGTTCAAGCAGAAGAACGAGGAGACCGCGCGGGAAGAGTCCCGGCAAAAACCCCATAAGAAGATGGACGCCGACCTTGTTATTGACGACGACCAGAAAGCAGATGCAAGGGTTCTCGAGCACATCGGGCCCGTGCAATTCAACATGGGTGGTATCCAGGTGGACGCCGACGACATGGTACAGCGACTTAAGGTGAGAATCTTTCTCCTCCAGGCCCCCTCCCCCTTAATCACGGTCTTGCTCAGAACTGACACCATTGTTCCAGGAGCGCCAAGCGTTCGGCTCGTCCTCCCAGCCTGAGAGCCCAACCGACGAGGAAGCCATAGATTCGACCTCACACATGGACACGGAGAACCTGCAGGCTTTCTTCCACGGCCTAATGAACAGGCGGGGAGCGCCTGCCAGATAAGATTTGGTGCTGTAGCTTTAGCATTAGCTGTTGATGAGCAGCACATAGGCAACCCCGCCAAAAATTCCCCTTTATTATTATGGTAACCACAAGTACATGGGTGGATGTGGACCACCGAGGAGGTACCCAGTGTATTGTCATGTTGGTCTTCCTGTTGTCGTCGGTGTTAGGCAAAGAGGCGACAAACACCGATATCGTAGACTAGATACCCCCTTTGGAGAGATAATGAAAGATAAAAGAATGGAACAGTCGGACTGTTCCCTCGTCAAATCCAACCTCATGGCTGTATGGCGAAGCAAGGCTGTGTAGGTAACTACATAGGTCTGTCTAGTTACATTGCCTGTGATGCAAGCTCCCTTCTTCCTGTATGCGGTCATCGTGTATCTCGCGCGCAACCCAATGCAAATAATCCTAGGCCAACCATATTCCATCCCGCCTTAGCCCCAGACACTCATGAAGATGTACCATCACTCCGAGCCGCATCCTTGCCCCAGCCGATTATATATATGGCTCCGCTCCATCATGAGCGCTCTCCGACCACCAGCTCTTCCACCTTCTTTATCAGCCCCTCGGTAGTAGTCATGCTCTCCTCGCTCCTGGCAGTATCTTCAGCAAGCTCCAACACAAAGGCTTCCGCCCTTGGCGCGGTATACCATTTCCGCAACCCGCCCGCATCCCCCTTCCGCACCTCCACCCTCTTAACCCCTAGCCGCGCCGTGACAACACCCATCAGCAGGCTGACAAACAGCCAGGGGTACTGGAGGATCTCTGCCTCGAAAGCGTTGACCGTTTCGCGAGCCTGCAGCACATACGCTTCCGTGTTCAAAAGCGTGCCCAGTCGGAAGAGGTTCGACGCCGATACGGCGTTGGTTGAGGGATGCGCCTTGTCCATGCCGCTCTTGAGACGGAGAATAGTGGGACTGAGGGTCGCCGACTCAGTGGAATAGAAGCCACCGGAGTGGGCATTTCGTGGGGAGGGGGTTGTAGTGGTGGCGGCAGGTGTAGAAAGGGGGGGGTCGTAAAAGAGGGCGGTTTGTGTATCTGTTTATTATCAGCACCCCGTCTTTCGGGGATCAGGCGGACAATGCATACCTTGTAGTTGTTTCGCCCAGTCCAGCCATTCATGCTCGAAGGTTGCCGTGTAGAGATCCAGGAGGCCATCGATTAGGAAGGCATAATCATCGGCAAAAGCGAGGACTTGGCTCGGACGTTCCCAATAGAAGCGACGCAAAGGGTTGTCGGACTTGCTCTTCGACTCAGCCCACAACTCCTCCTTGATAAAGGTGGCAGCGTCCCGTGCAGCTTGGAGGTATTTATCCGCCCTCTCGGCATCCAACCCACGAATGGCGGCCGCGGTCCTCGCCAGCGCCGCGATAGCTATACCATTGGTGCCAACCACAACCTTTTCATCCCGTATCGGGCGCACCCGTTCCTTCTCGCGGTGTACACGTAGCTTCTCGCGCGCGATCGAGACAAGGTGCTTGATTTCCGCCGGTGGGACGCCGAGCTGCTTGGATAGTTCGGTGGCATCCGCCTTGACAGATAGGATATTCTGGTTGATGAATTCGTCAAAGGGGTCCTGATCCTGCGGTACATTCCCGTCCTCCTGCACATCCCAATATGCCGCAGCGACGGTGCTCGCATGGTCGTCGCTAGACCCGCCGCCAACCACCTGGTCGAACTCCCTCCTTGTCCAGGTATAAAATGCACCTTCTCGCATGTGCTTGTCGCCCTTGCGGTAAAACGAGTCTGACGCCTCGCTGGCCACAAACCCCCCATTAGTAGTGTGCACCAGGGGACTGGTGAGGTAGTCGGCCACCTCTAAAACAACATCCGCAAACTCGTCATCGAGCGACAGCGCCTTCCCATCGTCTCGCGAATATCCTAGCCAGGCATCAAGGAAAACGCCTAACAACAGGGCATTCTCACCAACCATTTTCTCAAAATGGGGCATGCTCCAGTTGTTCGTCACACTAAATCGCATGAACCCGCCTCCGAGGTGGTCCCTCAGGCCACCGTCACGGATCCGCCTCAGCGTCTTAATTGCCATGCCGACCGCGCGCTCGGCCTCCTCCTCTCCAATGACATCCCTCACCTCCCCCGGGAACTGTGCCAGCCTCAGCAAGAATGATAGGCGTGCGGGATTCGGAAACTTGGGTGTGCCAAACCCGTATTCGACCGGGTCAAACATCTGTGATATCCTCCCGAGCGCCTCGTCCAACTGGTCGAGATCCAAGTCGCCCGAATCTGGGCTGACGGCCGACGCAGCATTCGGCGCACCACCGGGACCACCAGCAGCAACCTCGATCGTCGTGCCGGCGGCAAAGGTCCCCTCCTGCGCAAAATCTTGCAGCTTATGCAACATCTCAAACGCCTCCCGTCGGCACCGCTCCTCCTGCTCAACCCAGAAGTGGTGAATCTTCTTGGCGATGGCCAAGAAGTCATTGTACGACTCTTCACCCTCCCCCGCGCTAGATATGCCTCCCGTCCCGCTGCCACTGGCGGCCGCGGCAGCCGCAGCGGCGGTGCTATGATCGGTACCCGGGCCCGGCCAGTAGGTGCCACCAAAGATGGGATAGAGGTCAGGCGTGAGGAAGAGGTTGAGGGGCCAGCCGCCGGTGGCGTTGACGGCCTCGCTGTAGTTTTGGTAGATTGTGTCGAGGTCTGGGCGCTCTTCGCGGTCGATGAGGATGGGAATGAACGAGGCGTTAAGGAAGGATGCGACCGAGGGGTTCGAAAAGGAGTCCTGTGTTGTGAGGTGGCAGACTGGTGCCCAGGGCAGGTTTGGTTAGCGGGGAGTGGTGTTGGAGGTGTTGAGGAAGGGAAGGAGGGACTCACGGTGGTCTGCCTGGAAGCCGATATGCATGAATATCGGCTTGTTCTCGGCCGTGGCTCGGGTGAGCGTGTCTGCGTTAAGCATCTGCCATGCTACCGGAGTATCGGCGTGTCGTCGCACGTATGGGCTGTCGCTCTCGCTGGCACGGTTCTGGAGCTCTGGAAACGTGGAACTCCCGGTACCGGCCGCGCTGTGCTCGGGTTGCTGCTGAGGCTGCCCCTGTTTTAACTGCGCCCTCATCATCTTGGCTACCTATCTCAGGGTTGTCAAGATATGTCTAGGTAGATTGGTGGCCCGAGGTGGGAGTTATGTACGTCGATTTTTAGGTGTCGCGATGTAACTGCCCAGGCAGGTACCGTAGGTACGCAACACTGACTGAATGAAGGAAATGTGGGTGAATTGCGGGTGCAGTGCAGTGCGGGTGCACTGCGGGGTAACTTCACAAGCCTGGACGGTTCTGAAAACGCCCCAAGAAATGTGTTCTGGAGCCGGAGGTCGGGTTTGAGATGCAATGTTGGTGCTTGGTAGGTGTGATTGGACCTGCAGTCTCCCCGGTCGACTGGTTTTGGTTCCGGGTGGAGGGAGGTGATGAGGTTGGCTGGTCGGTCCCCTTCGGATGTTCCAGAGGTGAAGCTGCCGGGTCGAGCGGGGACTGGCATCCATGCTGCAGGGATATCCTGCTTGACCTGAAGGGGAAGCATCGGCCTGACGTCGTTTCTCCCGGCTTGCCGGTTGTAAGAGACGCGACGGCGAATTCCCAGGGTTAGGGACGGCAGTGACGACTACCCAAGCTGCCAAATATCCATCCCCAGTACCACTGCAAGGAAAGGGAACGAAACAACCTAACAGACACGAAGTCTCCAGATAGGTATCAATGTCAGCCGAGTTTCTTTATCAGCGTTTTCCTCTTTACACATCGAAGAGTGCCAGAGAACAAGAATAGCTACCTACCTGGGTAGGCAGCGTCGACCAGTCCAAGGCCGCCTCCAAGCCATGACAGGCCTAAATTGTTGACCTTGTTTGTATATTTTAGGGTTGATTAGTTAAAAATTTGGAAGGCAACTGACGTAAAAACAAACTAGGAAAGCAAGCCACAGTGCCCGTCCTGAATTAATGAAAAGGCCCCTCTGTATAACTCGCTGCTCCGTCCGGCGCCAACATACAATCTCAAAAGGAGTGCTCCGTATCCCGTTCCTGTACCCAATTTCCAAACCCAAAACAAACCCAGCCCAAGTCCGAAACCAAAACGCCAGTATCCATTACAGCAGAGGGCCCGGTAGCCGTGCTTGGGGTCAGGTAAGAGTGAAGCCCAACAACGCCTGGCCTGACCGCAGACCAGACACCTCAAAGAGAGGCAACGGCACGCTTGTTGTGTCTCTTGATCATGGCTTCCCAGGCGACAGGGGGCTGGTTCTTCGCCTTGCAATCGCCGCAGAGCAGCTGCCCGACACTGAGAGAGAAATATCAGTGGTTGCTCAAGATTGTGATGCTGGGGAGGCGGCGGGGTTCTCCACGCTCAGGGACCGTACTATTCAAAGTGTGTGATGTCGGGCTTGCATCGCTTGTGTGTAAGGGTGTAGACATCGCACCACCTCGACGCGATGAACCGGAAGTGCCCGCAGCAGTATTCCCGTTGGATAAAGGTGCACATGGTGTTCTTGAGGAAGCAGTGACAAGGTCGGCGGTGAGTTGGGCTCTTGTTCTCGACGAGTTAAGGGCAAGCGGTGGGTGGAGCACTGGAACTGACGCGGACACTCTTGACTGGCGGGAGGAAGACCCGCTGCTCTTGTACCCGAGAGGAGATCTCAGGGATATCAACAGAGGCAACGGTGTCTCACCTGCTCGGGCAAATCTCGACCTAGAAGCCCTCGCGTCTTGCCTCAATTTCTGGTTCTGGCGACTTGCAGTAAAACTAGAGACTCAGAGGGCGAATAAATGCCAGACGAGTCGCACCGAATCGAGAGTGGTCTCAGATCGGGGAATAAAACGCGGCGCAGGATATTCCAACCATTGAGTTGGAGCCACCTCCTGATACCGCGGAGGAGTCCAGAAGGAGTCAGACATGGGCTTGCCCAAAGCGGCGTCCCACCAGTCTTTTTGGCGGGGGGGCGCGCCATGAGGCGGTCGTTGGCTCCTGGGGGAAGGGGTCAGGGGGTTCAGGTGACCGTGGGGGAGAGGCCCGTAATTTGAACCCTTGCCGCTGGCCGACCTTGGCTGTATTTGCTTTTTTTTTGTTGGTCTGGTCTGCCGACATCCCGGGACCAAGGACTTGGGAGCGGCATTGGCCCGAAGGAGGGGGGCCCAGGCTCGTCAGGCAAGCTTTTTCGAAGGGCGGGAGAGGCACCCATCCGTAACCTTGGAACGAAAATCCGGGCCATCCCAGAATTCAAGCTTCTGCTTCATTTCCGTGCAGGTGGCCCCAGCGGTGCCCGTGCAAGCCGTGTAACAAACACGCCGAGAGAGTGACGGTGTGCTCTGGATGATCAAAGTCTCAGCAGGGAGGGTGAAATGCCGTTCCACCGCCCACCTGACGCGCAGTGCGCGCTGGAGCACATTCTTGCGCAGATGTGAGCACTCGCATTTTTGAGAACCCAAGGGGGTAATGAGACCATTCCTAGGCGGCTGATGATCGTCGGAATGGCGGCCGCAACGAAACAAAAAGAAGAGTTTCTGTTGTCAACCTGTCTTGCCTGCCAACGAAACGAGCCAACCAAAACATGGAACGCAAGCCCAGACAATCCTGGACAAGCCCGAACAGGGCAGACGCTCCCTTGCTTTCCCCTCAAATCCAGGCCCAAAATGGCAGGGACCAACCCCTCATTGGGGCTGGGCCCCCACGAACGCCACGGCGTTCTCCCGCGGTCCAATTGCGTCTTGTCACAGCTTCTCATCCCGAATCGATCGCCATGACCAGAACCTTGGACCCCTGTTGGAATGCGGAAGCGAGATCAAAGCGAGATCACGCGCTCAGCCGGCTTGGAGTCGCTGCAATCAAGGTGTTCGTCTCGAGCCAAGCTGCAAAGCAAGGCGGAAAGGGTTCAACCGACCGTTCAGCTGAGAGAAGGTGCGTCAGTCTTGCAGCCGATTGTCTGGCTGTCTGGCTGTCTGCCTGCGGAACAAACACACAATGTGTGTGGTGTGAGAACGTCCTCATCTGGTAATCTCCACAGATCATCATGACTGCCGCGTGTCCGATGCAATGTCCTCTCCCTTGGTCCAAAATCAACAGGGTCCCTTCAATGGTTGGAATGAAGAGGCCCGGGATCTTGTGTATACCACGAAGCAACCCAGAAACTCTGCCGACTTGATACTTGCTAGCTGTTGCGACTGTTGAGCGGAATCGAGGGTAGCGAGCTTGGTGGAGGTACGTTTCATCATGGGGAGCAGTCGGCCAAACTCTCACTGATCCAGCGTCAAGTAACACAACCATTGCCATTGCCTATTGGGCACGTCGTGTTGTGTTTCGTGTCAAAGCGGAGCTTGTGGGCAACCAGATTCCAGCCGATTTCCGCTGCCGTCATTATTTTCTCGGGTGCTGGACCCGAGACAAGGATATCGTTGTTACACGCCGTGTAACACCACTCGGCTCTCCGAACCACCAGTTATCATGGGCGACAGAGATCGACATGCATGCCACAACAACCCGCTTTGCGGGCAGACGACTTGCCTCTCCCTCAACCTCTCCCTCAACTCACCCACGAACCCCTCCCGGCCGAAACACCCCCATGTTTCTCTCCTCGCCGGTCAGCTCCGGTCCAGCAGCAGCCCCATACATTCCGCCGCCTCCGTCTGCAGCATTTCAGCCGGACACGGTTCCTGAGGCCTGGATAAACGGTATTGACTAGGCAGAGCAGACATCCCTTTGGCACCAGCGCGCAGAGGGCCGTGGCCTGCTTCCAAAGTTGGGCCCGGCACCGGTGCCAACATGTCAACGCGGTCGAGATTACCGGACGTACCGACCTCAATCCTGCTGGTTTGGTTCACCTGCACCATTCGAGCCAGCGTGGCCACGGCTATGTCTAGCCAACTCGCTTTGACTCTGATGTTTTACTGGTCCGGCAGAATTCGATTTTGCATCATGCTCTCTGGACTTTGTGGGATGGTGGCTTGCGTGGCCGAGGTTTAGATGAATGCAACCAATGCTTTCTCCAGGACTGATTTTCTTCATTCCGTGGTTACTGGGGCGAGTCGAATGTGTGTGCCTACCAAGCAGCCCCCTGGTACGCTCTGACCTGACAACTCTGCTGCGGCCCTCAACTCTTGGTTCTTTTTGGTGGAGGGGTGCCACCGGCATAAATCTTGGGTTGACTTCGTTCCAGCCAAGTCACCGCCATGCGCCAGCTACTCGTCAGCGATGTCACAAGGCAATGTCACTGCAGTCAAGAACGAGCATTGTGTGTTAGGCTTGATTGACTTGTGCTATCAACAAAAAATAGATACTCGAGAGAAAAAGGAAAGGGAGAAAAAAGGGAGAGAAAAAAAAGAAAGAGAAGTGGACGGATCCGTCAACGGCCACCAAGCACCTCCCGCAGGCGATCAACTGTCCCGCCCCCGTTCAGCCCCCGGCATCCGTATGCCAGACCAAATCCGATTTTGGTTCCGCACCAGCCGCCTCCCAGAGAAGGAAACCAAGGGACCATCCATCCCCGAATTCCTGATTCTATGCAGTCAGATTTGCGGAGGATGAAAACGTAACCGCCGTGTCATCCTTTCCAGACTACCCAAAACCAGTTACCCGAGAAAGCAAGTCCGCCAATAGCCGGTCAGATATCGGGCCGCACTTAGCGGCACGAGCGCCAGGCAATGTTGACCTGCTGGGTGAAAGCGACGGTGGCATCGTCGTCGGTGATGAGACCGCTGGCGGACGAGTTGGTGCTGGTGAGGGCGATGCGGTTGTTGATGTTGAGGATGCCGTTGGCGCCGCAGGGCGAGAAGATGTAGCTGGCCGTCGGGATCTGGTCGGCCTTGGTGTACACCTGACCCTGCTCCCAGATGCCGCCGCCGGTGATGGAGGTCTGGGTGGTGGTCGTCGCCTGCGCGTCCTGGCTGAAGTAGTACGTGCTGTAGAAGTTGCCGGTGACGCCCTTCTCCAGTTGGGCGTAGCCGTGGTAGGTGCTCTCGAGGACGGAGAACTGGAAACCGCCGGGGTACTGTTTGGAAGAAGTGTTATTCAATGTCGTAATCAAGCCCGGTTCCGGGACGGAGGACTGTCGCTGTACCTTCAGGCTCAAGTGGAGCTGGCAGTTCTTGCTCTTCTCAATGGGGCTGATGCCGGGTCCGATGTAGGTCTGGAACTTGTCGAAGCCGAAGGTGATGACCTACCAGGATGGGTCAGTATCCGTTGGGCCAGCGGGAGCTCGGCTCCTGGGGATGGGGATACTTACAGTCTTGTCGGGCGAGATGTTGGTGGAGACGCTGCCCTGGGGACAGCCGTTGCCGGAGAAGGTGGCGGCGACGATCTGGATGTCCTTCGGGTCCGGGGCATCGGCCCAGCCATCGTTGCCGACGACCTGAGCGATGGGGCTAGCGGCGACGAGCGCGGGAAGGAGGATAGCGACGGAACGCATATTGACTGACGAGGATCGAAGCGGACGATTTGAGACCTGAAGATCTGAAGAGAGGCGGGAGCTGAAGGCTGGAAAGCTGGAAGGCTGGAAGGCTGTTGTGCTGGTGGTGAGGGAGGAGAGAAGACCGTGTTGTCGATGGCGATGGCCTGTCTTTATATCCCTTTCTCACGTCCCGGTCTTCGACGTTCGGACTCTTCGTGATCCCCTCATCCACCCCGCCTCCTTCCATACTGACACCCAGGCGGCAGATTTTCCGGTCGCGCAGGCATTGTCGGCGGCCAGCGAGCCTCCTTGGCGTCCTCTAGTCTGGCGTCGTTAATTTGCATCTCCAGATTGATGCATCCGCCCTTCGGGACCCAGCGCCCTGCCCCCCGTCCTTGCCTCCGCGCTTCCAGAGTCGCTAGGGTTTGCATCCGGGGGTGTAAACAGTCACGTCGTGTCCGTTGGTTAGCTTGAGGCCGACGTCGTTCTCGCACGTTCTTCAGCCTTTCATGGTTCAGTGGTTCGCGGCAGGCCAAATTTACGGATGAAGTGAGGATAAATGAAACACATATTAAGACGGGACGTACAGCTCTTATGGGCTCGCCGCACAAGGTACCATCGATCCGACCAAGACTGCGCCGAGACCCAACTCGGTTCGTTTTCGGGGCTCGCTCGCTGACAAAAACCATTTACTTCCAGAGGCTGATGCTTTTTATAGAAACCCGTCTCCAGACTTTACCATGTCGACATCTGTGTCAATCGAATCGGGGCCTGTATTTGGCACTATCGGGTTTGCCGGGCGGTGAGCTGCACGTTGCATCGCACCTCGTTCCAGATCCAGTCGCCGTGTCGAGACGTCGTCGGCCAGGGAAGGGGCGAGGGGCGTGGCGATCTCCCTCCCCCCCCCCCCCCCAAGCCGTTCAGACCCGGCACAGCGGCAGCGACGACGTCAAACGCATCGACGGGGAAATTCTTGTGCTGATCCGTTCCTGCAACCCGGACCTGACAGCCCGCCAGGAACCGGTCCAGACTGAATGCCACCATTCTGTTCTGGGTGCACGGCTCCGTCAAGGATGCTATTTTTGTGGCAGAGCCAGAGGTCGTTGATTAAGCTTTAATTGGGGACCCACCGGGTGTTCCCTGGATCGCAACCTGGCGGACCCTGGATCGTGGCATGGTTGCATCTTGCTGCAGTCGGGGATAGCTGGGAATGCGAGTCAGCTGACCCGGCTTCATGAGGACCTAAAGGTTCCGCCCAGCCTGTCTTCGCCTCGGATCGCCATAGCCACTGAGCCGGTGCCGTTCGTACGAGCAGGCAAGGGATGGGACACATTGGGGGTCATTATTCCGCCATCGCTAACAGCACTGTCCCGATCGCGGCCTATCAGCACGCCGCTCACCTGTGCCATCCCGGGGCTTGCCTCGGTGTTTGCCCTCGGCTATCAACAATTGACCCGCCCTGCAGGATGAGAGCAAGAGGGTCGGGAAATGTCGGTGGTCACAGATACGAGCTTCTTTCGACGAACATGCCGGGAGGGGAAGTACCGCCACCTAGCCAGCACTTTTCCTCCTTCTCGGCCTGACGGTGCCAAAACTTCGTTCCATGAGGTATCACCGGTCCAGTGTAACGCCTCCGTCCCGATGATGGAAGACCGGGTCTGAACAACCTTGGGACGGACCCGTACAATGCCCCTGGTCCGGAGGAAACAGAGACAGGTTCGATGCAACATGGCTCAACCCGGAGCAGTCCTTGTGTGCATGTAACAGAACTCGGACCAATACGCCCCGTTCGGTCACGATGGGAGGCTGACGAGACGATGCCGATCCCGACATCAGCCGTCGAGAAGGTCCTTCGTCACTCAATGAGGAGCACCGCTTGGGCAACGGACGCCATCCCGAGCTGTTCCTGGACAAGGAGAATAAGGTACCCCGCATTTGTGCCAGCCAGGAAATCGGGTTCAGCCCCCAATTATCTCCTTCATTTCCCATGGGAAGCCTCATTGCTCTTGCAGCTGCAGTTGCAGTGGTATCAGCCACCTGCACGGTGCCGCTCTTGCTGCGACATGCCCGGGGCTATCCGCACGCATTGTAAGCAAGCCCGGTGTGACGTCTCGGTCCAACGTGCTCAAGGACCCCCGTATGACAGCTGCCTGCGATATATCACTGGTGCGCTTTCAGTACGGGGTTAATATCTTGTCCTGCCCTCCCCGCGCTTTTGGTGCTTCTGAGTCAACGTCACAAGACAAGAATAGCAACATCGGATATGAAGGTATGAGTCGACCGAGCAACGAACCGGGTACGATGAGGGGCAGAATCCTGGGATGTCCCGCAGCATCGCATGATGTACGGTCACTTGCTGCTGCTCTCTTGCTGTCTGTTTCAGTGTAACGGCATGCTAGTTCATGTTTGGAAACCAAGCTAGGGGAGGCAAGCTGGGAGCCTCGGGTTGGCCCAGACGGTATCCTCACAACCAACCCCCGCTGCACAGAAAAGCATCGGCATTGGCGTTGCTCTACACTTTTCCCTTTCACCCACTCGACAATTCCGTTCCTGAATCCAAGAACAGTAACACGGAACTAACACAAAGCCCAGCCCGCTGTGGGGAAATAGAATGAGAGGACGGACGCGGGCGGAAAACCGGAAAAATAGACACCCCTCCTCCACCCGTACCAAAGTTCTGCTACCCGCCGTTCCGTGATAGAGGCATGTGCGGTACAGAATGTGCTGCGCCATGATCTGCCCGTTCTCCCGTCAACCCCCAACAGATGCTAGCGCGCACCCAAAAGATTGGTACCGGGCGGCGCATGAGCTGGCCTTTTCGGCGGGCCCCGAGAAGGGTCTTCGGGAATGCGGAGAATGCGGAGAACCGAGGGTGGGAACGGGAAAAACAATATTTTTTTTTTGTTTCCGTTTTCCGGGTTTCTTGTCAGGTACGGCTTGTCGGTCGGCGGCGGCTATACACATGAGAAAGATATGGGGGATGGAATAGGCAGGCCTTTGCTCTCTTCCAACGCAGTTAAGCAACATAGCACAACACACACAACACACAACACACACGAGGTATGGCCATGACCACGGCCACAAAAACAGCAACCATTCATTGCATCGAGTTATTCCACCCCACACCCTCTTTCATATCCATACCCATACCCATACCAATCCCATCATTACACGCTCCACAAACAACCCCCTCCTTCCTTACAGCTTTTCCACCTCCTTCAGAAGCCCCTCCAGGTTGATGCTCTTCGGCCGCTCAATCGGCAAGCCAAGCGCACGATCCCACACCAGCTGGGCGAGCGGGCCCAGGCCGCGCGACACGCCAAAAGTAGCGGTGTAATACAGAGTCTCGTGGAAGCCGTAGTGGTGGAACAGCACGCCCGAGCTGGAGTCGACGTTAGGGTAGGGGTTCTTGGTCTTGCCGTGCTTCTTGAGCACCTCGGGCGCGATCTGGCTGTTGGTGCGGACGAGCTGGAAGACGGGGTCGTTGGCGATCTCGGGGCGCGCCGCGGCGTAGTCCATCAGGGCTTCGAAGCGCGGGTCCGGCTTGCGCAGCACCGCGTGCCCGTACCCGGGGACCACGCGGCCCGAGTTGAGCGTCGTCCAGAGGTAGTCGTGCACGTCCTTCTCTGTGTACGAGGCCGGGATGGCGTCCTTCATCTGGATGATCCAGCGGAGGACTTCTTGAGCGGCGAGACCGTGCAGCGGGCCGGCGAGACCCTGGAGACCGGCGCTGTAGCTGAGGAAGGGGTCGCTGAGGGCGCTGCCGACGAGGTGGGTGGTGTGGGCTGAGACGTTGCCGCCCTCGTGGTCGCCGTGCAGGGCGAGATACAACCTCAGGAGGTCCTGGAAGTTCTCGTTCTCGCGGCCGCCCTTGCCGAGCATGGCGGCGAAGTTGTAGGACCAGTCCTGCTCGAGGTCGATCTCAGCAGGCAGGGCGCCGCCGCCGCGGTAGGCGTTCTGGTAGATCTTTGCGGCGATGGTGGGAAGCTTGGCGAGCAGCGAGATGCAGTCGTCAAAGGTGGGCTCCCAGTAGTCGGCCTTGTTGAGGCCCTGCTCGTAGGCCTTGGCGAACTTGGAGGTGTAGTTGAGGGCTGAGACAGCCATGGCGAACTGGGTCATGGGGTGTAGGTCGCGCGGGAAGTCGTCGAGCATCTTGTTCACAAAGGCCCGGTAGCTGGCCCTGCTCGGCGAGCTCGCGCGAAAACTGGCGGACCTGGTTGACCGAGGGCACTTTGCCCGTAAGAAGGAGCCAGAACATAGCCTCGGGCAGCATCTCGGTGCCCGTCTTGCCCTTGGGCAGCTCCTTCTGGCAATCCTTGATGGTGCGGCCATGGAAGCGGATACCCTCGTTGGCGTCGAGCACAGAGCCTTCCCAGACCATGGCCTTGAGCCCGCGCATACCACCGATGGTGTTCTCGACCTTGACCTCACCAATGACCTTGGCTCCGTGGGCCTTGACCTTCTTGAGCAGCTCGCGTTTGGCGGGGATCACCTCCTTGAGGGTCGTCTTGAGGTCCGGCTCGGCGGTGGCGTATGTTCGGCGCGGCGCAAGGTACGAGTGTGATGTGACAATCATGGGCTGCCACAACGTGTGCGGTCAGTAAAGTGTTTCCATCCTAGGTGTTTCATCGCAAGTGATCTGCCCACCCGCACCGGTTCGGAGGAAACTTTTGAGGTTGGTGGACTTACACGTAGGGCCCCGCTCAGGGCGTGACGCCCAGTCCTCAGACTCATTGCCATCGTGTGTGATAGTCTGTATGTTGCTCCTTCTTGGTTTACGGTTTACGATTGCTTCTGGACCAAAAGAAAGCTGGCTCAGAACTTTGAGGATTGTTTCTTCTGTTTTGTCGCTGTGACCGCTAGTGCGGGGAGCCGAGGATCGCCGGCGTTGTCTCTGATGCTGTCGTTGACGCTGTCGTTGACGCTATCCTCGGTGTTGGTGGCAGAAGGTAGAAGAGCGGAGTGTATTTTTTGCTCAGTCCAAACTACAATGCCAAATTTCGGGGGCAACGGAAATAAACTGTGATAATTTTGTGAGATTTATTATTGTCTCAAGCAAGTCGGCGTCTTGCATGTGTTCGTCACGTTCCCCCAGCTCAGCCGAGGAAAGCCGTCAACACCCCGCATGGGGTTGCCGCCCCGGACAAGCGGTCCTGGGGTCACGGCCATTGACCAATGAGTTTATGGCATCTTCCTCGGCTTTCTGGTCTCAGCATTGCCCACCAACCTTTTGTGCCTTCCTCCTTTCCCATCGCCCCGGGTGTGCGACGATCTCAAGCGGAACCCTTGCCGAACCTTGCTCTTTCGAGGAAGAAGATGGGTTGCACTGCACCATTCGTATCTCTTATCTCAACAACACACCAACTAGGCGAGGGGCCGGATCTACAGTTATCGGGCGAAGTGGTTCAGATGCAGAGCTCACTCGCACAGTAGCTTAGCCTAGCATGTTATGGCAGGCGTCTCGTGCAAGAGGCGCTTTATTCACAACGAAGGCGCATGCCGGAGTGTGTTCAAGACCCATGGCAACTGGAAGCTGGAAGTCTGGCTGCTTCGTTGCGACATGGAGAGGCTCGAGGGAGGTTCCAGGGAGGGCCAATGAGCATTCCTTTTCGACCAGTTCCATTCGGACTCCCTACCTGGGTTCAAGGA
This sequence comes from Chaetomium globosum CBS 148.51, assembly GCF_000143365.1. Lineage (NCBI taxonomy): Eukaryota > Fungi > Ascomycota > Sordariomycetes > Sordariales > Chaetomiaceae > Chaetomium > Chaetomium globosum. The sequence goes on from NT_165978.1 coordinate 4,376,443, forward strand.
AAGTCCTTCGTTACCGGGCTGCTGCCTTGGCTTTTGGATGGCATTGTGTCGGGTGCTGCCGATGACGCACGGGTTCTTGATTGGTCAAGTCTTTCGCAGCTGCTGTGCCCCTCCACGAGGGTCCCATCGTGGGATCTTGTTTCGATGTTGCCTACTTTCCTGCCTTTTTCCTGTCTTTGGCAACATCAAGCGCGATTTGATTAAATACCCCAGGTTTCACATTGCTGTGCTTACTCTGCGCCTTTTCTGTCTCAACAAACTTCCCCGGTTCCTCCGCAAGCCGCTCTGTGCACAAACCCCGCGCAATTGCAGGTCGGCCTTGACACCCGCGCTTGTCTCATCTCACAACGCGACTCCCCGCCCACAGATTGGCTACGAATCTTCTGTCATCTCTGCTTTTCGGTGACCCTTTCGTCGCGATACACCAGCTCCCTTTCAACAATGGAAATCACGGCCAAAGATCTACCGGCGTTGTTGGACAATGACACCTCGGTCAAGCTCGCCGGGATCGACGTCGATGGCATGCTCCGCGGCAAGCTTGTCTCCAAAAAGAAGTTTTTGTCCATAGCCGAAAATGGTTTTGGATTTTGCTCTGTCATATTCGGCTGGGACATGCATGACAGGACTTACATACAGGAGCTGAAGGTCAGCAATAAGGAGAACGGGTACAGGGACATTATTGCTGTGCCAGAACTCAACACCTTCCGGCGCATCCCTTGGGAGAACAACGTTCCTTTTTTTCTGGTCAGCTTCTTTGATCCCGATACTAGGGAGCCGGTACCAGCATGCCCACGTGGTTTGCTGAAGACACAGCTAGACAAGTTCGCGACCAAGGGCTACGGGGCCATGGCGGGAGGTGAGTGACAAGATCGCTCTACCACCCTGCGACAGGGCCGAGTAGCTGACGCAGCCGTACAACAGCCGAGTACGAGTTCTACCAGTTCAAGACCCCAGCGTCCGATGGCGCCCCATCCACCGCCACGTACCTCGAACGGAACCCTCCCTCCTCCCTCCCGTTCCTGGCCGAGGGCATGTTCGGCTATAGCCTGACCCGGCCCGTCCACAACCAAGACTATTACTACGACATCTTCAACACATGTCAGACGTTCAAGTGCGATATAGAAGGGTGGCACACCGAGAGCGGGCCTGGCGTCTACGAGGCCGCTCTTGAATTTGGCGAGCTCCGGCAGATGGCAGACCGCGCCGCCCTATTCAAGTACGTCGTCAAGTCTGTCGCCATAAAACACGGTATCACGCCGTGCTTCATGGCGAAGCCCAAACAGGGGCTTCCGGGGAATAGCGGCCACATGCATGTCTCACTCGTCGACGTGGACGGGAAGAACCTCCTCTACCGCGGGGAAACGGACCCGAACCCGCCATACCCGGACGTGGCCGACCTCTCCGATTTAGGGCGCCATTTCCTAGCCGGCATCCTCGAAGGCCTGCCCGACGTCATGCCGATGGTGGCGCCCACCATCAACAGCTACAAGCGCTTGGTGGAAAACTTCTGGGCGCCGGTTACCGTATCATGGGGCCTAGAGCACCGGGCTGCCTCGATACGTCTGATCGCGCCGCCCACCGCCAAGCCGGGCGCCACGCGGTTCGAGGTCCGCGTCCCGGGCGCGGACGCAAACCCGTACTACGTGATGGCGGCCATCCTGGCACTGGGCTGGCGCGGCGTCGAGAAGAAGCTGGATTTCCCCTGCCCTCCGCTAGGGAAGGGAGAGGATGTGGGAAGTGGTTCCGATACGGGTGCCCGCCTCGCCAAGACGTTGCGCGAGGCGACTGACCGGTTCATGCGCGAGGGTAGTATTGCGAGGGAAGTTTTCGGCGACGAGTTTGTGGAGCATTTTGGCGGGACAAGGGCCCACGAGATACGGCTGTGGGATGAGGCTGTGACGGATTGGTGAGTCCCGGTCATGCCGGCTTGCTAGCTTTCCCTATCCTTCGCTCGTTTCGGTCAACTACTTGTTGCGCTCGCATATGCTGACTTATTACAGGGAGATGAAGAGATACATTGAAACTGTCTAATCTTAGGCGTTGGGGACGGGGTGTTTGAGGCGGTTAGCATACTGATTCACGTCAGCTTTTGTGATACCCTTTACGAGACAATGACGAGGAGTCTTTCCTGACAAATTGTTTCCCTTTTCGTCTCCATTCGGGGTAACATGCCCGGATTACCTCGTCGCTCATAGCACTCGGTAGGACATGAGGAAGAAGCTCCGGCCTCGCATCGGCCAGCAGACGCTGTCAACTCTTACTAACCTAGATACAACCTTGGGTATGATACACGTGGCTGGGGAATATTCGCTGGATCCTGCCGCCGAAATTCGAGATGAGTCGACGAAAGCGGGATACCGAGGGCTCATCGATCGGGGACGTCGCCGATGTCGATGGGTCAGTAATGTGTTATGAAACCGGGCAGCCAGTTATTTCAGCCGGCCGCCTCCGTCTAGTCTATCGCAGTGCAGACGGATGTGACTTCCGGTCGTAGTCTTTGCTGTCCCATGTCCTGGCGCCATGCATATTTCAATAGCGATCGCCTGACAGCTGGCTATGCGCCATCTGCGCTTGAGCCGCAATGGGGCGCCCAGCGATCTGTCGTCGACTAACGTGCTCCAAGCAGTGGACGGGGGTTGGTTTCCGCCGGTGTGGGTTCACGCAGCTTCGCGGAGCAAAACATTTAAGAGGCGTCGCTAAGAACATGCGACAGGGGTCACCGGGCAGTCAGGTCTGACACTCGTTGGATGGGGCTAAATACTGCGCAATGGCGAGATGCAGAGGCAGCCGTGACCTTTCCCCATCCGGATTTCGGGAGGCTACCGCGGCTGCCGGGGGCGCCGCTGGTAGGTGACTTCCAGAGGGCGACAGCCCGCCACGTCAGATTCACCGCATGTTGCCTCTGCAGCCGGGGGGAGAATGGCAGGTGTCTGAGACCAGACCTGGCAATCTCATGGTCCGTGGCGGCGCCCACATGCGCGAACAAGGTGTTTGTTTCGGGAGTTGACTGCAGGCCGAGGAGGGCAGCAGCAAGCCGGCCAACATGTCGAGGCACAGACGGGCAGATCTGACCTCAGATGGTCAGCAGCGGAGATAGGAAAGTCTTGCCCGGGTTGCATGCTGCCGCCATGCCTTTTTCTTGAAATCGGCTAGCCGAGCTTGGTCGAACGTCTACCGAGTGACCAAGATGGGCGAAGCCGAGTCAAGGAGATCAGCATTCACAAATGCCGTCCGACTGGATGGGTACTAAACCCGAGGGAGGCAGACAAGAGTTATGAACCCAACTCGGGAAGCCGGTCGTACATGTCGAGACAGGTGTGTAGCAGCTAGTCTTGGAAGGCAGCCATTTCGGGGGACGGCGTCGCCGAGACAGCCCACCGCGCAGCAGCGAGACGGGCCATCCCTGCGGTATCACATTGATACACTTTGTTGGTGGCTTGTCGGCCATACACATGATTTCCATATCAAGCCGGAGGTCCCATGAACCGGTCGGCTCAGAAAGTTCATCCCACCATCGCCAAGCTTCCCGTTCGTTCCCTCACCGCCAAACCTACTTGCTCCCACCAAAGAACCAAGCCGCATCAAGCATTCCGAATCATTATCGACACCAACCAGAACCATGGTAAGTCCCCCCCCCTTTCCCCTCTTACCTCCTCCCCGCTCGCCCCTCCCACACCATCATTACCTACCCCCCCTTTTTCAAACGCCAACCCCCCTTTCCCCCCCCCACTCCCATCATGAAATCAAACCAAATCCACAACAACACCAACACCAACTAACCCCCGCCACGCACAACCACACCAGGCCGCTGGCGGCATCTCCCTGGCGGACCCGCTGCCGACGATCCTCGCGCACGCGCTGCACGGGCTCGCGGCCATCAAGCAGGCGCGCGACCTGAACGAGTGGCGGTCGGCGGCGGACCCGCTGGCCGCCATCGCGGGCGAGGCTGACCGCCTCGTCGCCGCCCTGCACCTCGTGCGCGACGTCCCCGAGCTGCAGACCCCCGACGTGAAGGCCGCCCTGCTGGGCCTGACCCACCTCGCGACCTCGCTGTCGTCGACCCTCATGGTCATGGCCGCGGATAGCTTGCGCGTGCGCACGCCGGTGGGGGCTGAGAGCGCGGCGAGTGTTGCGCGGGCGGCGGAGGTGCAGGCGGAGGTGAGGGCTTGTTTGAGAGGCGGTGCTGGCGCGGCTGGGGTGGGGCGAGGAGGGAGTTTGCGGTGCTGGTGGGGAGGGTGTATGTGGGTGTTACGGGGGGGTGTGAAGGAGGGGTTTTGGGTGTCGAGGAGGGAGGTGGTGGAGGTGGGGGAGAAGGTGAGGGGGGTGCTGGGCGTGGAGATGGTGTTGGCTGAGAGGCTGGGGGCGAGGTTGGGGGAGGGCAGTGGTGAGTATTTTTTTTTTTTTTGTGTGTGTGTGTGTGTTTGGTTCGTTGAGTTTCTTGTGGTCAAGGTAATGAATGGGTGGGTGGGAAGGGTTCATGCTAACAACTTGGGTGGTGTAGAGGACCTCATCAAGCTGAACGACGCCGATGCTGCGCTGCTAGGACTGCCGCAGACGACGAGCGTCAAGATTGAACAGTGGCGGGCGGGCATGAGCGACTAACGAGTGGTACGAGTAGGGGTAGGGCGCTTGTACATCTCACTGGCTTTCATCTTCTACTGTGTAAGTTCGATGGATCATGGGGCTGGCAGATTGATTTCGAGTTTGTGCATTGCGCGACGGTACTAGGGAGGCTTTCTGAATTTCAGCCGGGTTAGAGTGGGATGGTAATCAAAGGGGCGGCTCGCTTGTTTGTTTCCTGTCTCACTTGTTTGTTTTCTTCTAATTATCTTGCCTTTGCGTTCCCCCTATCTTCTCCGAGTCTTGGCCGGCGGCGTCTACCTCGCTAGCAACAAGTTGGTCATCGACACGGTGGCCGACGGGTCGTTGTTCTCGAACTAATTTGTATGAAACCTGGCTTCAGCCACTCGGCCGGAATTCGATGTTATGACGTTTGTTACGCAAGTCATCGCCGACAGAGTCACACAGCGGTGATGGTGCTTACCCGAGACCTGGGGTGCAAGTCTCCCGCGAAGTGGCGAGATCTCGGGTTGTGGCATGCGTTGGGGAACCTGATCGAGTTGACGACAGGATGACCCAGATATGGTTGTAATAACTAGTTATTTGTTTGAACGGTTTCGAAACTATTTTCTCAAAAAGATCCTCTCGCCAACAGACCCGTTTCGAATTTAAACAAGGATTGTTGTGTCTCGCCGCTGGTTGACATTCGAGATCAACGGATTGGCCAAGATCTCAATCGACATCATGGCGATGACAGTTAAGTGAACAATGGACTTTAGCCTGATAATAGGCAGTCTTCAAGTCCATCCGAGGCTTTGACAATGAAAGGAACAACCAAAGCCCTGAAGCCCCCACTGATGCACACTCGGGGCCCTGGACTGACACTAAACCATTTTCGCACTGGGGAATCCAGGACCCCCATCAGAGCTGCGGATCGAACTGCCGTCCCCTGTCGAGCCGTGGAAGCGGGGCAGAGCCAGGGGGTGCTGCAGGGCAAGCAATTCCCGAACGAGTGAGCCGGGGCTCGGGCAATGGCAACCGACCGGTTGAAACAGTGAGCTGCTACCCGATAATCTTTGTTAAATCGGACAGGACATCCTGGCGATTGATTGTCGGACTATCAAGGTGCCAGAAACAGAGACGTCAGCTCGTTATTTGCGCGTTGTTGTTGGAATTCGATAAGTTGTTGGGCAATTAGGTTCGCAGTGCAGAAGTTGAGCGGTCACGGCGATGGCACCCACAACAGCGGCAGTGGCCTACGCCGGGTCACCGGCAGGCAACATGCCAGTCAAGAACGCGTTCGCCTTCACCTTCAGCCAACCTTTCCGGACAGCCAGCGACTTTGTGCCGCGCGAACACGCCCTGCCACGCATCGAAGCAGAGAGGCCGATTTTTGTGGACAACAAGTCGGGTACGTACGGATCCGGATCACAATTGGACAGAATACGAAGCAACTGCAGCTAGTCAGCTAGTGATGCTGTGTTGATCAGTTGGAATCAATTGGAGTCAATTGGAGTTGCATGATCCATCTGTCATTTGTCTCAGTTGGAACCCCAATTCAAACTCCAACTAACAAACGACGGCCGTAACAGATCGCGCTCTCACGTTTGGCCAGATCTCCAAGGATGCCCTCGCCGTGGCTGCCGGGCTACTGCGCCTGGGTCTCGATCCCAACGACGTCGTCAAGTTACCGCCGACACCATCATGCCCCGCGGGCCCCGAGATCGCCCCCGTCGTGTTGATCCAACTGCCCAACTGTCTTCCCTTCGCTCCGATATTCTTCGGCACCCTGGCATCCGGCTTGACGGCCACCCTCGTCTCACCAGCCCTGACTAGCGACGAGATCGCCTGGATCCTCCAGAATGCCCGCCCTCGCGCCATCATCACCGCTACCGCCTGCCTCCCGGCCATGAAAGATGCCATCACCAAGCAGACCGACGCCTCCTTCTTCTCGACCGTCCCCATCTTCACCGTCGACGCCGTAGCCGACGTATACCCCTCGGCACAACCCACCCCACCCCCGCCCTCCGACTGGCGCACCCTCCTTTCTCCAACAACCCCGCCAACAAAGCCACCAGTAAACACCGCTACCGTCTTCCCGCCCTCCCACGCCCCCGCCCGCACCGCCGTCATCCTCTGGTCCTCGGGCACCTCGGGCCGCTCCAAGGGCGTCCTCCTCTCCCACCACGCGCTCAACTTCTCCATCGCCTCTCTCTGGCACGATGCCGACTACTACGGCGCCAAACCCCAGCGCCAGGTCTGGCTGGGCTATGTACCATTCTACCACGTCTTCGGGTTGTGCAACGTCCTGCTCCTGGCCGTTGCCACGGGGAGCACCGTGTACACGATGCAGAGCTTCAACCTCGAGGTCGTAGTCAAGGCGATCCGGGACCGCGGCGTGACCTACATGCACATGGCCCCGCCCGTCGCCGTGATGCTGGCCAAGGCTACCGTGGTGGAGCCCTACGCGAAGAACGGGGGGTTCAAGACCGTCGTGGCGGGCGTTACCGGCGGTGCGCCGCTCGGCCATGAGGTTGTCGAGGAGGTGTACAAACGATGCGGGTTCCGCGTGCGGCTGGGCTACGGCCTGAGCGAGACGTGCAGCACCTCGTTGCAGCGGGGGTGTGGGGAGCGTGAGATGCGCGAGCATGCGGGGGATACGGGCCGGCCGCACTGGGGCGTCGAGGTCATGATCGCGAGCGGGGAAGGGTATGCGAAACGGGCCGGGGAGAAGACCCCCGTTGCGGCGGTGGATGTGGAGGGGGAGGTGCTGATCAGGGCTGCCGGCCTGCTCTCGGCGTACTTGCCAGTCGGGGTGTTCTCGGGGAATTCGCCGGACATGTCGGTTACCGAAGACGCCCTGACGGCTGACGGGTGGTTCCGGACGGGGGATGTGGGTGCGCTGAACGCCGATGGCAGGTTGCGCATCACCGACCGGCTGAAGGAGCTGATCAAGGTGCGCGCGTACCAGGTCGCTCCCGCGGAGCTGGAGGCCGTGTTGTGCAGCAGTGAGGCGGTCGCTGACGCGGGCGTCATCGGCATCTACGACAAGAGCGAGGCGACCGAGTGGCCGCGCGCCTTCGTGGTGCCCCGGGCCGGCAGAAAGGGCATGTCGAAGGCTGATTTGGACCAGCTGGCCGGCCAGCTCAAGGCACTGGTCGAGAAGCGTACGGCGAAGTATAAATGGCTGATCGGGGGCATCGTGTTTGTCGATCAGATCCCCAAGAGCCCGAGCGGCAAGATTTTGAGGAGGGTGTTGAAGAACGGCGGTAAAGAAACCGAAGGAGTCGAGGTGCAGTTGTATGTGAAGAAGAAGCGGGATTCTAAGCTGTGAGGGGGTTCATGGGGAAGAGTTGAAGCATTTAGATCGGAGTGTACGTTTAGAATTACAGACTTGTCTCCCTTTCCTAATGCTTGCAATAGCGAAGCCCAGTTTCCAGTTCAAACTAAGCTATCCGCTGCCCGATTTCTTGGGCGTCCAACGCATATCCCTCTAAGCGTCTCAACACCCTCTAGTACAGATAGATGGCGGCGTCCATGATGTTGTTGTCCTAATATCGAGAAAGGAGAAAGAAACTAAAATTTCAACATAAGATGGCTCGCCTTCACACATCTTCGCCAAAGATGGTCCAGCCAATTTACCCTATGTCACCCACCCACTCCTGCGACGGCACACACACATGCCTCCCATCCGCTGTCCCCAAGTCCTGGTGGTTTTAAACTTGACTTGTCCTCCAACATATCGACCATGTCTGGCTGATATAACGGCTAGGAGAACAAGCCGCCAACAATCTCCTCGAGAATAGGAGCTCCTCCTCGTCGGTCTCGAAGAGTGTGGATGTTGGTTGATGGTCTGTGAACCATGCAGACTGGCTGCTCTAGACGGACGGCTGCCGGCGTTGAGGTCGCCGTGGCCTGGTGTAGTGGAAGAGCGTGTTACGCTGCAGATGGGTATTGAGAGGGCGACGGGGGAGGAGGCGGAGAGGGAGAGCCATTCCCGTGCCGCTCACCAGCGACGGGTATTGGTACCCTGTCGCCACAGGCGCCTTCGTGTACAGGTTGTCCCTGTCGGTGCAGCGGCGTGGCGCTGTGGCGAGGCCGGTCCCCCGGTAATGTCTCAGTAGTGCTGGTGTACCAAGGCACCTCGCCGCGGCGCGAGGGACGGTATGGCGGATGGCGGCGCGGTTGAGGATGCTGTCGCTAGAGCCGGCGGGGCGCGGACAGGCCGCGGCGGCGACGGAGTTATCGACAGAAGCCTTCGGGTGGATGTCGGCCCCGTCGCGGAAGTGAGCGCCGTCGCACGGCGCAGTCAGAACCTGTGTCAGCGGCCACTCAGACCCAGAACACTCAAGTCTTGAAGAGGCGGCAAGGTAGCTACGGCGCCACCCTTCTAGCTGGCCGCGTTAGGTGTAGCCTCGTTTGGGAGGCGAAGCGGGCTGCCGCGAGGTCAAGACTGGAGGGAATTGGGTTGGTGGTGGCGGCACGAGCGGACACCTGCGTGAAGGCTGCTGAGGGCCGGGCGCGGCGCGAGGGGTGGATGGGCTCAGTGGGCTGGTGCTCTTGTTGGGTTGGTAGGCTATGGGGACCGCGGCGAAGGAGACTCCGGGCATCTTGCGCTTTAACCTTGGGAGCGGTGTTGGTGATCAGGTTATGTGTGAGCAAGAGGGGAAAAGTCGAGTTGCAAGTTCAGGGGCAAGGAGGGGCTAGATATACCACTCATATCCGACATCGCTTTATAGTCCTCCACCTGGGCCACCACCTCGGGCACAGGCATCTCCATCTCGCGTCGAACCCATTCCACTGTAGCTACCCCGGCGGTGACCTTAGAGAGATGGGTGACGGCGGGAGAGCGGCCCTTTATGTACATACCCCTAACACCAACTAGCATCCCCAGTGGCCACGCCTAGAATGCGAGCTTCCTACCAACGATCGCCACTGTGCAAGGCATTATTTACCAAACTCAAGTTGCAACCTTAGAAGAGACGGTACAAGGCTTCATAAACAACCAATTAGGATTAAAACTAGATCGCATATCATCTACGCGGACTCAGATATCACGTAGGTAACTCAAGTCTGAAAGGTGAAACATGTATTTAGGTCCCAGATGCGACTTAGTCACTAGAGGCGTAAATTAGGGTTCTGGTTGAACTTTATCTTGTGTACACATAAAATAACAGGTTCACGAGCCATTTTAGCGGCGGCGGCGGTGGTCATAACGGCCTCGATGTTGTCCAAACTCGGTGAAGACGCCTGAGGAACCCGCAACCCGGAGGATAGAACCCTACGTCGATGGTAAAAGCAAGAGTCACAAACGTTCCGACTGCCCTCAGCGTTCGTTAATTGACTGTTGGTTGCCTAAGGCGTTGCAGCCGACGGATCTAGCCCTTGGTGTTGAACCTTGCCATGTCCGGTGGTATGGATCCATTTGTCCACATCATGCCTCCCATTCAGAAAGGCTCCACCCAATAACTCGGAAAATAGTTAACAAAATGTAGAAAATTGGGTCGAGTCCATTTTACCGGCCCATATTGGAACTTCCCGGACCTTCCCTCCGAAGTGAGTGACGATAAACATGGCGACCGTGAAGGATGCTCTCATGGTTGCATAGCAGCAAGGTTATTGCCGGCCGAACTAATCAGAAGCCAAGACGTTTGGGCAACGCTGTGCAGACGGGCAGAAAATATGCTGTGAGGCCGCGTAAATCATTATATGCCGTGTGATAGAGAACTGAGTCAGGAGCCGCTCTTATAGCATTCTAGAACAAGATAAGCATATACTTTTGCAGCTTGCGAATGACGGGTGATATATATTGCATGCGTAAGATATTCCGCTACTTTTGCAGCCCTCAAACTCGCCATCCCTATCGTCCTTATTCTCCCTGGTCTTGGGAACGGTAGACGATACGTATGTACTGCCACCGATACATATACACAGCACGGAAACGACCCTGAGGCTTACGATCTAGCCAAGGGCCGCGGTAGCCTGGGAAGCACCTATCAGATAGCGGGCTAATACTGGGTGGATATCAGAGAACCCAGCCCAGTTGTTATCTTACTTTCAACCCACCCCTTCTCGTGTGTGTATAATCAAGCAAGAGCACGAACCCTGAGTGTAGTCCAATCTGGGGTTAACGTCCCATGAGGCCCTTCGACAAGGGCACCTTTTGTCATTTACTTCAATGGAGACCACCGTGATCGGGCTGATTGCCAACATCTCCCAGCCAAGCGGCGAGCTGAGGTGAAGGTGAAACTTGACTCTGATTAGCTGGGAACCTGGATGTACTGATTGTTACATCATTGGAAGTTGAATATTTTGGGCACCAGGTTATCAATCAGACAGCATACATCCAAGAATTGCGAATTGCCTTGCCCTCGTGCGTGCTACGCCATTGTCAGCAGCTCAACGACTCAACCGCACACAAACGTGGAATACTACCATCGCACCACAACGATCTTTCGGGGCAGGAGGAGAAAGGTGGCTGGAAAGGAAACAAATAAAAACGGGCTTGTACTCAGTCGCTGTTCGAAAAAGGCGATGCGGATTGGAACATTGAAGTCCCTCACTTCTTTAGACCGACCTATGGGCTGGTAGACACCACGTCCACACCCATCGCTGTTCACAGGCCACACAGTAAATCTGTCCTCCTGCCTGACTATTCCTCAGCCAGATTAGAAATAGGATGGGTGAATTTGAGCGTAATATAACCCTCGAGTCTTATTTCCCATTCTTGCGCAGACGCCCACTTGATCTTGGCTATGAGGCTATCAAGTAATAGATACCCAACGTCAACTGCACAAACCCCGCGACAGCAACGCTTTCAACCCTAGTTTGATACCATACCTACCTAATACGAGTTAGCTTGATGCATCTGGGGCAATGGAGTCACTCACCGGTCTCCTGTCCTAAGAGTAAATAAGCCAATGCTTAGGTAAATACTTGTAATGGTTATTTGTGATGAGTGTGATGAGTCTGTGATGACCAACCTGGTTTTCCACGATTCCTTCACTCGTCTCCTTTTTCCCTAATTTCTTCTTTTCCGCCGCCTTGATAACTTCATGCATCGCCATCGCTCCGCACACAAATTTTCTCTAGTCAGAGCTTTCAGCCGTAACCACGCTGTCTCAGTTACCCGTTACCAGTAACCCACGCCTCTCGCCTATTGCTAGGAGCTTGGCTCGAATTATTGCGCGGTGAAGTTGATGCGGTCCCGGCTGCGTGGAAGCGAGGAGGAAGCGAACAGCAAGCGAGCTGACTGCGTCCAATCGGAGAGGCATGGGGCTGCCACGCGGAGCAGTGCAAGGGGGGGGCTGATTCGGCTGTGGCCGGGGGGCGCCGAAGCTGCGCTCGCTTCTTTGGATAAGGCCTCGGTTAATACTAGGCTTGGGCGATCAGTGATGGGAGAGAGGGATTAGTTACGAATGACGAGCTATTAGTTGTGCTCGTGCGCCGTGATGTTTATGTCCGGGTATGTAATCTACTGGAGAAGAGTGGTTTCCGGATGCGCTTTTTCCCTCTTTCCCTCTTTCCCTTCTTCCATCTGCTGTTGCAAACAAATTGCAAATTGCGGGCATGGCAGTATTTCCGGCCTGGCCCGCAAGTTGACCGGAAGTTGCCCACAAATTGCCCATAAGCTGCCTGCCTGAGCCCCGCTGGATTCGCGCTACGAATCCACTGTTCCAGGTTTGGAGATTGCTGCATATCACTTGCTACCCCATCCAAGATTTCAAGGTCAGACACATGTAGGGATGAGGGGGACGGGAACAAGCGACCCGCGTCCGTCCCATCATCCCCGTCCCTTCTTTCGGGTCGCACAGTTGTCAACCCACAGCCTATAAGCAAAGAGGGGGAGAAAAAAAGACAATGCATTGTCCGATGGCCCGACGCAGGTAAAGCAGGGTGACACAAAACAAAACCGCCCGATGCTGCAAGACACTGAGTTACTTCCATTCCTTCCATGCTTTCCGTCCCGTCTGCAACGCTAACCCCCACGAACCCCGGCTCGCTGTCGGATTTTGAGAAAAGGAACTTTCCCCGCTTCGGTGGCATCTCCGAGCGAATCCACAACCAAATTCTCTTGCAGGGACTTCAGCCGCGGCCAGGGGGGTGTTGCGACCCACGGGGGCCACGATTTATTCTAGGAGAATGAGACGGCGTGAACGAGAGGCCCAACAGCATGGAGCCGAGAATGGAACCGGGCATGGAAGCCCCTGTGCTGCCGTATACTAGCGCTGCGCGTCCGCCAAACAGGAAGAGGGAGAGAGCGGATCAGGGACACACGGGACCGCGTATATAACCCCGAGTGAGACACCACCGTCACCGCTTCATGGAAGCTCTTGAGGAAAGAAGGGCCCGAGACACGAGACCACTCCGACTTTCTGGGAGCACCTTCTCGCAGTTAAAAGAGTTTGTAAACTTTGTTTCAGTAAGGGGGGGGATAACCACCTCGCTCGCTCACTTGTCACGACCCAACCACCACCACTATTGCCACCACGGCAGAGGGGGGAAACTCGCGAGAAGATACCCCGTTTTTTGTCGCTGTTTATGTCTGTTTCTCTCGCACGCGGCCGCAGCTTTTTCGGTATTTTTTTGCTAGGACGGATGGGTCTTGTTTTCTTTGACACACATCCACCACAACACGAAAACGTCCTGTTGATGTCGCTGCTGTACCCATGGAGTCCAACGTCGCCATCACTACTTCTTTCTCTCGGTCCTGGCGTGGGGATATCTGTGCCACCAACGGCACGCTCACCATCTCCGACACCTTCACCATCAAGGGCACCTACTGCACTCCCAAGGGCACCACCGCCGATAAACCACCCAAGGGCCTCCAGATCCTCGTCCACGGCATCACCTACAACAAAACCATGTGGGCCGGCTTCGGCTTCTCGCCCTCCAACTACAGCTGGCACACGGCCGCGACCTCACGCGGCTACGCCACGCTAGCCCTCGACCGCCTCGGCCACGGCGCCAACCCGCAACACCCGGACCCGCTCTCGGTCGTCCAACCCCAAGTCCAAATCGACATCATGCACGCCATCTTCGCCGCCGCGCGCTCCGCCACCGCCCCGCTCAACGCCGTCCTCGGCCGCGTCTACGACAAGGTCGTCTTCGTCGGCCACTCGTACGGCGCCTTCCTCGGCGCCGCCCTGGGCGCCCAGTACCCGGCCGACGCGGACGCGCTCGTGCTCGCCGGGTACAGCAGCTACTATGACTTTTCGGATATGATCGGGGCGGACTGGGCCAGCGCGGCAGACCATGACCCGGCGAGGTTCGGGGGCTTGGCCAAGGGGTATATTGTCATGGCGGACGAGACGCAGCGGACCGAGACGTTTTACGTGGGCGGGTATGATGCGGCCATTCCGCCGGTGGATTATGCGTATGAGGATACCTTGACTGTGGGGGAGATTGGGGCGTTGGCGGCGATCCTGGGGCCGGCGGTCGGGTATACGGGCCCCGTGCTGGCGGTGACGTCGGTGGAGGATGCCTTCTTCTGTGAGGCGCCCAAGGCGAAGTGCGAGGAGCATTTGACGGCGACGGCCGACGCGTTCCCGGATGCCGAGAGCTTTGACTACTTTGCCCCTGAGAACACGGGGCACGATCTGACGCTGCATTACACGGCGAGGGACACGGCTGAGCAGGTACATGACTGGTTGGATGAGAAATTGTGAGCGGGGGTTGGGGAGGACAAATACATGAGAGATAGAAATGCATAAAGGATGCGAAGAACACAGCACTCGTTTCGCGGGATTGAGTCCCATGTTCCCTGCCTTGGTGGTAAAGGCTGTGTTGAGTGGTGTGCGTATGAAGTAATACTTTCTCACAGAGTGAGGGCAGTCAAGGGTGTAGGCGAGTCCTGCCTCATTCATTCCGGGGGGAGTGATTTGCTCGTGGTTGAGCTCCTGTTTGCACTGTCAAGATTACCACTTGTGGTTTCGTCTGTTTAGGTAGAGGCACGACCCTGTAACTAGGGGACGAATAGGGGTGTCCAGCCCAGCTGAGGAACAGGAAATGCTTGTAATTGAACCCGGCTGACATCATGATATGGTCAAAGTAGATGCAAAGACAGACTGATTTCCCTTACTCCACAGTTATGTGTATTCTCATACCTGACTTTGGCGAGCGCAGCGTTATTACTACGACACAAATGTACAAACTACCTAAGGTAGTTAGTTAGCTATCATTCCCAATCCTAAAGATGAAGATTGATATCAATCCCTACTATCAAATTGCGTAGCCAAAGGCCTACCTTTGTGATTCAAATTTTATCACCTTGCCCCTCCATTCCAAAGCTTAGTTGCGTATTCAGTAGGTTTTTTTTTTGAATTGCCCCGAGTTACCCAAAACACAGTTTCGAAAACCTCCCGTTGTCAACGCTCGTCGCGCACAGGATCCATGTTCAATGTTGTCAATTATTACCTGTCTCACAACTAACGACATTAGTCTCCTTTCCTGCACGGTTTCCAATTTAGGCGCGCTTCTCAGGAGAATACACTGATCGAAAAACACGCGATTGGCGGACACGCCCAAGCCCCACGCTGAACCGAATCGAGTCCAACGGAGCTTGTACAACTGCCTTCAAGGATTCAACTTCTTCGGCGCTTCGGCGTCTGCCCGCCAATCACATCAACCACCATCACGCTTTTCGGGCGTCTCACCTGCGGCCCGTTGGGATTCGGGGCTGAAGCTGGAGAAAAACCAACTACGATCAGGCTCTACATGTTGGTGTTGTCGTGTTGGCCCTTTCCGCCGGCCAACGGCTGACCGCTATTAATAGACTTTTTCACCACAATTGCCGATATACGAATCAAACATGGGCGTTCGGTCCATCTCAAGTGACTGTCAATGGACAAAATAGTTTCCCTGCCACCGCCCCCAACTCGAGCTTTGAACAACATTACATGCAGCCACCTCGACACTGCGGCCAACACGGAAAGGCTCACTTTCTCCCTATTGGAGGCCGGGCTATCTTTCATGACCTGGGGCTCCCGTCTAACCCCGAAGGCTGGCGCGGTATTATCAGCCAATAGAGTTTGACCCCCCAGACTCAAACCCGTAGGGCTGGGAGCCGAGGAGTGCACAGCCCGGGAGGCAGGGCACCGGGACTGGTTTTACGTAAGTATCATGCATCTTTCTATTGTTAAACAAGTGTGTTGTATGTCAGATCGTTCCCCAGATTCAGGATTGCATATGCATATGGTGGTTGCAGATAACAGACCGTGGCTGATATCATCGGACCAACAAGTTGAGACACTTAACGGCCAACATGCCCAAACACGAGCGGGTCGACAGAGCAAGAAATAGGTCCAACAGCCCAGGCACTCTTTGCACCGCCTCCCCATCATAATCCATCATGTTGGATCACTTGGGCATCAGTCCGGCCTCTTTCTAGGTACCTCCGATCGCAATGCTAGCCTGGCCTCGGTGTTGGGTGTGGCAGCGCCTTTGCGAACTATCTTTGATCACACCTCACCATGGCACTGGTATAGCCCTACCCACCTAGAGACCCAAGTTGAAGCCAATCGGGGAATAGTGTTATGCTTCGCCCAACTACCACGTGCATGGTGGCCATGCACCACGACGCCCGACCCGGCTACGACACCAGTGTCCTGGATTCCACCCACTGTGCCCATGCCATGCGGCTGCACTACGCCGCTCCCGGGCCGTTGTCCAACAAGACGGGCTGATCTTCCAAGTGCCCGGATTGGCCTCGGGGACCGGCTGTCAAATCCTACTGCTAGTGGCAACAACACCATGCATAGTAACCACCTCGAGCTCCGATCACTAGCCATTCATGACAAGCCACATCAGCCCTTGAGCTGAACATGGCTGCTTCCAACCCCGAATATTGAGTTATTCTTGGATTACGGATGGAGATGCATGGCAATCTTCGTGTCGGTGTATCGCACACTTTGCGAGAGTGAGAGTGGTATTGTGGCGATCAAATATGTCTATAAATCACTGAGCCCGGACGTGTTGTCCAGTTCTGTTTCATCATCCTCATCCCATCATCGCCATCACCATCTCCTCCCTTTGACACTTCGCTCCCCTAATACTCATCTCTCATCTTACACCGAGGTGGAACACCTCTGAGCACACATTATGCTCTACAGCACCCTTTTCTTCGCCTTCCTCGTCGGAGGAGCGGTAGCTTCCCCTACAAACCCGAACACCAACTGCCCCAATGGCGTCTGCGGAGGCGTCTGCGGCGATAGGTAAGTGACAATCCCCGCCAACAACCTTCGGCTCGGACTCACTAACACCCGCACACAGCATCGTCCAGGCCCCCAACGAACAGTGCGACCTCGGCCCCAAGCTGAACGGCGCCCCCAACAGCGGGTGCAGCGCCGACTGCCAGATCGTCCCCGTCTGCGGTAACGGCAAGGTCGACTCGGGCGAGGAGTGCGACGCCGGCCACGACAACGGCAAGCCCGGCTCCGGCTGCTCGGCCGAATGCAAGTGCCTCCCTGTGTGCGGCAACGGCAAGGTCGAGGACGGCGAGGAGTGTGATCTCGGCCACGACAATGGCAAGCCTGGGTCGGGGTGCTCTGCCGAGTGTAAAAAGGCCCCTGTTTGCGGTAACGGCCAGGTTGAGGCCGGCGAAGAATGTGATGCCGGCCACGACAATGGCCAGCCCGGCTCTGGTTGTTCTGCCGACTGCAAATGCGTTCCCGTCTGCGGCAACGGCAAGACTGAGGCTGGTGAGGAGTGTGACCTGGGACACGACAACGGCAAGGCGAACTCGGGCTGCTCCGCCGAGTGTAAGAAGACGCCTGTCTGTGGCAACGGCCAGCTCGAGAATGGAGAGGAGTGCGACGAGGGCGGCAACAACGGCCAGGCTGGCGCCACCTGCTCCAAGGAATGCAAGAAGGTCGCCGTCTGCGGCAACGGCAAGCTTGAGCCCGGCGAGGAGTGCGACCTGGGCCATGACAACGGCAAGACAAATTCGGGATGCACCAACGACTGCAAGACGTGTCCGGTCTGTGGTAACGGACAGATCGAAGCCGGCGAGGAGTGTGATCTAGGCCATGAGAACGGCAGCCCCAACTCTGGGTGCTCCAAGGAGTGTAGGGCCGTTTCGATCTGCGGCAACGGAAGGTTGAGCACGGCGAAGAGTGCGATGTGGGCGAGGATAACGGTAAGCCCAACTCCGGCTGCTCCAAGGACTGCAAGACAGCTCCCATCTGCATCTGCGGAAACGGCCGTGTCGAGGAGGGCGAGGAGTGCGACCTCGGCGACGCCAACGGCAAGCCCAACTCGGGATGTTCCAAGGACTGCAAGACCAACCCCATCTGCGGCAACGGCCAGGTCGAGCACGGCGAGGAGTGTGACGCGGGCCCGCGCAATGGCGCCTACAACAGCGGGTGCGCGACCGACTGCACCATCTGCGGCTACTGCGGCGACGGCATTGTCGACCACCCGCAGGAAGAGTGCGACCTGGGGTGGCAGCTCAACGGCACGCCCGGCGTGGACTGCTCGGCCAACTGCACCACCAACACGGCCCCCTGCGGCGAGTGCGGCGACGGCATCGTCCAGCCCGGCGAGCAGTGCGACGACGGCGCCGACAAGAACGGCACGCCCAACTGGCGCTGCGGCAAGGACTGCCAGTGGGCCTCGGGCGGCCCCGTCTGCGGCAACGGCATCACCGAGTGGCCCGAGGAGTGCGACGAAGGCGCCGAGCTCAACGGCGGGCCCGCCAGCCGCTGCACCGACGCCTGCACCCTCAAGGAACCCTGCGGCCCGCCCCGCCCCCCCGTCTGCGGCAACGGCGTGGTCGAGTACCCCGACGAAGAGTGCGACGACGGCTACATGAACGGCCAACCCGGCAGCAACTGCACCACCTCCTGCGAGCTGCGCACCTGCCACTCCGGCTGCAACGGCGACGACACGCCCGCCCCGCGGTGCGGCGACGGCAAGGTAGACGCCTCGACCGGCGAAGAATGCGACGACGGCGAGTCCAACAACGGGCACGACTGGTCATCTTGCGACTGGCACTGCAAGAAGAAGGCTACGACCACGCCGGGCCACTGCGCGACGTGCAACCCCAACCCCTTCTTCAACCAATGCACCATCACGACGTCGTGCATCGTGGCCCCCGGCGAGCGCAACTACTGCGCCTGCCGCGCTGGCTACCGCGCCAACGGCCTGCTGCCGACCGACCAGCGGCAGTTCCGCCTGCAGTTCGAGGGCCAGGGCTACCGCGTCTTTGTTGCCCCCGGCGTCGAGTGCGATACCCTCTGCTCGAGCCCCCATCCGGGTCCGGACTCGTGCCAGGAGGTGCCCGTGAGGGAGGATTGTTAGGTTATTACCTAGCTGGGTACCTACCTGTCTGGAGGTGTTTTTTTGTTGGGGTGGCGGTCGGGGGAGTGGCTCAGGGGTGATTGTTGATTGGGATGAGGGCCTGAGGGGTGGTTCAGGGGTAAGGGGCGGTTGGGGGGTTGGTGAAAATTAGGTGGGATGATGGGCTTTTTCTTTTATCTTCTTGGTTATTTCTCGCTTCTTACTCTCCTTAACAGCCTCTACGGCGACTTCTTTTTTGTTACCATTTGGTATTTTTTTATTTGCTGTTATTGGGATTTGGATGTTAGAGTTCACGGTTCCCTTGGCCCTTAGGCCCTTCACTATCCTTTGATACCTCGAGCTTTAGTGATAATAGATTCGATCTTCTTAGATCCTATAACCTGCTTGTTGAGAACAGGTCCTTCTCTAGGTACTGAATCCTTGAATAGCTTGCTTGATGACAAGAGTCTTCCTGAACTGTCATACCCCAAGAGTGACATCGATCGCACCAAATCGCCTTTTATTTCCCCAAAACGCCAGCCAAATGCACGCCTTCCATCTTCCCATTTCTATCTAGTTACCAACCCAGCTCACACACATCACTCTCCCAGGTATACCCCCCGCCCCTCTATGCCTCAAAAACTAACACCACCGCGTCATCACCCGCCGTGACAACCCTCTCCCCCGTCTCCCCCTGCACAAACCCAAGTACACCGCCCCCGTCACCACCGCCGCGATGACCCCTCCACTCCTTCACCAACCCCGACGCCGCCGCCCCAGCCACAGCCGCCTGACTAGCCGTCGCACCCCTCAAATCCCAGCGCCGCACCACACCATCCAGCCCACACGAAGTCAACAACCAGCCCGCGGCAGCCGCCGCCGGCGCGGCGCGCACAAAATCAACACGCACGACCGACTCCCCATCATGGGCGCCCTTGAGGTGGCGGCGCAGGGCAAACGACCTCGACGGATCAAACACAGCGATGCTGCCGTCGACGGACCCAGCCGCCAGCAGCGGGGTGGCCGGGTTGGGCGAGAAGGCGAGCGACTCGACGCCGTCCTGCTGCGCGGCCAGCGCGGCCAGGATGGTGCCCGCCTGGTTCTCACCGCCGCCGCGCTGGGATGGGGCGGACCCGGATGGGGAGGAGAGGCGGGGGAGGCTGACGATGCGGATGGCGCCGGCGGCGCCGCCCGCGGCGAGAAGGCCGCCCGAGGGGGAGATGGCGACTGAGTAGAGGCCGCCTTCGACGGCGAAGCGCTGGTCGGCTTCGGTGAGCGAGACGACGGTCTGGGCCGTTGTCCGTGACGAGGGACTTGGCCGCGGCGGCGCCCCAGACGTCGAAGGACGTGCAGGGAGGCGTCCTCGCTGACGGTGGCGAGGAGGAGACCGTCCGGGGGTCCATGCGCCGGCGGTGCAGGCCCCGGTGTGCAAAAAGTAGGACTGGACGATCTGGATCGGGTTTGGACGGGTTCGTAGGCGTCCAGGGTCAGGACCCAAAGGGAGCTCGTCCCATGCGCCCGAAGCGCGAACGGTGTTTTGGGGTGGGCCGGGC
>NT_165978.1:4396932-4465085 GCF_000143365.1 Chaetomium globosum CBS 148.51
GCCGTCGATAGCGAAGAAGCGGCTGCAGTTCGGTGGTCTGTGGAGGCGTCGGAGTCGGAAGTTGTAGCTCGGTGGAAGGACCGGGCGGGAGGCAGCGGCCGAGGTGTCGATCACGTAGCCCTTGCCGAGAGCATCTTCATCGTCGCCCTCAGAGCCGCCCGTGGCGATCAGATTGGGGTACAGCGGATGTTGGGCGATGGCAAAGACGGAGTCTTTGTGGCCGTCAAAGTAGGCAATGCTGTCATTCTGCAGAAGGATTTCCTCGCCCTCGTCGTCGGACCCCATGGCCATATCACCGTCCTCATCGGCATCCTCGACCATCTCGTGAACGTCGTCCTCGGCAAGCATCTCGACTTCCGCATCGTCCTCGGGTTGGTCGCGGCGGGGATTTGACGACGACATTTTGTGTTGGTGAGAGCTGAAGATACGCCCGGCGTGGGAGGAGACTAGGATTTGAGATAGTGTATAGGGAGGATTTGTATTGCGTTGTGTCGCAACCCTCCAAGCACCAGTTGATTCTTCTGTCTGCAGCTGATAAACGAAGTCAAGTCCAAGGAAAGTGGGATGATGGCGGGGTCGTGATTTTTAATCCTTGCAATCTGCCCTTCTGCTTGATAAGCAACCCCAACCCTCCGCCACAGGTTCCAAGGGGTTCTGAGAGGATTCAGGGGAGTTCCAAATTCCAAATTCCAGGCTTCAGAGTATGAAGCGTCTGTTTAGTTGTTCAACCTCTGCGAGGGCTTTGCAAAGAACGTGATGGGTACACCAAATGTGAATTAGAAATCGGCTTCGTACCTGAACTAACGCGATACTCTATGCTTCTACCCGTGTTGAACTCCGTCCGCCGACCGGCCCCAGATGCTTCTCCTTCCGTTACCTATCATCTCATGTGTTGAAAAGCAAGTATGCTAGCGCTTCCGTTTTCCCCCGTTGAAGTCCCCCGTCCTGGTTGAAATCCGTTTCCAATGCTCGATGCATGCTGGTTGGGTATATGGGTGGTTGAACCTTGAAGTGTTGAAAGCCGATTTCCCCCGCTACGTACGTAAATGATGAAATCCCAGATGCGCCTGATTTTTTTTTATGCAGCCCTTTTGTGTGTTTCAATCCCTGCGATTAGGACGAATTCTCGCCGGTGGTGTCCTCAACAGGCGGACAGGTGCAGAACAGGTTGAGGTCACCGTATGCTATCGAGTTGTCAGCAAACGCATCCAGGGGCGTGGAACAAGAAAAAAACTCACTGTCATCAACCCGCGCCACGCTAGGCCAAAACTTCTTCTCCTTCAACCAAGCCACGGGGTAGGCCGCCCGTTCCCGCGTGTACGGCCTATCCCACTTGGCTCCCGCCTCACCATCCCCAGAGATGATATCGGTCATGGGGTGCGGCGCCATCTTGAGCACATTGCCCTGCCTCGGCGCCTTGCCCTCCTCAACCTCGCGAATTTCCTGCCGGATGTTGACCAGCGCCTCAACGAACCGGTCCAACTCCTCCTTCGACTCAGACTCAGTCGGCTCAATCATGAGCGTGTTGGCCACCGGCCAGCTCATGGTGGGCGCGTGGAAGCCGTAATCCTGCAGCCGCTTGGCAATGTCGATGGCCTCGACCCCGGCGCTGTCCTGGAATGGACGCACGTCAAGGATGAACTCGTGCGCGCACCGGCCGTGGTTGTTGGTGTACAGGATCTGGTAATGAGGCTTGAGCTTGCTGAGGAGGTAGTTTGCGTTG
The DNA here is from genome assembly GCF_000143365.1 of Chaetomium globosum CBS 148.51. Taxonomy (NCBI): domain Eukaryota; kingdom Fungi; phylum Ascomycota; class Sordariomycetes; order Sordariales; family Chaetomiaceae; genus Chaetomium; species Chaetomium globosum. Next base: position 4,398,656 of record NT_165978.1, read on the forward strand.
AGCAGCGTGATGGTGGTTGCCTTCTTGAGCCCTTCTCCGCCTGGATTACAGAATGTCAGTGACTGCTTATTGGGGGAATATAAAGAGGAGGGGACTTACCCATCATAGCGTTGTACGCCCGAGCTGATGGGCAGAATGCTTAGAGCTACTCGTACGGTGCGCTTGTCTGACTGGGTGGGTTCGGGTCCTCGCACATTTGTCACGTCCTTGGTCGGGAGGTGGGGAATCAGATGCTCCTTGACACAGATGGGCCCAACACCCGGGCCGCCACCGCCGTGGGGAATGCAGAAGGTCTTGTGCAGGTTCAAGTGGCACACATCAGCACCAATCTCACCCGGCGAGCACAGCCCAATCTGCGCGTTCAGATTCGCGCCGTCCATGTACACCTGCCCCGCCGTGGGCGTGCACAATCTCGCACACCTTCTTGATCTGCGGCTCGAACACGCCAAAGGTGCTCGGGTACGTGATCATCATGGCGCCGATTTGGCTCGAGTGCTGCGCGCACTTGGCCTCAAGATCCGTCAAGTCCAGGTTGCCTGTCTTGGTGTCACACTTGACCGGCAGCACGCGCATGCCTGCCATGGCCGCCGACGCCGGGTTCGTGCCGTGGGCCGAGACGGGGATGAGGCAAAGGTCGCGCTTGAGTTCGCCCCGGCTCTCGTGGTACTTGCGGATGGCGCGGAGACCAGCAAATTCACCCTGGGCGCCCGAGTTGGGCTGCAGGGATACGCCGTCCATGGCGGTGATCTCCTTGAGCTGATCTTCGAGTGCATTGATGATATCCTGATAACCCTTTGTCTCTTCGGCGGGGGCGGCCGGGTGGACATTGGAGAAGCCGGGAAGAGTGATGAGCGCCATCTCGGCACTGGCGTTGAGCTTCATGGTGCACGAACCGAGGGGGATCATCGAGTGAACAAGAGACAAGTCTTTGGACTGCAGATGGTGGATGTACCGAAGAAGCTCAGTTTCGGAGTGATGCGTGTTGAAAACGGGATGTGTGAGGTAGGCCGACTGTCTGCGTAGAGGCTCGGGGATGTGAGAGAGAGCGGTGGCCGATTGAGATCCTTCGAGGAACTTCTCCAGGAGCGGAGCGTATTCTGTAAGTGACGCGCCGCCGTTCTTGCCGCCAGCTTTGGCAAACACCTTGATCAAAGCGAGAAGATCACGCTCCTCGACAGTCTCATCGACGCTGATGATAACACTGTCAGAACCATTTTGGCGGATGTTGATGCCCTCGTCCTTCGCAAGGTTCTTGATTTCTTCGGCCTTGCCGGGGCAAGAGATAACAACAGTATCGAAAGCCACCGGCTCCGAGCCAGAGTCTAGGCCGAAATGGTGGGCGGCAGACTGGACAACCCTTGCGCCCAGGCTGCATCTTTCGGCAATCTTCTTCAAGCCCCCAGGGCCGTGATACACAGCGTAAAAGGCGCTGATATTAGCCAGCAGCGCTTGCGCCGTGCAGACGTTGCTCGTGGCCTTCTCTCTCCTGATGTGCTGCTCTCTAGTTTGTAGGGAAAGCCGGAGAGCCCGTTCCCCGAGTCGGTCCTTTGAGACGCCAATAAGGCGGCCAGGCATTTTCCTCTTATGCTTGTCTGTGATAGCGAAGAAGGCGGCATGGGGACCGCCGAATCCTAACGGAACACCGAATCGCTGAGAGTTGCCGAAAGCGATGTCTGCACCCCACTCTCCAGGTGGCGCCAACACGGTGAGAGCCAACAAGTCGGTGGCGGCGCTGAGGAGCGCGCCCTGCTTGTGGACGGCGTCGGCAAGCCCCTTGAAGTCGCGCACCTGACCGTAGGTGTTCGGGTACTGAACCAGGGCACCAACCAAGTCGTCCCCTACACTCTCCAATTCGGAGAAATCGGAAACAGACAAGTCCATCACCCGAACATTGATGCCAAATCCTTCAGCACGGCTACGCAACACGTTCAGCGTTTGGGGGTGGACGTTCTTGTCGACAACGTAGGTCTTGCCCGGGCGCTTAGCCCTGGACGTGGGGAGAGCATTCATCGACACCGTCATAGCTTCGGCGGCGGCAGTGCCCTCGTCCAGGAGACTGGCGTTGGACATGGGAAGGCCAGTCAGATCCGAGACTAATGTTTGGAAGTTCAGGAGCGACTCGAGACGGCCCTGGCTGATCTCGGGCTGGTAGGGGGTGTAGCTAGTGTACCAGGCGGGGCTCTCAAGCACATTGCGCTTGATGACCTCAGGAGTAATCGTGCCGTGGTAGCCGGCACCGATGAAGTTCTTCCTGCTTGACTCGTTGCTCTCGGCAGCAGCTCGTCCAAGAGCCATCACTTCCCATTCTTGGTGGCCTTCCTTCGTCGCCCGGCTGGCGGCGGAGTCGAACGCATCTCGACGGCGCGGGAAGAGCTCACGGGACGAGAGGATGTCGGCGGGGATGACCTGCTGGACGAACTCGTCCATGGATTTGACCGGCGGGGAGAGTGCCTTGAGCATTTGCTGGGCGCTCTCGTCGTCGGGGCCGATGTGACGTCCTGCGAAGTTCTCGTGGGTTGGGAAGAGCTGCGGTAGTCTGACAAACGGACGTGCCCGGGTAGTGTCAGTGGCCGAACTGGTCCATCTGGCAGTAGTGCTGCGTATACAAGAGGTGCAAGTCCATGGCCGCCCCGCAGGAGCAGCGCGAGATGCGAGTACGGAAGCACCCAGGGTCCGGCCAAGACGGCCAATTTGCCGTGATGTAGACATTCTTGGAGTTGTAAGTGGGCGGAACGCCGGAAAGCCAAAGTTTCAAACTATCAACCGTCAGTCAGGGCGTCCCGAAACCAAAAGATAGAAAGCAATGCATTGCACCGACCGACGACTTCTGACCAGTATTTTCCTCCCTTGAGACACCGCCTAACCACCGCCACTCCGCAAGTCGGCAACCCGAGTCGGAAGAAAAAAGATGGCGAATGTGAAAAACGCCAAGACTAGGAACAGCCGGCCGGTTGCGATTGACGTCAGAAATCCAGAAATCCCGAGCTCTGCCCCTCAGAAATCGCCAATTGACCCCGGATCTGCCGCTTCTCGCCCAGGGGAGAGGAAAAGATGGGACGGAGAGTGTTGATGAAGGGACAGAAGGTCGGCTAGGTCCCGGTCGGACAACACTTCACCAGGGAGTCAGCAGATCACACAAAATCCACCGCTATCGGTCGCCTATTCGGCTCAGATTCGGCCCCCTGGTGGCATCTTTGGAGGAACTGATAAGGTAACCGATTCGGGTATTCTCGGGCCGCCGGTGTTCAGGGAGCCCTGTCGTGATTGTTGCGCTGCAGTTGGGTGAAGAAAAACGGTTGCCAGCGAAGCCCCTCCTCCATGTGTGGCCCGGGAGCGACGGGAAAAGACCCGCCCAAAGCCCAGGCCTTCCCGCCCCTTGCCCTTCCTGGCATTGGCGCCACTGACCCCGGAAGCAGCACCCAAAAAAAATCTGGACCTCAGGTCGTTTCCGACGTCGAGTACAGCCAGCGCATTCAGACTCGGACATCCACACCACCAAACAAACCAACCCCAAATCGTCCATCCATACCACCTTCCAAAATGTTCGGAGGCTGTGAGTTGCAACCCCGCTAGCAGCAATCAACCTCGATTGTGTCGAGTTATTTCCAGTTGCTTTTCTAACCTCAACCCTCTGAAGTCCAACCCCCCCAAGCGTCGCCCGAGGAGCTCCTCGCCGCTGAGGCGGAAGCCGCCTTCACCCTCCAGCGCGCCCTCGCCGCTGCTGCTGCGCTCTACTTCTGTATGAAACCCGCTGGTTCATCCGAAAACTCGCCGACCCGGATCTAACGCAACACGCAGCCCCCTTCGTCGTCGACGCCGTCTCCAAGATGTTTTAAACTTGACATCGACCGAGGCTCAGCCATCATGCCACCGCTTCGTGACACATGAAAGGCTTCGCCTCCCATTTTACGACACGACATAGAGTCCCATAATAGAGGCGTGGGCTCTGGTGCGGCGTAAATATGGCCAAAGGACCCGGGGAGAAAAGAAAGGACATCGCGGGGAGCCTTGCCCTCCGAGCCCAACGATAGTCCACTCCACTGCGGGGCCGGAAAGCCGTTTAGACGACTAGACGCCATTGCCTCTCCCTCTCCTGGTGTACGATACTGTGGAAACACGAGCATATGCATTTCCCGCTGCTGGGTATGATGCGGGCGGCGTATATTCCACTCCTGAGAACTGGCGGCTGTCGGGGTAAACAAAGCCACGGCGCCGACATAATGTACAAATAAACAAAACAATGCATACCAAGACACCATCACGTTAGCCGATGCACCCATGATTCGCACCGATATCTTCAACATCAACAGAGCCCTTCTTCGCCCGCCCTTGCGAAATGCTACATAACTTCGGCTATTACATCGCAAATCCTCCTGGGTATCATTCCTGAAGCCAGACCCCGCTCTATTGCGTAGCTTTTTTGACAGGTGCCGGCGTTGGGTTATGTTGGGTTTCCCACGCCTCGAAGTCCTTCTTGGCCTCCTCAACCTGCGTCTTGAGATGCTGCAGCTGCTTGTCGTAATCCTCAAGGATCTATCTCGTCTGTTAGCTGTTTTGACGACCCGCTACCTTGGCAACAACGTACCTTCTTCGCCTTGGCCTCAATCTCCTCACCCAGTCCGTCACCATCCCCAAACCCAGGCTTGTTAATCTCGTCCTTGAGATTGTCCGCATACCCCCTGAGGATAATCAAGCGGCTCCACAGCTCCTCCATGCGCGCGCTCAGCGCCGGGTCCTGGATGCTCTTGTCGATCTTGGCCAGCTTCTGCTTGAGCTCGTCCTCATCCCCGCTCAGAGCGTACCCACGGTTGCGCAGCACCTGCACGCGCGACGCGAGCACCAAGCAGCGGCGGCTCAGCTCGGCGTGGCGGCGGCGGGCGTTGAAGGCACGCACCGTGTGCTCGAGGTCGTGGCGCGACAGGATGGCGTCGAGGCTGGCGTTGATTGCGTGCAGTTTGTTGTTGAACTCGACAATAACGCGCCGCTGCAGCGTCACCCGTGCGATGATGGACGGGAACCCGGCGCAGAGCACGGGGATGTAGTTGGGCGCCGGCTTGTGCTGCAGCGCTTCCTCCCACTCCTTCGGGTCCTCGTTAGGGCCCGGCCCGTACAGCGGCACCGTGTGCTCGTCCACCTTGTTGTAGAGGTAGGTCTTGAAGGCGCAATTGGGGTTGGTAGGGTCCCATTTCTCCGTGATGAGCTTCATCTGCTCCGGGATCGGCTTCTGGTCTAGTTTCGGTGCCGAGAGGCGCATGTTAGCACGTCGCGTGGTCGCGGTGGGCAAGGGGGTTCGGCGGAAGGATTTTGGGAGGTATGCGGTGCCAAAACGTACAGCTTGTGTGGCTGTTGGGCTGCCATAATGAACCGCCCGGTTGCGGGTTGGGATTTAGCTGCTGCTGTTGCTGCTGCTGTTGTTGTTGTTGTTGTTGTTGCTGCTGCTGCTGTTGCTGCTGTTGTTGCTGTTGCTGCTGTTGTTGCTGTAGGTTCTCTGCATCAGCCACTTATTATTCCTCTGCTGTACCGGAGAGCGCTTACGGTTGAGCTGCCGAGCGCTGGGCCAAACAGGCTAGTCGAACTGGGACCAAAAACCGACTGGCCCGCAGGCCGATTCATTGATGAGAACATAACAGTGTTCACGGCGTCGAATGTCGGCGTCGCGTGGGGCTCCAAGAGTTGTCGCAAGATCAAGGAAAACAGTCGACAACAGAGTTGCCGGGAGCTGTAGACGGCGTTCAGACTCTCTCGTTTAGCAAAGAAAAAGGGTTTCTTCCACAATTGGCGATTAGTAAAGGTCTCGCAAAAACAACAACAGATATAAGCAGTGGTGTTGGCGATTGGGCCTTTGTTGTCGTCGGTCGGGGAGAGCTTTGCCTTTGCACAGCTTTTTGGCTGGAGAAGCGCACTCCACTGTCGGGCTGCTTGTTTCCAGCGCGTCCGCCAAGCAGCAAGGAGCGGTCCGAGCGCCTTGAACGCACAGCCAATTACTGCCAGCCCAAGTGGGACCCACACATCGGGAAGCCGAACCTCACAGGTTGAAAGCATCACCAGCTCCAAACCACGCACAGCTTTCGAATCGCAGGACGGGCCTGCCCACACAGTCAACATGGCAGCGCGGAAGCCGGTGTACGTATTCCCGAGTTTGCGCAAACCACCGCAGTCGCCAATTGAGCCGGTTGGAGGGAATCAGCCCGGGCTTCGCTGACGAAATACAGCTTCAACCAGCAGGTCCTCTACGACACCACCCCGCTACCGGACTCGATCCCCAAGGTCAAGGAGATCGGTGCTAGCTCTGCCCCCCTTTTATCGGCCTCCTTCTTTATCGGCGCCCGGTGCAAGGACTACAATGACGACTACATGCAATGCAAGACCGAGAACCCGGGCAGGGGCGAGTTTGAGTGCATGAAGGAAGGCCGCCGTGTCACCAGATGCGCCCGGAGTGTGTACGTGCCCCTCTGCTCAGGGTGCTGGGATGGAGATGATCCACCAGTGGCTTGGATTTGGCTGTGAGTGTCCGCATGCTGACACTCTAGTCTCTAGGCTCGAGGACATCAACAAGTCCTGTCTCGAGCAGTTCCGCAACCACTGGCAATGCTTGGAAAACAACAACCAGCAGCTATGGCAATGCCGCCCTGACGAGTGGAAGCTAAACAAGTGTGTCTTTGAGAAGCTAGTGCGTTGGCCTCCTCCCTCCCCCCTCCTCTGAACAGCTTGCACTGACCGAGTCCTCTTTGGCAGAACCTCGAGAAGGTTATCCCCGATCAGCCCAAGCAATCGACACCCGTACACCTCAGACAAAGACAGGTTTTCGCCCACAAATGGATCCAGCGGTGGGAGAAGCCGTTTGTGCCGGGGCAGTCTGAGACATCAGAGTCGTCCTGAGTGGGCAGGGTGGCGGTTCTTCTCATGGCATAGCAGATGCGTGCCTTCACGCGCCCCGGAGATACCAACGGGCCGCTGGTTTTGGGCTCAGACCTGTACATACATACTGAGAGTTAGACAGGCTCATCCGGCTATACCTTGTGAACTTCTTGTTCTTTTTTTTGCAAGTTCATATTCTGCCTAGGAATCTCGCTGTCTATTGGTGTTTGCACAGGCGCGACATTGGCCCCAGGCATGCTCCAACCGCTGACCGCTGGACTTTGACCAAAAGGGAGGAGACGGCTTGCCAGAGACCCCCAGAAGTGACAGTCAATATCTTTGCTCGTCTGTGGAGAAAACGAAATCTGGGAGGTAGTCACCTACAAAGCGACTAATGGCATTGACAATTAGCAGCATTGCCCTGGCTACAAGCTTGAGTTCATGAAACGGTAAATGGCAGCAAGCATTGGGTTACGCAGGGTCCATTCAAACCTCGAGCAACTCGGTCATCTTGATAACGTCCCCAACACCGGTCTAGCGAGCTGAACCTCGAGCTACACCACCACCCAATGCCGCAAACCCGGCAATAGCACTGTGTCCCTCAATGACAAGGTAACAGCGAGAGTCATCGCTAGTTCACGAGGAGACGTTGCAAACAAGCAAGTAGGTGTTGACGCAACTTTACCGTGTCAAGATCAACACACAGCAACCACACAACAAGTCTCGGCACAGGTTACCTAGTTCTCACTCTGCTACTGTTCACTGTGATGCTGCAAAAAGCGACCTAATGGTTGGTGCCCTGGATAGTGTCCGAGTTGCACATGACGTATGCAGATGACCTTGTGAAGCAAGATAAGTGAGTGTTCCCTGGTTTCTCCCCGTTCGTTACAGTCAGGCACCATCTCCATTCAGGAGCGCCTTGTATGAGGGTAAAGTGGGTAGAAACTTGAATGACACAAACTACCGGCGGTAGCATGCCTAGTTTAACCACGGCTGACTTGACGTACGTCAGGAACGAAGCCGGTGTCGTTGGTCGTTTGCTTTGTTGTAAGGCACGTCGCGAAAACCGCAATCTATCTGCAACGGATTCTTCCCGATAACCCCCTTGCTCTCGCATATACGCAGCAAGTTTGCAAGACCTACATACCTCTCATAACGAACGATCAACTGCCTATCGTGTTGTCTCGGGTGGACGGGGATTCGAGCTGTCTGTTGTGCTCCATGCACGTCTGGACACAACGACGGCCTAAATCAGCCGCCAGACAGACCCAGATGATGAGAAACAAGGTCATCCTCTCGTCGAAGCCACAATCAAAATGGCACAAGCAGCATCCCGAGACCGGCCGCTTCTGGCACACTAAACTGGCATCTTTGACGCGCGTCCTTGTGTCACGTAGGGGATAGATCAGGTGGAAAGACGAAAGGTTGGTTTCCTAGCGGCGGGCGTGACAAGACAGCTGGTCGTTGCCAGGCGTCGACCAGCCCTCAGCTCGACGGTCGTCACAACCCCCCCCCCCCCCAGACGCACTCACACAAGCGCACACAAGCCATCATACGCACACACGATCTCGCCTCCGCCTCAAATCTGGGCAATGTGTATTCATGCTCTCACACAGACCGGCCGCCAACAGCGTACCGGATCCAAGCTGCCGACGTAAGGGTGGGAGAATGGGGCGGGTACCTAACTCCGGGACATTACCTCTCCGGGGCCGGAGGGATGGATCCTTCGCTTGGAGATCTCAAAACAGGCCGCGGATTCCCCAGGCCTTCCAGCCCACGCGCAAGATGTTAGGCGGTAAACAAAAATATCAGACGGGTTGTTATGGGTTGTTTGAAGCCGATTGTTATCGACCCACACCGGCCAGTCTCCGCGGCCTAGGCTCGGAATTTTGGGTTCGGTGCGTGGCTTGGGGGCGGAAAGGTCAATAGGTAGGTAGGCTCGGACTTATTAGGCTTCATCGCAGCTGCGACGCAGAATCCAACCAGCGGCAATTCGCCTGGTATGGGTCCGGCCAACACAAGCCCACAAGCCTGCGGTTGAATGGGGTTTGCACCGATCGCGAAGGGACCTAACCAGGGAACACACAACAAACAGGTCACAGCGTCGGAGGCACAATAGCGGGGTTGAGAGGGGTTGGCCGCACTATGAGGCCCGTTTGTTGTCCGCTGTTGTGGGACGTCAATCTCAATCTCCGGAGTGACTAACTGTAGAGTTAATTATCGCGGGCGTGTCCGAAACACCATGTTGTTGTTGTTGTTGTTGTTGTTGTTTTTTTTTTTTTTTCGTTTGGAAGCAAATGACCTCAGCGGCGTCGCAACGAATTCCGTGGCTTGCAGGGTGTTGGGCGTTGAAGTGGAGGTCGCCTTAAGGTTTTGTGGAGATATGCCCCGAGCAAAAGCTCGGACTCGAAGATCGGGGAAAGATCATCTGGATCAGCAAGGAATCGACGCTAACTTCGAGCTGACCTGTTTGTTTCCTGACTTTCAAAACAATGTGGCCTTTTTGTTTGGGCATGTTTACACTCCAACTGCGTAACGTCCCTTCACAGATTCTTCGGTTTTGGCACCGGCCCAGGTCCCTTGAGGATAGATGCTGCTCTGGTTTCTGACCCCTGCTTTCTGCATTTCGAATGTCAGAAAGTGTTGCCCCACTGGGTTCCTCATATCTACCCCGTGCCTCAAAATGGTGGAAACTGGTGAACCCGAAAACGAGCTTCAAGAGCCGATTTAACTTCGGATATCGCTACGGTGGCGAGCCGCATTGAGGTTTCGCCGTGAAGTCCGTCGGCGACCTAACAAGGCTGGCGTGTGGCGTTAACGCAGGCTGGTTGTGCTTTCCAGCGTCGATGGGATGGTCGAGCCACGTCCGTTAATCTGCCTCGGGCACCTCCTCGCCTTGGTACCGATCCGAGTTCTTTTTGTTTCTTCCCCCTCTACACCTCAGTACGGGAGGTATGCACATGTATAGTTCCGGCACGGGCAGGATCAGAAATTGGCATGAACGGGAGGTGTTCGGAATGCTCCACTCATACTGACCGTGGGGTCTTGAAATCTAAGCTTAAGGTCGGTATGTGACATGGCGCGGACATGATCGTGACAAGAGGGTGCATTGTTGATGAAATTGGACTTCGGTGCCTTTTCCAAAGTTCGGTGCATGTCACTGCATGATGAGCCAGCTGCATGCCAAGTGTGGCCGTTTGGTGGAGAAGAAATTGACCCGATAATAGCGCGTTTCAGGAGGGCGCCGTTTGCTCTCATTGGGTAACACTTCCGCTTTCAAACAGGGCAGCGGGTTCATGAAAACAGGCCAGCGAATGAGCAGCAATCCAAGCAGCCCAAAATAGGGAATCGTTCACAAAGAACATGCCAGAGAATCCGATCGCATAAGGAGAAAAAAAATCATCACAAACGTGATAGCGAGTATCGATTTGATATCCTCAAAAATTGCAGCCAAAGCCCCTCTCTTTCCCATGGTGCCAGTACCATCATGGATGGCTCCGGAGCTGGTGTTTGACATCGGAGGCGCTGCCTGAAAACAGAAACCGCCCAGCTCCATTTTCCGCAACCCCCGTCATCGTTCTGCAAGGCACAGTCTTCCAATTGGTTGCCGCAGATGTCAGGGGCGGCAGAAGTGCAAGCCAAGTGAGGACGAATTTGACGCCGCACCTCTTGGGGTCCAGCTCCTAGGGTACCCAGGTGCCCAGGTTGCCCAGGTTGCCCAGTTCCTTGATCAAGTGAAGCGTGTGGCACCGAATCGAACCTGGAGGGCGGTCATGGAGGCGGCCCGTTCAGAAACATGGGATGGACGGTTTCCTGTGCCCAGGAGCCAATGGCCTTGTTACTGTTGCACCCCATCTGAGGTGGTCGGGAGACCCCGACCAGGGCAACAGAAGGCCCTGGGCACAGCTACTGGGCAGAAGATCTCGACCGCAGACGATCCGTGACGATGCACCAGTGCGCAACCCCTCTGCGGTCGTGAATCATGGCCGCCAGCGAAGTCGAACATTGAGAAGTCCGAGTAGTTATATGTTGAACCGAGCCTCGCACTGCTCCTCCCCTCCCCCCTCCCCGGCCGAGATTTCTCTCTGATCTGATCGCGCCTCATCAACCTGAGAAGCTGATGAATCCGCACCCACAACCAAGTCCCTGCCGTTTGACGTCCCTTGGCTAATTTGGTCATCCCCCGCAATCGGGTTTGGCGAAAATTGAAGGGGCTCCAAACCCGGGACCCAACTTTTTTCGAGTACCTGGTAGGATTGCTGGGGGATTTGGAGACCCCTTCCCACCCTCGGGCAGGTTCCATCTAGCCTACCCCCGAGATCCGCATGGATCAGGTTGGGCCCCACCTGCTCCCGCCTGCTAAGAACACCCGTTCCTGCCTCCTTCAACCGCATCTGCTTCCTTTTATTCACCACGCGACCGCTGAGTTTGGCCCTCAACTCGCACCTCGCCCTCTTCTTTTCCGCCCCTCCCTTTTGAAGTTTTATACTTCGGTCCACTCCTTTCACCAACATCCCCGCACTCATCCACCACCTACCGACCTAGAAGTCGCCCTCCCTTCCTTCTTGCGCGCTATTTCGGCATTTCCACTCCTTATTACAACGCCAAACAAACATTCCTTTGCATTCTCGACGGCAGAGCTGTCACCTGAGTTTCGAGCGACCCCGGATTCGTGTGGTTGGTGCAGCATTCGTGGAATCCCACCCCAGCCGTGGTAGTCAACGAGTACCATCATCACCCTTCGCTTCTTCCCCGTCACTCCTTTCACAGGCGTCTTTCCCCCGACCGTCGTGTGCGGCAAGAGACTCGACGTCATCTGGGTTCAGACAAGCAGGTCGTCCTCCTGTCCTACCCAGCGACTGCTCTTGAGCATAAATTCCCATCACATCCTTGACGGACCCCGAGCGACAGCAGTGCTGCCTCTCCAGCTGGCTCTGAGTGCAGAGAACTTGATTCCTTGCTCGAAGAAAACAGATACATTAGGTATGTTCCATTGTTTGGCTTTATTCGGTTCCCCGATCACCCCCGACGGACAAACCCTGAAAGCTATTGTGTGTCGTGCCGAGTAACGGCCTTTGTTGTGCGCTCCGAGGGTGGCTTGTCCGTCTAAGTGGGCTCATCGACCCATGACCGACATCATGAGGTTACTTGAGGATTCATCAGCCCCAGCCGGTACTCGCACATTCGCATCAACACACCACTAAGCCTCAGAGTATCACGACTGCTTGTCTTACACTTTCAGCCCCCACAACATAAAAGCCCACCATCATTGAACGAACGTACAGGACTCACACTAATTATCGTGATAGCACAACAACCGTCACGATGAAGTCCTCAATCTTTCTCGCTACTTGCGGCGCCATGTTGGCCGTTGCCAGCCCAATTCTCCAAGGCCGCAAGCTTTACATCAAGACCGATGTCGTTACCGAATGGGTCACCGTCACGGTGACTGACGGCGATACTTCCACCACCTTCCGCCGCCCCAGCCCCAGGCCCAAGCCGACTACGACCACCACACCCGCGGAGCCTTCTACCACCGCCCCGCCCCCCCCTCCTCCTCCTCCCCCTCCGCCGCCTCCCGCTTCCACTCCCGAACCCGTCGTGGAAGCCGCTTCCCAGCCCACTTCCACGCCCGAACCTAAGCCGTCGCCCAAGCCGTCTCCCAAGCCTGCTCCAGTTGAGTCGCAGAAACCCGCTGAGCCCTCGCCTGACCCGGCTCCCGCGCCCGCTCCTTCGCCTACCAAGGATGAGACGTCAAAGCCCTCGGATTACTCCAGCACCGCCGTCTACCACCACAACATCCACCGCTTCAACCATTCCGCCAGCGCCCTCGAGTGGGACGATGAGATTGCCGGTTACGCCAAGACCCTGGCTGAGAGATGCGTTTTTGAGCACGACACGTGAGTTTCAGCATTAGTATTGTAATCTTTCGGGTCCACGTACGCTAACAGTATATCCAGCAAAATCGGCGGCGGCGGTTACGGTCAGAACCTTGCCATGTGGGGCTCTACCGAGGACCCCGAGGCTTTTGGCGCCACTGCATCCGTCGCTCGTGCGGCTAGCAACGGCTGGTACAACGGCGAAGTGAATCTCTTCCCCGCCAGCGATTATGGCAAGGACAGCCCGAACATGGCAAACTTCAAGGAGTGGGGCCACTTCTCCCAGCTTGTCTGGAGGGAGACCAAGAAGGTTGGCTGCCACAGCAAGTTTTGCCCCCCGGGTACCATGTCGTCGATGGGCTCCTGGTACACCGTCTGCAACTACTCCCCTGCCGGTATGTACCCATCGCTTTCACGCCCAGTGTCCTTTTTCTTCCACTAACACTTGTCTTTAGGCAACATGGGTGGTGCGTACGCCGATAACGTCAAGCCTCCCCAGGGCCAGTCCATTTATGCGGCCCCCTAAGCGGAAATCCCCCGCAGCCATATATCAAGACGTGCTCGTCCTGATTTACAGGGCCGCACAAACAGCGGCGGCCGTTTAGTTTTCACTTCATGTAGTGTATCTATTTGTACACATATCTTGTGCTCGACCAGATCGAGTGCCCCATGTTTTTCTCTGCATTCTTGACGCGAGCAGCGCCTCTGGATGACAATATTGAGGACGCCAGGTTACATATCAACCACATATAACGACAAGCTATCTCGCGACGACGATATGAGGTCTTGGGATTCACGACAGGTTCTTCTGGGATATTGATGAAGGACTTTTGGGGGAATGGTTGACTCGCTTTCTCTTCGTTGGTACGGTCACCCGCTTGGCTCTGACCGCAGCCGGTTTTTTTTTTTTTTGACAATCTGTTTTGTATCGAGTTACGTTGACTCCCTTCGCTTCTTTCTACCCTCTGGCAAGCATCGGGGGGCTTAACACAAATTTGGCCGCCGCCGTTCCTCATCCAAGCTTACATTGCTGTTGTTCATAGACACGCATGGCCACGGAGTTTGTGTGTGCATGTTGCTCTTACTGAGAAGGATCGGATTTCTATCTATTTCCCGTGCTTCTGTGATGTTGTGATCAATCCACGCTGCGCAAAAACATGGTTCACTAATTTTTGGTCGTGCTGGCGGGCCGCTGCAGAGGCCTGGAACCACACGCGACAGAGGACACGATTCCGCGTTGCGTGGCCCTGGGCGGGCCTGAAACAAGGCCGCCGAAGAAAGTGTGCTCCCAGCAGAGGCAAGAAAGAACAGGCGGCACGGAAAGTGGGGGCCGTCTCTTCTGAGTTCGCCATGATCTCGTCCCCATATACATCAGCTCGTGCTACACGAGATGGTGGCACGGCTGACTTGTTCGTGCCATCTGAGGATGATGCTGACGAAGGGGGCGGGAGGAGGAGGCGTGGCACGCTTAACTTGGTGACACTACCCGCTTTCAGGGGGAAAAGGGGGTCGGTCAAGGTTAGATTGGATCCATCCCTTTCACTTGAAGTGTATGCAGGTGTCATGGCGTGTTAGACTGAGCCATTTCTCTCTTTTTTTTTGGGGGGGGCGCCGGAGCAGTCGAGGTGCACAGCTGCAATTTGCCGACTTTATAAACTTGGTGCATCGCTCGCCCGATGTTTTGCTAGAGGTCCGCGAATGGATATAGGATCCTGCGAATCACTCTCAACCCCCCCCCCCTTTCCTCAAAAAGAATAATGCCCGCTCTCTCCATCTGCAACTGAGGTAAAATGCCTCTTAAAAAGTGGGAATACACTCTCTCTTGTTAGCTATTTCCAACGGCGTCTTTTCCTAAACACCATCGGCTTTCGAAAGTAGAAGTGGTGATATCTCTCTTGGTATTGAGGAGCCAGGTCTCCCTATCTCTTTATATCCTCAGCTGTACACGTATTTCAACCTTGGAGATTATCTCAGGGGTATTCTTAAGGCCAAATCTAAGATCAAAACCGTGGGTTCGTCTATCTAGACCCCTATCTATACGTCTTCTAGCTGCGCGTAGCTTCCACTCTGGCTTTTCCCGCAGGCTCTTCTTCACATCAGCGACCATTACTTACAACCTAAAGACCCAGCCTGCTGTCAGCCCACCACCGACACCTCTCCTTATTCACATCATTAACCGCCACCTCTGCACCCGTCGCAGTGATATTAATCAACGTCTGCTCATCCCCCCACTTCGGCCAAGCATCCTTCCCCTTCCCCTGACCTTTAAACACCGGCGTGCCATGGACAACAAACGTGGCAAGCGCCCTCTGCAAAGCCTTTTGCATGACGGGGCTAAAAGCAGGCGTATTCGGGTCGTTGAACGTGTACTTCAGATCCTGCGTGTGCAAGCCCGGCGACCCAAACTCATCTGCATCCAACAGTCAGCACCAAATGTACATGTAGCTCACAGCCACGGGACAGTCAGTAGGTGGGTACTCACAAGCAAAACTCCTTCCCCCGAACGCCTCATTCGCATACAAAAAATTACAGTCAAACAGCGCATCCCCCCACACCCGCATCATGCGCGAAAACAAATCCACATAGCCCTGCGAGCCATCATACACAGCCGGGTAGACGACCGCGGCGAGGTTAGCAATCTCGGCCGTCGACAGTCCCGCAAAGGAGGACCGGACCCAGCGCAAGAAGTCGGCCTCGCTGCGGGCGGTCGGGTCGAAGAAGAAGGCGCCCTCGCGCGAGTTGTGCGCGACGAGGAGGTTGATGGGGGAGTGGGCGAAGGCGCCGCCGCCCATCTTGAAGGCTTGGAGGGGTTCGATGGGGGCGGTGGTGGCGTCTTGCACGGGGATGTGGATGTAGGTGTTTGCGGGTGCGGTGCGGCATTGTTCTTGGTTGGCGAGGATGAGGGCGGATGAGGGGAGCTGGCGCGCCTCGGCGAGGGTGGTGACGTTGAGGAGGGACAGGAAGTCGTTGTAGGCTGATGGTGGGGCGGCGGCTGAGAGGAGCGTAGCGGGGGACTGGAGGATGGCTTGGGCGAAGGGGGCTTTCTTGCCTTGGTGCTGGTAGGCCAACATGTGAAGCATGATGGACCCGCCGCCGGCGGACTCGCCCATGACGGTGACCTTGTCGGGGTTGCCGCCGAAGAGGTGGACGTTGTTTTGGATCCATTCAAGGGCGAAGCGTTGGTCGAGGAGGCCGGCGTTTTCGTTGCCGTCGGCGTGGACTTCAGGCCCGGCGAGGAACCCAAGGGCGCCGAGGCGGTAATTGAGAGAGATGAAGATCATGCCTTTGCCGTTGGCTTCGTGGGCGGCGCGGAGGAGACCGTCGGGTTGGAAGCCGGGTGTAGGATGGCCGATTTTAGAGCTGAAAGTGTAGCCAGCGCCGTGGATCTAGGACAGAAGAAATGTTAGAGTTGATGGTTCTAAGGGGAGGGACGGGAAGGTGTACAAAAACCAGCACGGGCACATCGCGGCTGCCCTTCTTGTTCTTGATGGCCTTGGAGAGGACCTTGCCTGGAACATGGAGGTCCAGAAACAGGCAGTCCTCGGTGACGTTTCCGTTGAAGATGGCCTGGTCGAAGGGAGTGGACGCGTTGATGGCCTCCACCCAGCTGGTGAGGTTCCACGGCAAGCCGCCGGTAAAGCGCCCGGTTGGGATGAAGGCCCTCGACTGCCAGTCCGGCACACCCTGTGGGCAGGTCCTGACGCCATCGCCGTTCTTCGGCGCGCTGCGGTCTGTCTTGGGCGCCTTCGGGCCGCGCCATCGGAGATGGCCAACGGGTGCCTGGGCGTAGCGGATATTGGAAAACTTGTACACGTCGGTGGTCTCGTTGTACTTGAGGGCTTGGTGAAGTTCGTAGCCGAGGTCAACGATAGGGAGGCAAGCCGGTGTAGGGACCTTGTTGGGGGCAGCCAACGCTGCCTGCACTACTAGTGCGGTTATTAAACCGGTTGCTGAGGCCCAATGCATAGTGAGGAGGGTAAGAGAAATGAGTAGTCGGCTTGTAGTTCTATGGGTATTTCTCGGGCAAAGAGACACTCAGAGGAAATCTCGGTGTCTGTAGCGTAGTGGTGGTGATGTGGTGATGGTGATATCGAAATTGGTTGAGGAATTGGCGACTTGACTGCACTTTATATAGCACGCCTTCAGTGTTCTCGTGCTCTAAGAGACTTTTTGAAGTTCTCCCTTCCTAACATCCATCATGGCGCAAGAACTTCGCATGGAAGGATCCGATGTTGACATTCTGGCTTATGAACAGGGACATTTCGTTGGGACCTCCGCCCAAGGTCCAGCTGTCTTCCCGAAGAGGGCCGGTATATCCTCCGGAAGGGAACATATCCGGACCGCACAGGGGCATGTTGCAGCAAGAAGCCCTACTGGGCGTGGTCAGCGTGGAAGGATTGCATGGCGTCAGGCCGGATCGGGTAGTGTGTGCTGCAGATGCCAAGAGCCATAGCCCTGCCACGATCTGGTTTGCCGTATTACGGGGATGTTCACGACTTCATTCGATCCGAGCCCAGGTTTTGGGTGATAATCGGTAGTCGCATCAGCCCCGAAACCCACAAACGCACAGTCACACACTGCCGCATCAAGCCCATCCACCAAAAGTCCCGTATGTGGAATCTCGAAATCCCAGAATCCCGGAATCCTGTAGCATTGGGCACTCAAACGGCAAGGTGTGTTGAGTCTTGACGTTGCTCTCGGCGTTTGACCATTGATCTGCCGGGGGGAGCAAAGCTAAGCCCGGCTGGAAAGTAACTGGAGATTATTACCATGCCGGAACTTTTGTTCATAAACAAGAGCCCGTCATCCAACATCCTGACGCGTAGCAAGGCGGGCGAGAGATCCCGTATCCTCTCGCACGTGCAAAACCGCCGGCGGAGAGATGAAGCCCGCAAGAAGCTGGGGGCACGGATGGCTCGGCCTAGTCAGCCAACGCCTTTGTCCTTTGCTATAGCCTCCTCCAAGTTTTGGCTCCCCAGCCGAACCCAACAACCCAGCAGCGACGATGATGACATGGCAAAGTCTGAGTCCGGGCGGAATGGCAGAGGGCCCGGGGTCAGCGACCGAAACACGACGTCCCTCGTGTTATTCTACCCAACCGACAACAGTAGCGACCCTTTCTACAGCACCGTAGCTGGCCGTGACGCCGGATCGCACGCTATGCTCCAGCTATCCTTTGGCGAAGGCGTCAAGGTGACCTTCCTCGCCGAAGCCTTCGCACCAACCAACATGTTTCCCCCTTCAACCTCCATGCGACACGACGTTGTCATCCAACACCGCCTCCAACGCTGCATTGAAGATGATCTCCTCATGTACGCCACCCTAGCATACGGCTCGAGCTGCGCGGCATGGATGTTTGGCATCCTCGACGACGAACGACCCCCTGAATACTTTATCGACAAAGCCGTCCGCCAAGCCCAAGTCCGGCTGGCGAGCCTCCAGGGCGATACAAAAGCCGGTCGTATGATCGATAAGCAGTGGTTCGCGCTGTCCATCTACGCGCTCGCCATCACCGAGATCTGGAACCACATGCCTGAGCTGTGGGCGAGGTGTCCACAGCGGCAGGCCCTGGCCATGAGAATTAGCAACCCCAGCCAGAATACATCACGCACCCACCTCCGTGCGCTGGTGCATTTCGTTCAAGAAGCAGGCGGGTGGGGTGTGTTTGACCCATACGTCCTCGAAAGCTCGTTGCTAGCCGACAAATACCTTGCCCTGTGGGAGATGGCGCCGCCCATCATCCCCCTGACATTTGATCCGGGTCCGCCTCCCGAGACAGTAGGGAAAGCCCTCACGCGGCTGCATGCGGATAATGATGGTGCGCTGAACCGTCTGGGACAGAGCTTTCTCAACCATCCATATCTTGACGCCGACCTCCGCGTTATTCTCGCCGATGTTGCCGACTACGTGCGCATCGCCCGGGGTGCGTGGGCCGAGCCTTCCGTGATATCATCGTTGCAGTCGTGGTTGTTTCTGCGGTTACAGGCGTTGTTCTACCGGCTGTTGCTGCTTGATAACCTGCCTCCCGTTGACGAGGTCGTGCGGCTGACGGCTTTGACGTTCCTGCTTGCCACGACACAGTATCATGGTGCTCGCCTGTCGGCAGAGTCACAGCCGTGGCGGATACGGGCGGCCATGTTGAGTGCTAGATATTGGGATAATGACGAGTTTACGGATGGGCTACGGTTTTGGTGTCTTGTCACTGCTGCCATGTCGGCTAGGGAACCAAATAAGGAATGGTTTCTCAGCCGGATTGTTGAGTTGGTGGATGAAGATAATGGGTTGCGCTTCAATGACGGGGTTAGCTTAGGTCCAGACAAGGCGGAAAGTTTGGATGGGTACTTGTTTCTCCGGGATGTTCAGGGCAAACATCTGTCTGCTCTGATCAACCATCTTTCACCTGATCTAGCAGCAAGTTGCATAGCGAAATTCCTCTAACTAAGAAAGAGGAAAGACGCTGTAGGCTTTTTCAAGGTTAATTTAATCTAGTCATTACATATTACCTATCTAGTTTATACGTATAGGAAGAAACAGTCGCCAAAGAAAATCCTTGCTTTCCAGGCTCAGGATTCAAGGCTCTGTGTATGCTTCTCAGACTTCCGACCTACATCCCCGTGCCCTGGGACTCCGGATCTGCCCGTCGACCATGGCTAACTTCTTCACATCCGTTTTCCGGCTCCTCCCCGCTTCTGCTCAGTCTTGAGTTGAAGGTTCAACGATACTTAGAGACAGCCAGGGGTTGGTTTAATGTGCACAAGCGTCTTGTGGGTTGTGGTTAGGAAGGCTACATGTATGGTTAGAAAGCGAGTGTGGTATTCCAGGTCACAGGCTAGAAAGGTGACTGAAAAATGAGGGAAGGCAGAGGGGAAAGAGCTACAATCAGCAACTTTGTCTAGGCCAAGGGGCGAAATCAAAATATCATTCGCCTAAGATTTGGAAAAGGCCAAAAAAAAAAGATTGAGAGTCCCCTCGACCGGAATCGAGCCGGTGACCTTTCGGTATCGATAATTTCCATTACAGCCGAACGTGATAGCCAACTACACCACAAGGGGATTTGATTCGTTGAAAATCAAATTTGGTAACATCACTTGAGTAGCCCTAGGCAATGCCAACAGGAGTGACCGTGCCCGCTGCGCGCGGGCACGCCAAAGGAGCCTGGAGGAACTTGCCGGCTGCAGGTAGGCCCCAAAGCGGAGTCAACGATGTAAATGTCTTTTTTTTTTTTTCCATTTCATGATGGTTATTGACGAATGTTGGGAAAGTAAGGAAAGGTGGCTTCTCTAGTCAGACTAGTCAGACTAGCGTCTAATCGTACAGTCGCGCCCTCTTTTTTCCCGCTGTAGACCTCTTGCTTCTGATTGGCTCGGGAGAGGGTTATCGCCCGTTTGGCGGGATCCCAATGGTCCTGTTCTTCGGGGACTTCTTCCAGTTCGACCCCGTCCTGCAGACCAGCCTCCTCTTGCCGGCGCCCAGGGACCGTGGCGGACAGAGACCGGAAAGCTTGGCGAAGCATCTCGCAGCGCACAGGCTGTTCCTCCAGTTCACAACCGTTGTCATCCTCCAGGAGCAGGTCCGCGCGGATGGTTGCCCAAGGCTTCGGGGCTTCCTCGGGCGCGTGCGCAACGGCGAGCAGACCGAGCTGGACTTCCAGCGGCTCAGTGAACGCCTTTATACACCGTAGTGCAAGGCGTCCTTCGTAGACGGTCTGAGAGCCATCACGCCCCTGAACCAATACCGGTGGGACCTGAACAGGGCAGCCGTCGTCCAGTGGGCCCGTGCCTACGGCAAACACATCTCCATCTTTGTAGCCAAGCATGACACCGAATCGGCGAAGCGGCTGCGCGTCGAAGAGCTGGGCGACGTGCTCCGCCACGGAGACAACTCGCAGCTGCCAACCCCCGGCCTGTTCTTCTACGCGCAGGGGATGCCGGTCGTGGTGACTCGGAACCAGTTTGTCGGGCTGAAGGCAGTCAACGGGGCGCCTTTCAAGGCCGTCGACATCTTTCCCGACCTCGCCGCCGGCACCATCGCGCTCGCCAGCGATGTGACTCTTCATCTTGGACCGCCGGTGGCCGTCCTCCTTCAGTCGGACGATAGCGCGGGCCTCGCCATCCCCGGGCTCCCCAACAGCACCGTCTTGATCAAGAGCAAGACGGTCGCCATCCCGAGCCAAAATGCGGGGCAAGGAAAACCAGATGGAGGGGCAAGCCGGGTTTTCGGCGGGTTACCCATAGAACAGGACCTCTTTGCACCCCGGCCTTCGCTATGACAGATCAGAAGAGCCAGGGCAAGCAGTTCTCCAACGTACTCGTCAACCTCAAAGGCGTCCACTCGAGTGGCACGGCGACGCGGCCCAGCTTCATGAGCCTGTACGTGCAGCTGTCGAGGGCGCAGAGCTGGGACGGGCTGCATCTGTTTCGGAAGCCGGCGCGCAGTGACTTCATCGAGCCCAAGAACGTGCTTGATAAAGACATGAGGGACGCCATCCTCAAGCTAGAACGACAGGGTGAGGAGACCAGACGGCGGTTCGAGCAAGACCACAGGCACGAGCCGTGGTTTCAAGAATGGGCTGCCATGCCTGAATCTGGCCAGGGTACTGAAACCGATGACGTAGAGGACGCGGCGCTCTGGCGAGACCCTGGGGTTTCCGAGCTCAGATCGTAGCACAGCTCTCCACCGTTGCTCTGTTTTGGGGCTCTTTTCCAGCGGAATAAGCTGCTTCAATTAATATTTTCCTTCTCAACTTGTTGCCGTGTTGCCCTGCAATCTGCATCTTTTCGTGGTCGTCGCTGAAGCCCTTGTAAACCGGGGGCGGCCCCACAGCTGATAGGCCGTTGAGGCCCCAACAGACAGTCCGTGCACCACCACTGCCAAGCCCAACTTCGAGACGCTCATCGTCAGAGACAAGTTCCTCCAGGCAAAGCAACATGGCTGCTTCCACAATCGTTAGGATAATGACAGTAAATCTTCAGTTTACAGGGAGAAATGGCAGGGCTTTTTTTGATGGGGTGTTTTATGGGGCGGAAGTGGTCCGTGCTTGGAGCATACCATGGTATTTCTCGGAAAAGGAACCTTTCGGAAGTACTCGTTCCTCGTACGTTCCTCCAGGCATACCTGCGTCACGCGTTCCGTTCAGAACGATGGCAGTGCGTCGCCCCGGCAGAAGGCCGTGTAGGATGAGGGTTACTGCGACACCAAGAAATCATCGAGTCATGAACTTTTAATGAATGTGATAAGAATCAATCGACCTTTGGTTCTCAAGGTAGTATGCATGCGACATGGCCCAGAAAGGAGCTTCATTTTGTCCAACCCTGGTCCAAACTTTTCCACTTCCCGTTCATTCTTCCCCGGAAAGAGAACGGGAGGCCTGGAGCTGAGGGTCATACCTACCCATGGGTTAATTTTTCCTGAGACATCCTGCATTATCAATAGTTAAGGAGAACCGCGCGGCACGAGCAGGGTGCTAATTTATTGCCTTATTTGCCCGGCCAGGTCGGATTTATGACAGAAAAGGGAAATAAAGTTCCTGCTTAATGTCCATGTTTCGTTAGGGGATCTATGAGATGAGATGCGGCTCATGCATGCGCCTCACTGGAAATATTGGAGGCCGACACGTGCGGTGAGAGACCCCCACGGACAAATACCGTTATCAGCTTCAACCACCAACATTCGTTCCGAGCCTCAATCTCGGCCGGGGCCGATTGCTCGTGGCCGCGTGGGGCTTGCGCGGTTGATGATCGGGATCAGCACAACCCGAGCCAGGGCTTCGGGTGTTTGCAGCCCTATCGTGATGAGTAATGTTACATACGAATACACAGCATGTAATTCGTACGTCTCATGAATCCCGTTGAACAAACATCCGGGCCTTCGTGTGGGTCGCCGGTACGGATAGTGGTAGTTATTCGTTTGTTCAAACGAGTCACTGCTGGAAGACGGTCTCTCCTGGATAACTCGCAGGGCCTTCCTGGTTGTCCGATCACATTTCATCGGCGCAAACCGAAAATGGCCCACAATGCTTGCGGCTGAAGTTTTGTCACGTCTTGAGACCGGGATTCCATTTCTTATCCCCCCAGCGTCATTGACGGCGTCGGCGCCAAAAACGGAAAGCACTATCGACGTGGTCGAGACATGGCATGGTGGAGATGACCAGAGCGCCCACGACGAGAGAGCGATTGGCTCAAACGAGCACGGGCGTCAATGGACGTGAAATATTTCAGGGCTAGCCCAATGAGGGCAGTTTTGGTCGCAGTGACTGCAGGTACGCGCTCCAGCCACCTAACGCCGCCAAGGCCGTAATTGGAAAACTCTTGCTGCTTTTCGCTCAGGTCTTGTTGGGCTGCAAGAAACGCACAGGGAGAAGAAATGGGGAGCTGAAAAATACACAGGACCTCTCCACTGCACACAGACGCTTCTGAGGCCACCCCCCGCTCGGTCTGTTTGCCAACAACCCAGGCTCGTCGGATTCGGGAAGAACGGCAGCTGAGACCCAGCCTAGCCAGCGTACCGCTACGTATCGCTCCACCCACTCAACTGGGCACTTGCAGCCAGCCAACCGAGAACCCATGCGCTTCATGCATCGCTTTCACAGCATCGCCAAGCCTGGCCCCCCGGCATGGCGGCGGCGACAAGATTCTGGAGCTCGCCCGTTCCGAGAGAAGCCCAGCTTCCAGGTTGGGGGTCCTCCACCTCAGCTGTCACCCTGTGGCGTGTGGGCCAGTCTTTCCGTCGTCCAGGGTGCTGTTGCGCCGACCGCTTCCCACTCACCACCAAAACCAGAATTTGATGGTGTTCTGTTCCCTGGTCGGCCTGGAACCGTCTCTCGTTTTGACCAGCGTGGTTGTTGACCTGCTGAGATCACCATCGCCGAGTTCCCCGCCATTCGTTTAGTGGACCAGCATCGCCAGACATTCTTCGGCCTACCATCTGGGTACACACATAGACGACGACATTCGCTTGCTTGGGAACCCACGGCGGCTCACTCCTCGGCGCGTCACCGCCAGGTTTGAGAAAGCAGCACAGCTGATCAGATCAAGCATCCGATTTTGATCACGGCGGTCCAGGTCTGTCTTTTTCGATGGATAACGGCGACTATTTCGGCCGTCCGGCCGCCAATATGCCCTCCATGGCCTCCACTGCCGCCCCGACCCCGCAACGGCCAGGGACACCGAGCGAATCCCTCGGGCGCAACCCTTTCGGCGACGGCGTCGAGTCGCAGGCATCGCAACGATCGGGGAACAACGGCAATCCCTTCGTCAGCCCCTCCGTATCGCGCCCCGCCAGCAGCTTCGACTCTGCTTCGGCGCTGGGCCGCTTTGACGGCGGGCAGCGCTACTTCCACTCGCGCCGCGTCCGCAAGGGCGAGGTTGAGAAGCCGTGGACGAAGCAGGTCGACCCCAAGGAGAAGTGGGTCACCATCCTGCCCATCATAGGCATCATTATCGGCTTGGGCATTTCGGGTTTCTTGGTGTGGGACGGCATCCGTAGCGTTGTCAAGCACAATTACTGCCTGGTGCTGGAGGAGGACTGGTCGAATGGGTTTAATGAGAAGGTGTGGAAGAAGGAGGTACAGGTGAACGGGTTTGGGTGAGTCCTTTCGGTCTTTTTACAACTCATCGACCGTGTGACTGACAACATCTAGCAACGGCGAGTTTGAGCAGACCACGCCGGGCAATGAGAACGTCTTCATCGAGAACGGTAACCTCGTCATCAAGGCGACACCCCGCGATGACGCCTTGATGCAAAAGGACACCAAGATCGATCTTCTCAAGGACGGTACTTGCACGTCCACCTCGCCCACTTCTTGCATTGCCTACACCAACATCACTGCGGGCAACTCCTCCATCGTGCCCCCCGTCCTGTCCGGGCGCATCAACACCAGCCCCGGCGCCACCATCAAGTACGGTCGCGTCGAGGTCACGGCTAAGCTGCCTGCCGGTGACTGGCTCTGGCCCGCCATCTGGATGATGCCGCTCGAGAACAAGTACGGGCCGTGGCCGGCATCGGGCGAGATTGACATCGTCGAGTCGCGCGGCAACAAC
The DNA here is from genome assembly GCF_000143365.1 of Chaetomium globosum CBS 148.51. Lineage (NCBI taxonomy): Eukaryota > Fungi > Ascomycota > Sordariomycetes > Sordariales > Chaetomiaceae > Chaetomium > Chaetomium globosum. Next base: position 4,423,431 of record NT_165978.1, read on the forward strand.
TACACGCACCCGCAGGGGGGCAACAACATCATCTCGTCGGCGCTGCACTGGGGGCCCACGCCGGGCAACGACGCCTGGTGGCGCACCAACGTCAAGCGGCAGGCGCTGCACACGACGTACGCGTCGGGCTTCAACACCTTCGGCATCGAGTGGTCGCAAAAGTATCTCTTCACCTACGTCAACTCGCGCCTGCTGCAGGTGCTCTACGTCAACTTTGACGAGCCCATGTGGGGGCGCGGCAACTTCCCCGTCCAGGACAGCAACGGCACCCGCGTCGAGGACATATGGGGCCACACCGGGCGCGCCCAGACGCCCTTCGACCAGCCCTTCTTTCTGATCCTGAACCTGGCCGTGGGTGGCACCAACGGCTGGTTTGAGGACAACGTCAACGGCAAGCCGTGGTTGGATGCCTCGCCCAATGCTCGCAAGGACTTTTGGCAGGCCAAGGACCGCTGGCTGCCGACGTGGACGCAGCCACAGTTGGAGGTCAGCAAGGTCATGATGTGGCAGCAGTGTGATGGTAATGAGGATCTTTAGGGTACTGTTTTTTTCTGGGAGGATGTAAGAGTTCTATTTGTGATGGTGTTGGGGTATAAATTGGTTGTTTATTTTGGGTATCTAATGTTTATATCTCTTGTCTGTTGTGCAATGATGGATGGATTTCATGGTGTTGTCTAAGTCCACGATGACCATGAACTGAATCTACACTGTGGAGAATTGAGGGCACAGACACAAAACGAATTCATATCCGTGACAAAGCTTGGGCATTCTCGATGCGCCTCCTGAAACGCACTACGGGACCCCTTTGCGGTCCTTTTTGGCGGAGGGCTCGAGCGGCGCTATCCTGCCATCCTTTCCTGCCGAAGAGGGGTGCCTGGTGGGCTCCTGAGATATGCTCTTGGCACAGTTTCCACAAGTCTGCCTGCCTCCCCACAGCAAGCATCCTGCCGGGCGGCGGGAATCCGCAACCAGAAAGGGAATGCGATGCGAGTTGCTGTTTTGTTCTCGGAACATTCTCTTGCAGCTTTTGGCTCTCGCTGCCGGATCACAGCAATCCACACAAACCTTGACAGCGACAACCCGGCGAGATCCAGGCACAAAATCGGCAATCCGTGACAAAGTGACAGGCAACCCCCGCCGATCAGAGGCCGGGGCTAGACCAGGGTCCAGAATTCGAAGATCACCAACATGGGAGGTGCACACCCCCACTTTGCTCTGCTCCGCTCCGCTCCGCTTCAGCCTTCCAATTTTCTAATATTGTTTTTTTTTTTTTTTTGGACATCTCATATTTCATCTCATTGATTGTGGATATGGACATGGGAAGTGTAGAACTATTGCGAGCTGAAGCTGCAGGTAGTCGTGATATTGAGCCTTTTCCGACACGCAACCCTGCATGGCTGGCTTCCATTGCTTCCGCTGGCTCGGCGTGATGCATGGACACTGAAAATCCCAGCTGGTCGGTAACGTTAACTTTTCAGTCACCGCCAGCCAGCGAGTGAGGTAAAAAACCGACAGCGAGAGAAAAAGCCTTTTCGTGTTCGAACTCGCGGGCGCAAACGCCCAGCGCCAATTGGATTGGCCACGGGCAGTTAGCACGACATCCGGACTGTTTGAACCGCCCGCCTGGTCCGTTCGACCGTTCCAGCTGTGAGGTGGTTTGGTTTGGCAAGACGGTGAGACAGCAGCAGCGAGACGCCGGACGCTCGACACGAGAAACGAGCCTCCACACCCCGCTTGTCTCAGCAACGCCCGCTCGCAAAACGCAAAGTCATGATGCAATCACTGCAGTCGTTCAGGTGGTTCTGGACGAGAAAACCCGTTTGACTGGTCGTCGGGGCTGCCAGCGCAGCATCGCCAGTTAAACGAAGACGCATGCGAGCTCTCTTGACAACCCACTTCTTCGGGAAGGTCCCACCCTTGCTTTTTCTCTCTTCTTTTTCCGCCCCCCTCCTCCCTCCCCACTCTGGCCGTTCACCGTTCGCAGCCGATCCTGTCCGGATCGGTGTGGTTGCGTGCAGATGCGATCTGATTGACCGGGAGGGGGGGCCTGCCTATTTTTGGACGCCGCCGCGACGTGTGGGCTGCCAATGCCAATTCTCGTATTCTTTTGGCCTCCCCTTCTCCAAAGTCTGTGGTGAATGGCTGGTATCTACCCAATCCCGGACGGATGGTTTTTTGAATGGGTTGATGCAGGGCTGAAGTGCAGAATTATCAGAGAGGGGCTAAAAAAGTGAACAACCCATTTTTTTGCGTTGGGTTAGGTTCCGTCTTATCGTCAATTCGATAATACGTGTAATTACAAAATAACATCCATACCCAAATCAGCGAGAAGGGCTGAGCGCCGAAGTCTCGACGCCAGGGTTGCAGCGCGCTATTGTCTTGTCCTTCAGGGGGTTGCATGTGGCTCCGCCGGTCCCAGGCGTTGCTTTGGCTTTGATCGCGACGGAGCATCAGAAGGCAACGATGGTGGATTGGGGGCGAGCGTCTTGCCGCTTTAAGAAACTTTTATCGCTCAGCTGAAATTCACTGCAGGTGGATTCGATGTATTTGACCGGCCGGAAAAGAATCCTCCAATTATGCTTGGCCGCATCCAACATCCCACCCAACCGGAGAATATCAGGTTCGTGTGTGCGTCTCGATCTTGAGCCCTACGGGATCAGCCTTGCTTTGTGTCGATACTAGCATTGGGCAGGGTGATGTGTAAATGGGCAAGCACTCTGAGCTCTTGCGTTGCACGGACTCCCGTCATTATGATGGTGCCAAAGTCCTACATCGTAACTCTGCATTGAAGCTAGAAAGAACCCCCAGGTCGAGGATGAGTGGAGGTTACTGCTTTGTTCAGCCTCGCTCTTTCCCTTGACTGCGACCGGACCTCATTCCCAGGCGGGGGCCATTGCAATTCTTGACCACTGAGGGTGCGAACTGCGAGAGAGAATCCGGGGGATTCTTTCGGGCATCGTTCTGCGGGAATGCAAAGGGCTTGCATCAAAGGCCCTACCATCCACGTTTTCTTAGCCGGTGGCGAGCCGTTGCACTTTTACGAAAGAAGCCCTCGTCCGTTAGGCTGGCCGTTGAGCAATTGACAACTGAGACCCAGCGTGATCCAGCCCAACCACAGAGCTCAGCTTCATCACAACCAACCGCCACGCAAACGCCCAAAACCCGAAGCAACTAGCCGATATTTGTTTTCCTTGCCGCCAAGATGCCCCGAAGGCGCTTGCAAGAGCCGCCCGAGTGCCAGCCGCAGGAGAGGCGTGCGGATCGGAGATGAGGTTCGTGACCGTGATGGTTCTGTTTAGTTGGAAGCAAGCATCGTGGGCGGGTTCGGTGTGATGAGGCGTCTTTTTTGTTGCGATTCCATCCTGGAGCATTCTCATTGCCGGCGCGGTGCTGGACAAACCGGGAAACCGGCTTCCCTGCTATCACTTACACGGGCCCTCACCCCCCTGATCCCTGCGACACATCCACCAACTCGATAGCCAGGGGCCCTGACGCCAAGCCACATGGGTTCTCTGCCCGCCAGTCCCTCCGCCGGACCAGGGGCCATCGTGACCAATCGCCAGCACACACAGCCAGCACCATGCAACCCAGCGTTGCTTTGCTTGTTCGCCTATCCACCCTTTTGACCCTCCCCTCCCCTGTCGCCGTCTCTCCCGCCTCGCTCCCTCCAAGCTTCCGGCGATCAACACTCGTTTCTGTCTTCCACTCGCTCGGGATCACCCACCAACATCTTCCCTGGAGCTTGTCTGCCCGCGCCGCACCACGGCAGAAGGCAGCAGAGCTTCAAGTTAGAGTTCGAGTTCGAGGTCGAGGGTTATCCTTCGAGCAACCTGCCTGTGACTCTCTTCCGCCGTCACCAGCCTTAGAACTCAAACCGCTCCGGTGCCGATCCCGAGCGTCGAATCCCGTTAATCCCGTTCGCTACTTGGCTTGCAGGGTCGTCTCCTGAAGCTGTCCATTCGCTATTTTGCAGGTGGCTCACGGGGTTCTTACTTTCGCTGAATCCCGCTACAGAAGACAGTTTCTCACTTGGAGCGGTGTTTAGACGATACTCAACCGGCAGTTGGCTCGGGGAGTCGACCATTGTGCCGCTTTCATCGACAAGGATCTAATCGAAACGGGGACCCAGCCCGAGACTTTGGGATACCGCCATCATGGGGATCGGGAGTTATTTCAAGGCTGAGAAGCCCCAGGCGAAGCCAGCAGCGGCCGTGCCGGCCTCACCAAAACGAAACAATGCGAGACATCAGCAGCAACCCTCCGGGTCGGAGAACCCAGCACTATCGCTCCGGCCAGATTCCGAGCTTCATCCCCCAACACCCAGGTACAGCTCTCGGCCCCAGTCCATCTCCGGGCGGTCGGTGAGGTCGACAGGAAGCTCCGTCCTTGACGACATCAAGCATGAGGTTATGGTGAACTATCTCTATCAGCAGCAATGTTCGCACCTGTGGGTGTCGGATGGCAGCGGTGAGATCGAGGGTGTTCTTCTGCGGAAAACCAGAGGACAGTACATGGCCTGCCCGCCGCAGCTCGGCAACTCACCCTTTGCGCTAGCTTGCGCCGCACTCAATGTCCAGGTATGTCCAAGTCCCCCCAGAGACAAAAGTGAAAGACACTAACAGCGTTCAGTGCGCCATGACAGTCAACTCAAGAGTTATCAAAACCTTCCTGCAATGGTCGCCAGACGCCGTCGACGTGCCCTTGATGAACGGCCTTCGCGTGCAGATTCTCCCCACCATCGACGACCTCCCGCGCGCACGCAAACACCAATTTGCCGCCTTTGTCGCTTCCGAGGGTCTTTTGGTCGTGTGGGACGACGATGCGCTGCATCTCGTGCAAAGAGCCAAGGCCATCGAGTCGGAGCTGATGGAGCTGGTGTGGAAGGCTGGCGGCGAGGACGACGAGGATGAGAAGGGAGGGCCGATCGTCACAGAACCCGAGGTTGACGAAGAGAGCGGCGAGTTGAAGCCAGAAAAGAGGCCGGTCCACATGCTGAACACTTACCTCGTCAGCTTGACCCTCATTCTCGTCACCGTCTCCCTTGGCGCCGCTTTCCGACAGCTAGCTATCGAGGTTTCAGTCGACGGCAGCTATCTGCGCCTCGCCCTCGTGGCCTTGTTTCCGGTTCAGATCTTCTTCACCCTCTTCTTCGCCCAGGTCATCTTCGGTTGCTTGGCCCAGATCTTTGGTCCAATTCGCCAGCTCACCATCAACTCCAAGTTCTACTCTGCTCGCCCCCCACCGAGATTACGCACTTCCGTTCTGCCGCACGTTACCGTTCAATGTCCTGTGTATAAGGAAGGTCTCGGTGGTGTCATTGCTCCCACCGTCAAGTCTATCAAGCAGGCCATGTCCACGTACGAGCTGCAAGGAGGGTCGGCCAACATGTTTATTAATGATGATGGTCTGCAACTCATTTCGGAAGAGGACCGCAGGGCCCGTATCGAGTTTTATGCCGACCACAGCATCGGCTGGGTTGCCCGTCCGAAGCACGGCGAAAACGGCTTCTTGCGCCGCGGCAAGTTCAAGAAGGCTTCCAACATGAACTTTGCCCTCATGATTTCCTGCAAGGTCGAGGAAAAACTGGCCGCCATCCAGCGCACTCCCGACTGGTCGCAGCACGATGAGGCGCAGGCGTACGAGCAGGCCCTGAAGGAGGTTCTCGAGGAGGATGGCCGTGCCTGGGCCGATGGCAACATCCGCGTTGGTGACTACATTTTGCTTATCGACTCCGACACCCGTGTTCCCGCCGACTGCCTTCTGGATGCTGTCTCCGAGATGGAACTCTCTCCCGATGTCGGCATCATGCAGTTCTCGTCAGGTGTCATGCAGGTTGTCCACACCTACTTCGAAAACGGTATCACCTTCTTCACCAACCTCATCTACAGCGCCATCCGATACACCGTCTCCAACGGCGACGTCGCCCCCTTCGTCGGTCACAACGCCATCCTTCGCTGGTCTGCTATTCAAGAGGTCTCTTACGAGGACGAGGACGGCTACGAGAAGTTCTGGTCGGAAAGCCACGTGTCGGAGGACTTCGACATGTCCCTACGTCTACAATGCAGCGGCTACATCATCCGCCTGGCCGCCTGGGCCGGCGACGGGTTCAAGGAGGGCGTCTCTCTCACTGTGTACGACGAGCTGGCCCGTTGGGAGAAGTACGCCTACGGCTGCAACGAGTTGCTCTTCCACCCGATGCGCAAGTGGATCTACAGGGGTCCCTTCACCCCCCTCTTCCGCCGCTTCCTCTTCTCCAACATCCGCTTCACGTCCAAGATCACGGTTGTGTCTTACATCGGGACTTACTACGCGATTGGTGCGGCTTGGATTATGACCAGCGTCAACTACTTCATCATGGGCTGGTTCAACGGCTACCTTGACAAGTACTACGTCGACTCGTGGCAGGTGTGGTTCTCCATCATCATTGTGTTCAACGGGCTCGGCAACATCGCCCTGGCCGTCATGCGCTACCGAGTCGGCGAACGCAACCTACTGTATGCCCTGTACGAGAACTTCAAGTGGACCTTTCTGCTGGCCATCTTCCTTGGTGGTCTGTCACTGCACGTCTCGCAGGCGCTACTGGCGCACATGTTCGAGATTGACATGACATGGGGCGCCACCTCCAAGGAAGCCGAGTTTTCGAACTTCTTCATCGAAGTGCCTAAGGTGTTGAAGAAAGTGTGTAATCGAGTCCCTTTCATGCTCAAGAGTGTTCGATCCGATGCTAACCGTTGACGTTAGTTTAAATTCTCCATGATCTTCGCCTCGCTCTTTATCGCCGGCATGGTCATCCTTGCTGTCGCCCCCTTCATCCCCTACAGTTGGCACATCACCGACTTTGTCGCCATCCTACCCATGGCCACCGTGGCCGGCTCGCATCTACTCCTGCCCTTGGCCCTCAACCCGGCGCTGATGACCTTCTCGTGGTAGAGGGCCTCCATTCTTTTATTTAATTAGATGTGTGCACATGGCGAGGTTTTGCGTGGTTGGGGGGGTTGGTTTCACGCGTTGTTTAGACTGGTGTTTTGCTGGGCCCTCCGCGGGACAACGTCTCATGTCATGACCTTTTCTTATTACCACTTTGTGTATATTGATGCTTGGATACATAGATCGGAGGACGGGGCTGGAGTTAATTAACGTAGGATATGGGTAATCATGTATTTTCAATACTACTAGACCCTGTTGGAGTTGGTTCTGGGAGAGGTTCGTTACAACTCGTGCCAATCGGGTGTATGCCATACCTTTCTGAACTATCTCCTACTTCAGCTCATTCAACGTCCCGACATCGAATCTCGATATAACGGCACCGACACGTGATGTCGGGAGTTCCGTCCCATTCAACGACGGAGCAACCACCGAGCCACTTAGAACATGCCATGTCACCGCCGCCTCCCTCTCTTTGCCCCACACATTAGAGGGACAGAAAAGAATGTCGAACTTGGAAACCAAAAAGTTACTGCGTACATATCGACCATATCCCTTGGGTTCATCCGAGCATAGCCCGACGGGACGACTTCGATGGGCCACCTCACCTCCCTTCTAAAAGCCTTCAGGAACCGGGTTTCCGGTCGTCCTGGGGGTGAATACGTTAACTCTCCCTTATCGGTCAAAAACCAGGTTTCCGATAGCTCTGAGGGTGAATGCGTCCACTCTCCTCAGTCAGCCGAGAACCAGGTTTCCAACGAACCTGGGGGTGAATACGTCTACTCTCCTCTGCCAGGGCCTATCTATATTCGCTTGCTGCGTCTAATGCCACAGCAAGACAAGGATGCCCCTTTGCAATGCCAGCTCTTCGAGTATCCCTTGCGGGGGGCTCGTCAAAGAGTACACATGTACGAAGCCTTGTCGTATGTTTGGGGCTCTGAGGAAGACCAAAAGTTCATCTACATCCGGACCGACGACAAAAGCGACAGGTCTTCTCCCTCTCCTGTCGCTGGAAACAGCCGTCGTTTGCTTGTGACGGCTAATCTTCATGATGCCCTTTCACATCTTCGAGATGGGCTCCTCGAACGGATCCTGTGGATAGATGCCATTTGCATCAACCAGAGAGACAAGGTTGAAAAGGGAGTGCAGGTACAGTCCATGGCCGAAATATACGCGAATGCCAACCGCGTCATCGTCTGGCTCGGAGAGGCCACAAGTGATAGCGGCCGAGCTTTTGAAACACTTCGCAACGCCGCTAGATACCAGCACACACACCACGACATCGATGAGCCGACCCGGCAAGCAATCTTCACTCTACTCGAACGGCCATGGTTCCAACGCATTTGGGTACGGTAGTTGCAATTCAACGACAAATGGATTACGAGTTTGCTGACGAGCCGCTTTCATCCAGGTTGTTCAAGAGGCTGCGGCAGCCCGGCATATCCTGATGAAGTGTGGTCCTGATGAAGCGGATGGGTTTGCGTGGTGTTCGGGCCTCTCGGCGTTGAACGTGTACACCACCCGTCCAGATTTGCGGGGTTTGATTCCTCCGATAACTTACCTCATACGGGATGCAATATTTCGGCCTCGGCATGGGGCGAGTCAGTCCGAAACAAGCCAGCTAGGCAGATTCTCCCTCAACATTCACCCTTTGGGCGAGCTGGTAGATATGTACCACAAACGCAAAGCGACGAACCGTCTCGACAAGGTCTATGCCTTGCTCGGTATGAGCTCTGATGACCCCAGGACGGGGGGTTTATTGGCCGACTACAACCTTGCGTGGGGAGAACTCTTCCGGAAACTCATCCAATTTCTCCTTTCTGATCAAGTGTTTGTGGATGTATGGGATGACTGCGCTGTCGCGGCGATCCAAGGCAAAGGCCACATTTGTGGAAAAGTGTCTGCGGTTGGTGGTGACGATACCCGAGGTGACGAACAACGCATAACTATCGCTTGGAAGAAAGTGTGCGGCGAATCCGGCAGAACGGGGGCGCGGGTCTCTCAACACACCTTCCCGGCCTCTGCACAAACCAATCCGCCCCGGCGATGCTGTTTGTCTTCTACAAGGAGCATCGGCGCCCACCATCATAAGGTTGCACAAGGCGTATACGACAATCATCAGAAATACAATTCCCCCGGAAGAGACAATTCGAGAGCGCGTGGCAGCTCTACGATCTGGCCCAACAGTCCCAACGGATTTCGTCATAATCTGGGACTGGGACGCACCCCAACACAATTCACAAGATGAAAACTATGAGTCCTTCATCAGCAGCCGATGCCCTGCCCCGCGACCTTGGACAGAGTCGCAAGACTACCTCGTCAAAGCCACGAGATCATGGAATTTCGGAATATTGCTGAACGGACTTGAAAGATACGAAGACGCGTGGATATATTTCCAAAAGGCTGTCGAGGAGCATGTCACGGCATTGAGGGGCATGCGCACACCGGCCCAGGACGTTTGGATGACGGACGAAGAGGAGCTGATGGCGATGAATCGTTTAGTCATTTGGGGGGCTAAGAACTTTCACAATCATTCGCCACTATCTCTGGCTGCTGCTAAGGGACATGAGAGGCTTGTCAAATTCCTGCTTGATAAAGGCGCCACTGTTGACGGCACCGATTTGGATGTGCAGCGTGGCGACCATACGGACGCAATGGTGGCAGCCTGTTCAAATGGCCATGACAAGGTCGTTCAGATGCTGGTCGACAGGGGTGCCAGTGTAAATGCAGCGCGTGGCGCCTCTGGTAATGCACTTCGGGCTGCTGCTATTAGGGGTCATGACAAAGTCGTTCAGCTACTACTCGAGAAAGGTGCTAATGTAAAGGCCAGGTTTGGAGAGACTAACCTTGAACTTCAGGCTGCTGCTCTTGAGGGCCACGACATGGTCGTTCAGATACTACTTGAGAAAGGTGCCGATGTAGCGGTAGGGGTTGGCAGATCGGGTGCAGCAATTCGGGCTGCTGTTCGGAACGCTGAGCTTGAGGTAGACGAGCTTGAGAGATTGCTGGACGAACTGGACAGGAGGGCCGGAATATCTACGCCAGAGTTCCGTTCTCGTAGGAGGACGTGACGGAGGACAGGGGGTGTGAATTCCATCCATCCATCCAAAATCTGCCCCCTCCTCATTCTAGATAGAAGAACATGATCCAACTGAACCACCAATGTAGCACGTCCCTCCAGAGAGAGAAGGGATTTGCCCTGTGTTTCTAACGTTATCGCGATACCTGGTATTCCCTACAAGGAGGATCGTGACAACTGTTGGAAACGACACTCAGATTGAAAGATGGGGAGAAAGAATTGATTGATTGTTCTGTCTTCATCCTCCGTGCCGGGCATCGCCCTGACCTCCTTTTTCATAGCTTCTTGTTCGACCCCTGGGACCCCTCTAACATAAGCGCATCAGCAACCAGGCTTCAGTGTTTCAAGTGCCACAACTTGCAACACTGGTATCCACAAGAAGGTTCCATACGGCGAATCCAACAACAACGCGTGTGAGTTAGGGCACTTTATGGGCCTACAATACAACACGTTCGGAAGAAAATGAACAGAATACCGCACAGCTATACAGTGACCTCTCAGGCCTATATTTGCTCTGTAACAACGAAGAAAATAGAGTAAAGAAGACCAACGCCCTGAAGGTGGCGTGGGAGAGGGTGCCGCAGGGCCCTATCGATAGGCTTATTGATTAGATGCCCCGTCGACTGGTTGTAGTGTGAAGGGTACAGGGTTAGTGTACCGGATATTGAAGCCCTGCTAAATGCCTGCAATTCTTAGTATTCGTTATGTAGATTCCATCTGTTTTGACTGAATTGTGGTTGTTGCAACGTGGGTGGTGGTCATGTGGGTGGGGTGCCAAGATGGAAGTGTGAACTTAGTTTTTGACCATAAGCTTAACTACCATTCATTACCTTGCTAGGTACTAGTAGCAAGGCACATCCATAGGTCGAGAATATAGTTAGTATAACCTAGGGAAAATCCAATAACTAGCTAGTTATAAGCAGCTCGAGTGGAATATTGTACCTGGTACATTATCACGAATCGCCGCCTGCCCATCATCGCCAGCGCGACTAAACTGAATCCAAGAAACAACCGACAGGTCCTTCGATTATGCCCGTACCCGAACGCCTTTAACTAAATCAGACCCTCTATCCCATACGTCTTTTGTCCAACCCAGATGCCACACACACATCAAGTCTAACTTCGCTGAATCTACCAATATATAGTATATAGAGCAACCAACTGACCACCCGCTCGCCCATCGTGCAGTTCGTACTTCGTCAAGAGACACACCCAATAACCGCCCCACTGGGTACCATCAACTCCTTACTAGTACCCGTGCTTACTCCTCTTCATCATCCGTATCCCGCGGCTTGGGCGTGCCTTTGGGGCTATTCAACCACTCAATATGCCTCAGCCTACGCCGGGCCTCCTTCTCCTTCATCTCCTTCTTAGTCAGCTTCTTCTTCTTTTTGGCCCTGAACTTCATGCTCTCCCCGGTGACGCCACCGTTGTCCTCGGCGCCGCTGTTCACGGCGCTGCTGACGGCGCTGGAGCTGAGCGCGGGGGTGTTGAGGCCGCTGTTGATGGCGGAGGCGGGCTTGCTGGCGCCGCTGTCCTCGAAGCGGTCGAGGGCGGCAGTAGACGCGCCACGGTGGGCGACGCGCCCGTCGTAGACGTGCCACTGCTCCGAGGCCAGGGCGCCGACGAACTCTTCGTTGTGGGAGATCATGACGACGCCGCCACGGAAGTCGCGGATGGCGACAGCCAGGCCGCCGAGCGAGTCACGGTCCAAGAAGTTAGTCGGCTCGTCGAGGACGAGCAGATGCGGGTTGTTCCACATGGCGCCGGCAATGACGACTTTGACCTTTTGGCCGCCGGACAACGAGCCGATCTCGTTGTGGTTGGCAATCTCGGGGTCGAGACCGAGATCCTCAAAGTGCTTGGAGATGACGGATGGTTGCAGTTCGCGGTAGCCCAGACCTTCACGCGAGGCTTCGTGGTCGTCAAATTCTTGGACAAGCTTGGCGAAACCCAGGTCGAGGAGTGTTTCGCGTGAGAATTGCGAGTTGTGCTTGGGGAGGAAGCCTCGCCATTTCCTGGAGCTGTCAGTACAAGAGGGCAACAACTTGGGGGAACAAAGTTGGGAAACTTACACCTCGTATTGGAAGGTCTTCTTGTACTTCTGCCGACCGACTAGGGACTCGATCTGGCGCTTGCCCTTACCATCGCCAACGTCGACAAACTTGTCCATCTGCTCCCGGTCCGCGTCGGACAGGATACGCGTCTGCTTCATGTGCACCTCGCGGTCGTCACCATGCGCGTAGCGCCATTGCAGATATTGGTTGGGCGTCTTCTCGAGATGCATTTCTACGTGCTCAAGCGCGTGCTGCTTGATGTAGCCGATACGAAGGTTTGGATGCTTCTCAACCTTGCCGGAAATCGGAATCACCTCGCCCGTCAAAAGCTTGATCAGAGTCGACTTGCCGGCACCGTTGGGGCCAATGATGGCGACACGCGACGACAGCGTGAGCTGGCAAGAAACGTCGCTCAGTGACGGCTTGGGCGCGTTGGGGTAAGTGTACGAGACGTTGGTCATGCGGATGATGGCACGCGTATGGGATTTGACACCCGAGAGAATACCTGGGGGAGGGAACTTGAACTGGACGTTCGATGCCGACAAGGTGTAGTAGCTCTTGGCCTCCGGGCGGACCTGGACAAAGGCGGCAAGGTTGCCCTTGTAGTGGCCTAGCTTCTTGCCGGGTTCGTAATGGTAAATATCGGTGGTGACCTCGTCGAGGAAACCGGAATCGTGGGACACGATCAAGCTCGTGATGTCGGTGTGGGACTTGAGGTAGGTCTCCAGCCATTTGATGTTTGTGACGTCGAGATGATTGGTAGGTTCGTCCAGCAACAGAACATCAGCTCTCTGGAGCATGGCGCGGGCCAGAGCCAGCTTCATTTTCCAACCGCCTGACAGCGAGCCGACCTTTTGAGACTGCCGGCCCTCGGGACCGGCTGTGAAGCCGAACTCTTCCAAAACCGACGAGATTCTTTCCTTGCCCTCTTTGGCAATGGTAGGGTCCTTGGAGACAAACTCGAGGATGCTGATATCGGCATCCTCGCCCTGGTTGTGCTCCACATAACAGGTCCGCAGCACATCCTGAGACGGGAAGCCCTCCAGCTTACCGCTAGCGATACTTCTCATTAGCGTCGACTTGCCGGCACCATTCCTGCCACAAAGGCCATAGCGGTGACCCTTGAGCAGTCTGAGGTTCGTGTGTGAGAGCAGGAGCATGCCGCCATAAGCGAGCGAAAAATCGGCGTTAACGATCTCGATTTCGCCGTCGTCCTCCTTCTCGGGAACGCCGTACTTGCGGTGGTCTTCCTCGACATAGAACTGCTGGACCGAAGCAGCAATGGTCTCCGCTGCGGGAGTCAGGAACTGGAGATACGGGACAATCCTGGGAGGAATGCGGTCCAGCTGGCGGTGGTTTACGTCTTCGCTGACCATTTCGCTGATGTAAGGGCACGCTAGGCTGTAGGCGTTCGGATCACCGGAGAGGCCGCCGTTTTTGTTGATTTCGCCGTCGAGGACCTTGGCGACGTCTTCGACCGTGGTCCGCTCAACGACAGCGGTTTTGTCATCTCCCATGGCCTTGTCCATAACGCCGAGGGCGCGTGTTGCAAGCTCGCGCACTTCAGGGAGCGAAGCCCTATCAACGACGCTCTTAACGCCGGGCTGGAGCTTCGGCAAGAAAGTCCGGGCCTCGATCGGGTCATGGACGAGCTTGGTCAAGTTTTCGGTGATGACAACTGTCTGGCGAAGGACTTCTTGGGGGGTGGTTGGGTTGTTGAGAGAGCGCTCAAGGAAGGGTGTGAGTAGAGCGAGGACGGGCGAAGTGACGATGGCAACAAAAGTGGTCTGAGAGAGGGCGTGGATGGCCTTTTGCACGGCCTCGGTCGAGGGGTGGTGCATGGTGTCGATAAGGAGGGGAATGCGCGGGGCGACGTCGTCGTTGGAAAGCAGGGTGGTCAGAGAGGTCATAGTCTTGACGGCCTGCTTCTCCACCTCGCTCTTCATATCCAACATGCCGTTCTCGACAATGGGGATGAGGCTTGCGAGCTTAGCGCCCATGGCTTCGCGTAAAAGGTCCTGCTCTTGAGCCTGCTCCTTTGTGCTGCCCAAGGTGATCTTGGCCTTGTCGGCCATCTTTTGCATCAACTTCAAGGCGCCCACAACACCCTGCCACTTTCCGCCGGATTTCTTGATGTACTGGGTAAGCGCGGGCAAGAGCCCCACGACCATGGCCTCGGCACTTAGGTTGGAGAAGAGCGCATCGATGCCGTACTGGGCAGCGTCGCGCACGACGGCGCCCTTGTCGGCGAGGGCATCGAGGGCGCAGGCGAGAATACCGCCATCCTGGAGGAGGAAAACAATCTCACTGATGGGTTGTCGGGCAGGGAAACGCTCAAATAGAGCGCCGAGGAGGTTTTGAGCGCTCTCGCGACGAAGACCGCTTTTCTTGTCGGCAGCAGCCTTCTTGGCTTCGGCGATGACGCCGTAGTAATGTAAGCCCTGGAAGCCAACGGAGTTGAGGAGAAGCTCGCAGAGCCCGTAGCAAGCGTCAATAGAGGCGGACGAGGTCTTGGCGGTGAAGATGGTGGTGAGGATGGATGATACTTCGGCCTGGGTGGGGGCTGGGGCGGCGCCGTCGGGGGGCTTGATGGGCACCGTCATGGTCGGCGGCGAGACAGGGTGTGGCATACTCTGTCGGGTCGGGTAGGTAGTGTTTGGCTTTTTCGGTTTCGGCGTCGCGTATTACGGAATAAGTTGAAAAATGGGCGAGCCTGATAGACAACCCGTTTTGTAATTCGGGAGCGTACTGTGGAGGGCGGAAGTTGAGGGTGGACGGGAGGGATGAGGTGGTGATGGGGCGCAGGTTTTGTGGTTGGCGGCCACTGTCAATTGCCCCGCGGCCTCGAAATTTTGCCAGACGCAGTGCTAGTTATCTGGCGTGAAATTTCTCTTATCAGGCCCAAAATGCCCCACCATTCAGCCCGCCAATGAGGGGCATGTGGGCCACCATGTGCGACCGTTTGCATCCACCGGAGAGCACCTCAAGTGCCTAATGAAGTACCTACGTTACTCGACGATTCCCTCATACCCGAGCACTGGGGAGCGTCACGACTGTTCAATTATTACCGCTCAGCTGCTTTTCTCAGCCCACCAGAATACACGCTTATAATCAAGATATAGAAAAGAACTCGAGCCGAATCAACATGCAGCCCACAGGGGCTTAACAATCAATCCTCTTAGCATCACCGATGCATGTAACACTCGCCCTAGTAGATGCTGCCTTGAGAACAGGTCAGTCCCCAGACAGTCCCAGTGGTGGCTTCATAGCACAGCGCAAGGCGAAAATGATGGCCCGAAAAGCACTGTATCGCCTACCAAGGAAATGCGGCCACGCTGGCACCCAGGCATGGCAACGATGGCCAGGATGATACGGTGAGAGTGGGGTCACAAGGCGGTAACTAGTCATCACGCAATAAATACATTCCAAAATGGAAATCCTACCTAACTATCCGCGGCCTTCTTCCTCTTTGCTGCCGCACTAAGTGATGTATCTAAAGTAACCGCTTGCTACTCGGCGATACTCGACTGGCTAAAATCCTGGGAAAGTCCGCTCGCCTCGGACAGCGGTGGGACATCAAAGTTCAATTCAGACGGTAGCTGGTCAACAGCGGAGCAGATGCTCTCGAAATGCCTGGGCATCCATATATCGTAGACGTTCTTCGTGAATTGATATACCGTCCATTTGTCCTTTCCATCGAGCGTAGTAAAGGAAAAATCATGGATCGGGTGCCGGTAGTACATCATTGATATCTTTCCCAGTTATTACCGGGTAGTGGCGCTCAACCCATTGCACTAGTTAAAACTCTTATTATTATTATTTTCTTCTCTCTTTTCTTCCCTCTTGCGCTGGTCATCAGGGAGATGGACCTATCCAGAGTCGCAAAGCGCAAAGCTCACGTCGCGCAACGAAGTTCTACTTGATAATTTTTGACCAGTCGTCCACTTCCTTGGGAAGTTGGAAGGGGGGCAGCGAGCGGGGTTGAGCAAGAGACGAGCAGGTGTGGGCGACGCTGAGCGGGGCGCTTTGCACACACACTTGATAAGAGCGGCAATGTTTCCATGCGTAGCTGAGCCGCCATCAAGTTAGCCATTCAGCAGAATCGTGAATTGCACTGAAACACTTCCAGGGTCTGGAGGATTACGGAATACGGGAGAACATCCGGCCCCAAGAGCGGGGGGCCAAGGCGGTTGGCGCTGGGCGGGGGGCCGGCCCGGCTACGTGGGGTCGCCGGCACCGTCTATCGTCATGGCGGAGGCGGCGATGGTCCGGGAACGCGGAGTCGATCGCGTCCGGAAAATATCCGGGATGCCGAGTGTTCCAACTTCCTCTTGAGTTTTGTGCATACTCTTTTACCCTTCAGAACCGAGTTGGGCCCCTTGGAATAGAATCGTGCTCGGCGGAGCTGACGGGGCTGACGGGAGCTGACATCAGTGACATCCCCTGTCCGGCAACCGGCGAAGTGTGATGTGTGACCGCGCGGCTAACAACACAAAAAGACTTCTTGCAACTTTCTGGGGGCCGAAACACCCTGCAGTGAACATATGATGCGCAACCTCGGCCGGAAACCATCAGTATCGGAGCCCGTGTTGTGTGCGTGTGGAATTCGGATGCATCAGCCGTCAGCATCAAGTGCGATGCATCTACCACCACAAGCCTGCAGCCAGATGCGTGTCATTCAGGCAAGTTCAACGCACGAGAGGAGAGAGAAGAAATGTGTTTGGAATTCTCAATCCATGGTTTTGGGTATAACCCGTCAGCTCGGACCCGGTCCATCCGAGCCCTGTGGCTTTGGGGCGGACGCACCCGCGGCCCCCAACCCCTATCCGCTCCCGGCTGACACATAACGGTGAGCATTGCGAGGGCCATGGGCGAGTTCATCCACAAAGGGCAGCCAAATGCAGCTTATATAATGTAGCGGTTAAGGCTGAGCTTCGGATGTTTACCCGCAAGACGTTGGACTGGTTGCCATGACCCGCTCCACGGGAGTGCCGGGCGGTCCCGAGCCCCTTGACAGGCGTCGTCCCATACGATCGGGTTCGCCGTCGTCATAATCATCTGCAAGGTACTATACACCGAGACCAGGTGACAGATACCGGTATGCAAGGTCGCGGCGTGTGGTCGGAAGCGGTCCTCGGACCTGCTCGAACCGGTCCTAGCCTTGTGTATCCGGCTCCCATAGCCACGCTGTACTACAATGAGAGGCGGTGAGTTACCTTCGTGCGCTTTCAACACAATCACGCCGGGAAGCCCCTTATTTCGTTTGATTTCCAAGAATCGTGCTTTGGGGGGCGTCGATTTCGAGTGGTGCGCCGGTCTTGGGACATGATGACGTTACCTTCTCCTCGGACTTTACAGCCCTTTGAAGCCGCAAATACTTCAAGAGCAATGACACAATGTGACCAAAAGCGCCCTTCGAGCGGCTTTCTGTGTACGACGTTATAAGTAACTCAGCCTCATCGACACCTGGGCCCATACCACGAAAACACCAACAGCAACGTGATATGGACGCCTAGATGTAGTATAGAAAATTGCATTCCTCATAAAACCGTCACCAGGGCAAGCCACGTAGATTAACCCCTTACCCAAGAGTGCTTGCATGACGACCAACGTAAACAAACCCGTGTAAGTGGTGAGAAAAGGGGACTGGGTGGAGCCGCTTGGCAACCCCCTTTCACCCCTTTCCGCCCACAACCCTCAGTAACACCCCCAGGAAACCCCTTTACAAACCAAAAAGGAAGGTAAAAGGGTAAACGGGTAGGCATGCATAAACACTAATAGAAAACAAAAAAAAACACAGCATCCCTCACCGTCGCAAAAACACCCCATCTCCCTTCCGTCCCCCCTTTCCCCCTTTTTACAGTTACAGCCCAACCACAACCAACCCCCTAACACCCACACAAATCTCTCCCCCATCAAAGCAAGTAACATACCCCATCATTCACCCTCCCCCATCAACTCCACCACCCACCACTCAAGGACTAGGCGGCGGCGAAGGTGTACCCGGCGGCGGCCGAGGCGCCTGTGGGCCCGGCCGGGGATTCGGAGGCGGCGTGGGTGGCCGGGCTGGGGTGGGGAGCGCGTGGGGTCGAGGTCTCCCGCACTCTCTCCCGTCGTCACTCATGCCCTCTCTCAAGTTGTTTCTCAAGCCGTCTGGGGTGGGGGTGAGGTCGGTGGCGGTGATGGTGATGGTGTTATTGTGGTAGGGGTGGGTTGGGTTGTTGGAGAGGGTGGGGAAGCTGGTGTCGTCTCCATCATCGTTGTTGTCCTCTCTCATCCTCGTCGTAGTCGTGGTCGTGGTTGGTTGAGGAGAAGGAACGGGGTTGGCGAGGGTTTGGGAGGAAAGGTGGGGGGGACGGAGAGAGCGCCGGATGGGATATTCCGCGGAGAGTGATCATCTTGCTTGGGGTTTGGGTTCGGATTTTGGAAGTGTGTGGATAGGTATGTGAGTGTATGGGCGTACGTGTGTTCAGTGAAGCTCTGCTGTGTGTTTGTGCTGATAGGATTTGACCTGAGGCAGCGCCCTCACCGGCGTCTTATATGCCTGTTCATCGCCTCTCCAGTAGCCATGACTCAAAGCCGAAACAAACAACGTCAGTGTCGAGTCTTACGGACAGCCGCGACTTGTAACACAAGAGGACCGTGTAACGGTGACCAGAGCCCATTTCCAGGACAGAATGTGTCACATGGCGCGCTTGCGCGCTTGTCAAGACCGAGGAACAAAGGCACTACCGGCATGAAGGATCTGACCGAGCCCTACGGAGAGAGTGTGAGGACATATGGACTCGGCATGTGGCGGTGAGGTACCCGACGGCGGTCAGTGGGGGGGTTACAGAATGACCACGCGGCTCTGCAGTTGGCTACGGCAGTGAAAGCAAGATAGGGGCTTGCCTCCGTAACCCGGCCGAGGGACAGACAATGACGTCGTCAACGGGCCTGGGGAGTTGGGGGGCGGCGGAAGGACCATTCCCTTAACTAGGAAAACCACCAGACAAACGCGACAAAGCCAGCATATTCTGGTTCCCGAGGGACGGGCTGGGGCCACCGGTGCGCGGCAGGACGAGGCTATGGTATGCGCGGCCCCGCTGTTGCCTGTGACCCATCAACTGGTGGGAAATGGCGGAATAGCAAGAATTACATTGCGCATCTGCAAGTAAGCAACCTGCAGGGGCAGGGAGGTTGGACTGGCAGTGGTGTTGTATCAGTGTGGGCGGGATGTTGACCAACGTTCGAGTAGAGCCGCGGCCCGGCTGCCAGGAGAACGGTCCTGTGTGACGATGCCTGCACCGAGTTTACAAAAGAAGAACTCCACGAAGAGCTGAGGCGAGAGACAGAGACCCGCTTACATCTCGGTCCAACTTCGTACCTCGAGCGAGTTACCGGCGTGTTGGTGTTGGGGCCGGAGTGGGCCGGCCCAATGACGACCCCTTTCTCTCCTGCAGCTCCCTGCAGAGCTTCCACATCTGCAAGTGGCCCGATCTGAGACAGCCGAGTCCCGCTTCACGGGAGCAACTGCACACGTTGGACTTGCTTGCATTGGCCCCCGCGGGTGCGAGTGATCACCGATAGGGCTGACTGCGATGCTTGGCGGGTGCTGGAATCAACCAACTCTCCCTCCTTTATCGGTATCGAAGGGTGCCAAGGTCAGTAGAACAGCCCCCGAGTTCACGGCCGAAGAACCACAGGAGCCAAGGGATGGGCAAATGGTCACACTTTGTCCAGCTGAGCCTTGCTCTAAACTTTTGATGCTTCGACTGCCAGGGAATCTGACGTTAGCTGGCAGAGCCGCTAGTCGCTCGGGTATTGGGGAGCTCGCCCCGTAGCGGGACTTTTACGGAGGGGTGGGGGAAACGTGATAGAATGGAAGTGCGTTCTCAGGACGAATAGACCAAGGGAGTCGGCCGTCCGAAGGGCCCGACGGCCCTGACCTCGAGAGCCGTAACCGGGCAGAGAACTTGTGTTGGAATACTTCGCCGACCGGGCCATTTTGTGTCCGTTTGATGTAATGTAATGTATGCAATGCAATGTGCCAGCGTGGGGGCACAGCCCCGCGTTTCCCCAACTAAGTACAACAACCAGGTGTCAGCGTGCCATACATTTAGGTTCCCAGGTAATGACCAAGTATCCTTCGGTCGGCATTGCATCCCCACACACTGAAAGCTCTCGCATCGGGTCCTGTAACCTGATCAAATTCCGCGTAAGGCGTCTCCGACCGGCACGTGAGCATCGGTAACATCAATCCCGGCGCTGTGTAACCTGTGGCTTCATAAAACATGGGGCTGATTGCCGATGCTGACCTTTCTATGGGGGCCGAAGGATCGGAGGACAGCTCGACTTGCTTCGGGCCCGACCACAAAGAATGTGGGGGACATGTGTTGCTGCACGGCATGTTTTCAGGGCTGAAGACAGAAGAACCCGTGGCAACCAGGGGTCTAGCGGGCCGAGTTTGACACGAAAATTGTTGCTTGGGAACCAGCGAGCTGCGGCGAGTCAACAATGAAGCAGAATGGAAGCCGCCAAAAGTTCCCAGAGCCCGAGTAATCATTAAATTTGGCGATTGTCGGCTAACTTGGTGACAGAGGCATCGGTTCGTCTAAGACCCATTAGCCTAGCAACGCCGGATGACGAAACACACGTGTGAGAAAAGCCATTTGCCCCTTTTCCCATTGTCCATTCTTTTGCGACCGACCATTCGCCCTAAACGCCAACCGCTGGAAAGCTCCCACATAACCCAATTCCCCCAATTCCCCCAATCCCCTCATCTTCGGTCCCGGCTGCGGCTACGAGTCCTGCTCCGACGGTCGTAGCTGTCATAGCTATCGCGGCTAGGGCTTCTCCGCCTACCGTGACCGCGGCCGCCCCTGTGATCTCGACCTCCGCGACCCGCTGGTGTCCGCGAGGGGGACCTCGATGTGTAAGACGCCGACCGGGACCGGTACCGACGAGTGCCACTGGCTGTGGGTGAGCGAGAGCGTGACGCGGATCGGGGACGGTAGACGTCAGAGCGATGTCCATAACGACCCGAGCCACCAACAGCTGGTGACCTCCGGCCCCGGCCAGCCGAAGACCCGCCCCCAGACGGTCCAAGGATGGACCTAACGTTGGCCGGGGGGCCGCGGGGTCCACGGCGGGCTTCGGGAGGTGAGGGAGAGACCTTGCGGCGCGGGAGGACAATCGATACGTTAATGACACTGCCGTCGAGTTGCGCTTCGTGCATGTGCGTGATTGCAGCCTGAGCGTCGGCCTCGGTGTAGTAGAGGATGTAGGCTGTGCCACGATTCATGCCGGCTGCCGTGGACGGTCAGCATCGTCTTGCAACGATTTACTGGGGGGTACCTAGAGGAGGGAGGGACCCGTGCCGGCGGCATGCGACTCACATTGTCTGTTAACGGGGAGATCGAGGTCGTCAATGCTGCCGTACTGGCCGAAGATCTCGTAGAGGTGGTCTTCGTTGACATTCTTGGTCAACCGCTCGACAACAATCTGCACAATTTCCGGTCAGTCGACTGAACGGTTGCAGCCCAGCTTTCCCGAGTCTTCCGAAGAGATCGGCTTGCTTGCCTTTGTAGACGATTTCTCCAGCGGGCTCTCGCTCCGGGTCCTACTACGTGAATGGCTGTAATCCCGACTGTAGCTTCGGCCACGCGAGTCGCTCCGGGAGCGGGTGCGGCTGCGACTTGGTGTGCGGCTCGTGGTGCGACCGCGGCTGTAGCGGTGCGACTACGGTATTTGCCATCCCGAGCTGGGGAGCGGGCATGACCATCTCGGTCGTCGAAACGGCGGCGGCCCATGGGCGAGGGCGAGCGGGAATGGTGCGAGTGTGGTGTTCTGGACCGGGATCGGGAGAGGGATCGGGAGCGGGAGGGCTCGTCGAGAGCCATGAGCTCGCTTTCCCTGACGGGAGATTCCATGTTTTTCGTGTAAGGTAGCACAATCGGCGGGGCGAGCGAATAAAACGGTCCCGGAGGAAGGTGGGTTGGAGGGTCGAAAACCACAACTGATTCAGCTCTGGCGCGCCTGCTCGGCTCGATGCAGAAAGCAGAAAGACGCGGCAGTGCGATGAAAACTTGATTGGATGACAGAATCAATCCGCCCCACCTGCCTGTTTCGAGCGTCGCTTTTCAGGGTCCTGTCACTCCTTACGCTCTTCAGAACAGCAAAAAAAAGAAGAGGCCAGCCCCGGCACGGGGCAAGACAGACGACAACCCACCATGTATGTTACCGAAATTCGACCGCTGTCGGAGTTGGACGACGTTGATTCACGGTCGGTCGACTTGGATAAGCCGTGATGTCCATGTTGGCATCCAACAAGTCAAAATCACCCAACTGGAAACCTGGAAAGACAAGTTGAACATTCTCTACGAAGCGCTCCGTACTTTCTTTTCTTAAGAAGTTAAGAGACCTGAGTTGAAACGTCCTACTTGCCCCTCAAGTTCTTTACCATCCGATCTCCAGAGAGAGCGTGGGGATCCCAGGAACTACCGCCTTTGCCCCTGGACCTGCTTTCACCGTCATGCTCGAGACGAACTCCCTAGCCATTTGGCAAGTTGGATGTCGGAAATATATGTTCTTATTCCGAAACAATGACGGCAGCATATGAGCAGGCATTCAAGCTTTCAGTCCCTGCATCTTCGGCATGCTGCATCGCTGTCCTGGGCCGTCCTCCCACTTTTCGCGACGTCACGGCCTTGCCCTTATTGGATGAACACCCAAACACCAATACCAAGCCTCCATTAATCCGACCCTCGATGGCCTCGCGCTTGACGTCATGCCATCGATCGTCAACACCACGACAAAATCAAGTTTGCAAATCTAGAAGAATGATGGCAATGGGTGAGAAGAAGCGGGTTCAAATAGAGTTGGTTTTCCGCCTGGCCCGACTGAAATGCGATCCACAACTTGCCCCTTTTTTACATGACTGAAAGCTTATCTCAACTTTGCCTACCTACCTACCAACCCCCCTAACCAAACCAAATACAACACCACTTATACTACAACATGGGTCTCTTCTCTCGTCACGCCGAACCAGGCCAAGAGCCGGCCGCTCAGCGCCAGCCCGCCTACGAAGAGCGCCAACCTGTCTATGAAGACCCCCCCAGGAGACACGGCCTCTTCGGAAGCAAGCACCACTCCCCCACCCGCGCGCCCACCAATGCCACCCACAGCACGCGGAGCAGCACTACAACGTCCTCCCCCGACCGCAGCACCGGCGGCGGCGGTATCTTCCGGCGGTCCACCGATGCCAGCCATAACCCAAGCATGAACGGCCACCAGCGCACCGGCGGCGGCGGCCTGCTTCACAAATTCGGCGGCAACCGCGAGGAGATGGACCCCAGCATCGTGCAGGCGCGCGAGCGCGTCATGGGTGCTGAGGCCGCCGAGATGGAGGCCGACCGGGCCCTGATCGCCGCCCGCGAGAGCGTCCGCGAGGCTCGCGAGCATGTCCGCATGCTGGAGCTCGAGGCCAAGGAGGAGGCGCGTCGTGCTAAGATCAAGGAGCACCATGCGAAGGAGTTCTCGAAGAGGGGGAAGTTGCTTGGACGTAAGTTGGCTCCCAACCGTGGGTTTGTATTCGTTTAGTTGCTAACGCGGTACAGGTCATGACTATTGAGTTGATAGGGATGCCATCACCTAGCTTTTTGCAAACACCGCGTCGGTCCGTCATCTTAGATAGACGTCACGCGGTGTTGGAACTACATTTTGCTTTCTCTCCTTTGCAATGTACACTACTGTATTCTCTGGCTTTTAGCAATATACCACGAGCGCGTTCTTTGCCTTTCTTCCATCGAACACCAACGACTCCGCAAGAGCGTGTGATAACCCACCCCACTGCTCTCAGAAACCCAGACATGTACATACTACACAACGAGAACACCCATAAGAAAAACACGGCAACACGGTTGTTATTCATTGAATTTGTTTATTTGTCGTCCCAAGATTCCCAGTACCAGCCCAATTACCACCTATCTCCCATCCCCTCGCCAAAAAACAAAAACAAAAGAAAAGCCCTCTACTCCCCTCCAGCCATCACCCCCCTCCACCCCTTCCACTCCTCACAACAAAGCCACCACCCCCGCCACACCCACCACCGCCGCAACAACACTCTTAACCAGCTGCCCCTCAGACCCCCCCACACCGTGCCCAGCGCCATTCTTATGGCACGAACACTTGGCGCAATTCTTCTCGTGGCGCAGGGCGTTGAGCGCGGCGAGCTCGGTGGCGTTCTTGGAGCAGTCGCACCTCAGCGGGGACCTGTTGCAGCGGTGGATGCCTTTGTGCTGGACCGGGTCGAAGGGTTCGAATCCGGTGCTTGTGTCGGTGTCGGTGTCGTCGGTGTCGGCGTCGGTGTCGGCGTCGGTGTCGGTGTTCGCGTACGAGATGGTTGTGGCATCCTCGGAAAAGAGGATGTGAGGGGGCCCGCTGTCGGCGGCTGAGTTGCCGACGCTGCTGGATGTTGGTAGGGCGCTGGCGGCGGCGGTGGTTGCCAAGGCCCCGGTTACGCTGAGCAGGAGGGCCGGTGCGAGAGCTGAGACGTAGACCATTTTGATGGTGATTGCGGTGGTAGGTGTCTATGCGGTAATGGTCTCGAAAACGGAGTCTGCGGTGTGTGAGATGCCCACAGACGGCAAGTGTAAAGTGAATCTTGAGTAGCAAGTTGATACTGGGGGGCCATGATCGAGAGAAGACTGGTTTGTTGTTTATATAAACACGCATGCTTTGTTTCATGGCGTGGTGAAGTCGCTAGCCATTGATTGTGTCGGCTAGACCACGTGTTTGTTGACTTTGTTGAACATCGCGCGGCTCACAGGGGATTACCAGCTCTGGCTCAAAGACCGCTTACCTTGGTCTGTGACCCGCTCGGCATCCTTTGGATTCAAAGATTCGTTATCTGGTAAGTAATCATAGAACGATGCATCCATCACCCAGGTGATCCTCGTCGCCCTCCGTTCGGGAGAGAAGGTGTTGGATAGAAGAAGCTTTCTGAGTAGCAGCTTGGGTCTGGCATCGCGAGGGTGTCAGGTCAGTGCGGCACATGCTGTCGTCAGTTCTCGCAACTTGGGGCGAAGGAGAGTTGCCCCCCTGTGTTGACAAGATGGCCCCGTCAACGTTGCCACTGGCCTCCGTTGGCTTAGCTGGTACAGGCATGGCCATGTTGGCTATTCCATTCGTTGGAAATGTGACTTATTGTGAAGGAGGTTGATTGTGAGGAACCGCTGGCAGAACCCGGGTTTGAATAATTATGACCTCGGAGCTCCCTTTGTTCGCGGCCAAAGGCATGATGAGGTCACCCCACGACGACAGGTATGACCCGAGCCCCAAACAAAGAAAACAGGAATCACACATAATGTTTGCCTGTGCTGCCACTTAGACTAGTATTGTCAGGGTCTCGGGCCATGGAAAAGCTGGTGGGGTATCAGAGGCGAGGCACTCCTGGTCAAGTTGGGGCTTGCATCCTGTGTGTGTTGTTGGTGATGTGAAAAAGGCGACTCATTCATTCATAATAGCCGCATCACAGTGCAATGCACTAGAGCTTCTAATTGTAAGCCAGAAATTGGCAGTCAGGGCCGCTCGAATATGAAGTCTTCCAGTTCTTGGGATTCCTATCAAGAGCGACGAACTCGTAAAAACGGCACAGGGCGTAGAGTGGGTTGTCCTTGTACTCGCCCCGGGGCCCGCCGAACTTTCGGGCGGCGATCTTGTCGAATTGCTTGATAGGATCTTGAAGGAGATCACACCCGGCGGCAACGGAAAAAAGGTAGGGTAGTCATCTGGGTTCGGGATGTAGACGCCACCCGTGCCTTCTTCAAATTGGTTCTTGCGGCTTTGCCGGAAGATTTGACGGACTTTTGACCATAATACAACACCCCAACTCTCACCCCAACCTCCCAACGACCCCAACCCCAGAGGGATCAACAGCAACAACAACACCAACCCCCCCAACCCCAAAACCCCTCGACATCCTCCCCACGCACGGCCCCCCCAAAGAGCACCTCGACCGCCGCGCCATCCACCGCGCCGGCTGTCCCTATCTCCTCAGCGAGGTCGCCCGCCTCCGCCCGCGGCTGTACGTGTCTGGGCACATCCACGCCGCGCACGGCCGCGAGGATGTCGTGCTGGACGGGGTGCGGCAGGGGCATGACTATGTGCGGATTGGGTGGTGTGGATGGGGGTGTTGGTGGTTTGGGGGTGGGTGAAGGGGATGGTGGGGAAGGGGTGGGGGGATGGTTGGTTGTGGTGGTGGTGGTGGTGGTGAGGGGCGGGAGAGGGTGACGACGTTTGTGAAGTGGGGGGGAGGGGGAATGAGGTGAGGAATGGGGCTGTTGTGGTGGAGATTTGAGTTGGTGTCGATGATGAGATGGATGTGATTTTGGCAGTTGGGCTTTTCGTGTGTTGTGGCGGGCCTGGATACTGAGATGTGGCAGGATTTACGTTCCAGGGCTAGTTATATCCGCCTTGATGGCAGTATGTAGTCGTCGTGCTCGGCTAGTGCAGTTCCGTTGAGTATCAGCCAGACATCTGATGTCCTTTCAAATGACGTCGGCTACGGAAGGACCTCAGCCATGACGTGGGTTTCGAGAATCGGGAATATCCATTTCAAGAACAAGATCAAGTTGAGGCTAGAAACAAATTATCTGAGGTGACCCATGGCTTGCATTGTTGCCGGTGTGCCATATGGATGCCCCTTTTTGGGTATCTGCTCCTGTCGGCCACTCTCTCAGGAATAAATGGAATCATGGCGTTGGGACGGAGTCGAAAATCTTAACGAAGCGGAAAAACATGCAACCCAGCGAAGCAAAGTGAAGTATCCCGCCGCCTCAAGCATGAGATGTCTGGTGGAAGGCGCGTTCTTTCCATAACTTTTGTACACCGTCTCCCCCCACCAACCTGTTTATTTTCGTTCCCCCACGTTTTAGTTTTAGTTTTCTACAACTGTGTCACAAAGCCTTTTTTTCTTCGCGCCCGTCGCAGTCGGGATTATCGCATCTTTTCCTGTCAAATATCCAGTTTGGACTACAGAGCAGTGCGCATACTCGATCTTCATCCTCACCGGCGGGTCAGAAACCGCGAGTCGGCGACCTGCTCAACCTTTCCATTCTTGTGTTGCCTCAGTTGTTCCGCTGACCCCGCCTATCCGTTACTCGATCAACATTCAGCATTACGCTGCGGCCCTCAACATGAGGTCCGTTTTCGCTGTTCTGTTGGTCGTGGCGCCAGTCGCGTGGGCTGCCTACTGGATGGAAGACATCTACCGCCAGGGTATCACACCGTTCAGCGAGGTCCAAGATTACAGGATCTTCCGGAACGTGAAGAAGTTGGGAGCCAAGGGAGATGGAGGTAAAGACGACAAACCCTAATCGCCAGGCCGTAAAATCATTCTAATTAGGGTACAGTTACCGACGACACAGCGATCATCAATCGCGCAATCAGCGATGGCAACCGCTGCGGTGGCCCTGGCTGCGTCGGCTCGACCACCACGCCGGCCATTGTTTACTTCCCGCCCGGAATCTATCTCATCAGTGCCCCAATCGTCAGCTTCTACTACACCCAGATCGTCGGTGATCCGACCAACATGCCAGTCATCAAGGCTGCCTCAAACTTCCCGACTGAGGCAATTGCCATGCTTGATGCCGACCCTTACCTGGACAGCGGTAGTAGGTATTATCTGTTTGTACCGTTCAGACAAACTGCTAACGGCGCCGTGATCAGAGCTCAACTTCCAGGCAACCAACGTGTTCTTCCGCCAGGTCCGCAACCTAGTATTTGACACGAGGGATGTTCGCGGGGCAATCACTGGGATCCACTGGCCATCCTCTCAGGCGACCATGATCCAGAATTGCGTCTTCGAGCTTTCCTCCCAGGAGGGCGACAACCATGTCGGCATCTTTATGGAAGAAGGTAGCGGTGGCATGATGACCGATCTGGTTTTCCACGGCGGCAAGATTGGCGCTCGGTTCGGCAACCAGCAGTACACGATGCGCAACCTCAGCTTCTACGGTTCGGATACAGCCATCGACCAGATATGGAACTGGGGGTGGACGTATAAGTCGCTGAAGATCGTCAACTCCCGGGTTGGCATCAACATGTCTTCCTTGGATGTCGGCTCGGTCACTCTGCTTGACAGCTTGTTCGTCAACGTGAGCACGGCGCTGATCACCGGCCGGAACCCCGGGAACACCACAGGCCTCGGCTCATTGGTGATTCAGAATGTTGAATATGAAAATGTCCCTACCGTTTTGGCCGGAGCTGACGGGAAGCCTCTGCTGTTGGGCGACTCGAGTGGAACCGTCTATGATTGGGGTTATGCGAGGGTAAATTCTGCTTCCCAGGCGTCGAACCGCACTGCTGACTTTCGCAACCAGGGAAATACCTATGCCCCACACGGGCCCTCTTTGCTCGAAGGGCGAGAGTTTACCTTCTCTCAACCTTTGACCTTGAAGCTCGGAGACCGCTATTACGAAAGGTCCAAACCGCACTATGATGACTACCCTGCTGAGCACTTCGTCAAGGCACGAGACCATTATGCCTTTGGCGACGGGCACGTCGACGACACGGTCATGATCCAGAACACTATCCAGGGTGCGGCAAATTCCTCTTACATCGCCTTCTTGGATGCCGGATACTACAGGGTCACCGACACCATCTTCATTCCACCGAATACTCGTATCATGGGCGAAGGCCTGGCCACCGTTATCATGGGCTCGGGCGAGAAGTTCTCAGACCCGGAAAACCCCCGTCCCGTGATTCGCGTCGGAAACCCTGGTGATGTCGGGTTTGTCGAGATGAGCGACCTGATCGTATCGACCCAGGGGCCAGCTCCAGGGGCCGTCATGATTGAATACAACCTCAACACGCCGGCAGCAGAGAACACGTGCAGCCCGGGAAGCCCGCCTTCGGGAATGTGGGATGTCCACATTCGTGTTGGTGGCTTCACTGGATCGCAGCTTCAAGTCGCTGAGTGCCCCATAACGCCAGACAAGCCCAACTATGTTAACCCGTCATGCATCGCTGGGTACATGGGGATGCACATCACTCGGAGCGCCCGAAATTTGTACATGGAGAACAACTGGATCTGGGTGGCAGACCACGATATCGATGACTGGAACTCGACCCAAATCAACGTCTTCGTGCCTCGTGGGATGTTGATTGAAGGGAACCGCATCTGGTCGGTCGGAAGCTCTGTTGAGCACCACACTCTGTACCAATACCAGCTGCTGAACGCCTCGGACATCTGGATGGGCCAGATTCAGACCGAGTCCCCCTACTACCAGCCCAGCCCACCGGCGCCGTACCCCTTTACCGAGCCGAATGTCGCCATTCGCGACCCTGATTTTGCCGCCGATTGTCAGACCAAGCAGGCGAAGGCCTCTTTGAACCTGCAAGGGGATCCGCCCTGCGAGATGGCATGGGGTCTGCGCATCATCGGCTCGAGGAACGTCGTTGTCTTTGGCGCGGGTTTGTACAGCTTCTTCAACAATTACAACACGAGCTGCAGCACCACCGAGTCGGGCGAGAATTGCCAGGCGCGCATCTTCTGGGTCG
The DNA here is from genome assembly GCF_000143365.1 of Chaetomium globosum CBS 148.51. Taxonomy (NCBI): domain Eukaryota; kingdom Fungi; phylum Ascomycota; class Sordariomycetes; order Sordariales; family Chaetomiaceae; genus Chaetomium; species Chaetomium globosum. The sequence goes on from NT_165978.1 coordinate 4,453,032, forward strand.
GGCCAGACACGGTGGGAGGTGGTAGCCCTACCGATGACGAGGACCTGCTGACAGTGGAAATGTATAACCTGAATACTATCGGCAGTGTGAGCATGATTACTCGGCAGGGGTTGGATATGGCGACTTGGGATCAGAATAGGGCAACATTTGCGAGCACTCTGGCTGTTTTTCGGTCGGAGGGCAAAGCATAAAGGGCTGCCATGGGTTGATCTAGGGAGCTGCGTTAACTATCCCCAAGGGAGGAAGCAGGTTTCTTCGGCTCAAACGACAAGAATTCAGCGAGAGCTTGTCAGGTCTCCGTCGTTCTTGCGGCGCTGGCTAGGCGATGATGTGCACCCGGGGCCGGCTTGGGTCACTCATTGGGCTAACCTATTATGATACCACGAAGAAATAAAATGCCTCTTTCCTTTCTGAAATGTTTGCAAAATGAGTGTTGGCGGCCATGACGCCTCAGCGTGGCGCCCAAGCGTTTATCGATCATGATCCTTTCGAGTTTGGCTTCGCGGAAAGGGCGGTACGCAAATAAGGGATTCTGTGGACAACCCTCCCTCTTTGAGGTTAAACTCGGTGCTCTGCAAACATATAAGGTCAAGATCAAGCATTGATAGTCCGAACATCACCGTCGATCAACGTGGATATTGCCCATCTTTTCTTAGTTTTTTAAACTTTTCAGCGCAGACCGCAACGCGCACGCAGGCAAGGCCCTTGTGCCCCCTGGTGTAAGTCGCGATCGGTCCGATCCGATGATGGCGATCGCCTGGCTCCACAAAAGGCAAAAGGCCGGAAATGAGACAAACCCACGCCAAGGATTGCGGTCCCCCCCATGTGGTCGGCGCTTGGGCCAGCGCTTGCTTTCTTGTCCCAATCTCCCCCCTGCTGTGTCTGTATTCTGTATGAAGTTTTGTGTGGAGTTTGTAGAAGGATTGATAGGTAAGTTGGGGGCGGATGATGGAGTCTGCTGGTTTGGGGGAGGGAACTGTTGAAGCTATTGCTGAAAATGCGATTTACGGAGAAACAGAGAAAAGGTTTGTTGGGAGGGGCGCTGAGATGAATGGGGTATTGTTTGGAGCCACCGTTCAGACACGGTGACCGGCGCTTAAAATGTTTGTCGGTGTGGGACGGGGCTGCCGCCAACGGACTCAGGAATTGACCCGGAGTGGCAGGTGGCGAGGGATGCGACAGACTTTTCACTCAAAGACAGACACACACCGACAGGGCAACCGCTAACGGAGATTCAAGTGAAAATGGGTATCGACCAAAGTTGAATATATAGGGTAAAATGTTAGGATGTGAAGTGAAAGGTAAAGGGGCATCTTCCTTGCGCCGCGTCCATCATTCCCTCGTAGAAAAAGCCTTTTCGTGAATACCACCCCCCAGAAATGAAACCAGATTGTGACCCTGCCATCCCCGCCATTGCTCCTCCTCATATGCAAAGTCAAGATCCGTCCCAAATCAGCCCCAAGAAAATCAAGAGTAAAGTCCAGCCGGGCAAACCACCGCCTTCTGCCCGAGATCAACCCCCTGAAAGTAGTGTCGAACAAGCCGGCGCAGGTGGCGCGCGAGCGGAAGTGAAGGCGAGAAAAAGGGTATCAAGGTTGACGGTGAGCCGCAAGCGGCAAACGGGAGAGATCTCGGGCGATGTGGTCAGGTTGCGTGCGCCGATGGTTTGCCGGAAGAACGAAGAAAAGGTAAGGTCGGCGGGCCTAGACAAGTCGGGGGTAGGACTCCTGAGGTGGCGACCTAGCAAAAGTGCTAACCCATCCGACCGTGTCGAGGATGCCTCACTCGAACAAAGGAAAAATTGGTGCGATGCTAGCATCGAAGAATTGGCACGCTAACAGTGTGGCGGCTGTCGTACCCTAGGCGTCCCAATCAAGTGATGGGGAGCACCTGTCCCAAGATCCAACTTCCCCCGAGTCGCGTCGCTAAACTTAGAGAAGGACAGCGGCAACGACACCAGCCACACCAAGGGCAGCCATATGGCCCGCCTGGAGCGCTAACCCGCCGTTCGGGTCGCTTGAGGTGGTGGCGGCCGGTTCACCCGAATTCGTGGGGCTGGGCAGCGTGAAGGAAGTCGAGATGGAAGTGCTGTTAGCGAGAACCGTCATCTGTGCGCGCTGCAGGGTGAGCGTCTTGGTGAGAGTCAGGGTGCTTGTTGAGGTAGTCGTCGTCATGTCATCGGCGACGGCCGCTAGCGGCAAGAGGACCGCGGCGAAGATGGTCGGCAGATGCATTTTGGAGATATGTAAGTGGGTGTAAGTGTGTTGAGGTCGTTATCGAAGCGTGAAAAGAAGTGAAAGCCGGTTCCGAGTCCGAGAGACTTGGGTCAAGAACGGTTTTTGGTTTTGTCAACTCGAGATTGGAGACGAGTGAGTTGAGGTGATCGTTGCAGGGTCGTTTCAGCGAAGAATGAGCACAAGTGCTAGTTTAGAGATGGTGGATGATGATGTTTTCGCTGGAGAATTGTTTCAGAAAGAATGACAGACTGAATACGTCGAGTATTCAAGGTCGGGAGAGGGGCTCTTAGAGTAGACTTTGCCAACGAAGCCTGTGGGTGAGCGAGGGGGTGGACGGCGCAGAGCTGAAGAGGGATGGGGAAGGAATGAGAGAAGCCCACGATATCAAGTGGATTTGTCTGGGGGGACCCCAGGGCCACACGGCCCCAGTTTGCGGCGCAAATTGCGATTTTAGACGCCAAGCAGCCAAACAGCCGACAACAACACAAAAGACGCCTTGCACAGGCTGCAACGCAACAAGACGTACCTGACGCTTTCCCTCCCAGGGATTGGCGCCACGAGGGGTTGCCGGTACCTGCATCTTTTTCGGCAGGGATATTCGACACCCTTCCTTCCCCAATTGTTGACCAGGCGCCAAATGCGATCCTCGCCGCGGAAATCGCACTCTTCTTGCCCTGGACTGGCGACTTGAACGGGGGAAAGCCGCTGCCCTTGATTGGATTGCCGCCCTGACAACGACCGTCCACCGCACAAAACGGTTTCGGTGGCGTGCCCGGGTTTCAACGGGAGATTGCAGTCGCGGGCTGACAACTTGCGGTCCTGTCGAATACAACCTCGACCAGCGCACTTTACCAAATAGAGTATGCTGTGGGATGCTGTGCCTGCCCGAGCCGCTTCCTCCCATGCTGCTGTTCAAAACGCCGGCTAGGGACCACCACAGCCACAGCCACAGCGATGAACTGTGGATGTAAAGAGCCAAAAAAAGAATGCTCGGGGATTCGACTCTCTCAGCCACGATATCGTGTCTTTTACTCATTTTTTTTTCTCTCGCGCCTTTCAAAAATGGCGCGACGATGCTCACCCAAAATCTCTCAAGCGCGATGGAGCGCCCAACAGACGGCGGCGACCTGCGAGATTTGATCAATTTGCTCCACGGCCCTTGATTGGCGTGCCTGGCATGACGTGCCGCCCTCTGCCATTTAGGGTGGGCCGTGCGAAAGGGAGACTCGACCGACGAGACTCGCTTGAACCGCAAGGGGTAAGACGCCTAGCGCAGTCCGGGGTAATCGGCTCCGACAGAGATGAGAAGCGAAATCGCTGGCGATCTGGTCCACGCTGGCCAGGGTTGCTTTTGCGGCAGCCTTCTTTTTGTGGGGGTGTGATTCCGTAATCCCGCTCTGGCAACAACAGATGATGCTTTCTGGTGCCAGGTGTCGTCGCCATGCGTTGCCATGCAGACTCCTCGGCGCACCACGTTGCAAAAACTCCGCTGGCCGAGCGCTGGCATTCAATGGTCTCAGGCCCCAGTCGGACAAGGCCAAGATGTTTCCTGCATTGTTTCCCATCCTGCTCTCATTGGAGCTGCGTCGGTGACATAGCAAGCGGAGTGTAGTCCGTTTTCGTTGTTTGCATCTGCCGACGATGAACCCAGTGCCTGTTCATCTGTGATTTCCCGATGCCCGAGACATCATGACGACAGAGGATCATTCGACGACCAGGTCGTGCTTGCCGGACGAGGTTGTGATCTGTGGGATGCCGTCTGATCCGGCAAATATGATCCTCCTCCGTGGGCCGTGTCTCCCAATATTGCTACGATTAGCCCTTTTTCAGCCGGTTAAACGACGATGTTGACTCGATCGTGCGAGCCGCGAACGCCAATACGTCGAGAAACCCAGTTTCAGTTTTAGAACCCGTCCGTTTTGACCGAGGGGGGGGGGGGGGTGGTTAAGGGGTTCTGACAGTGGTGAGAGGTTTCGTTAGGTTGCATAAAACTGCCCCTTTTCAGACATTTCCCTTTTGCCCGTCCTTGGCATCGAACGGTTCGAAGAGACGTCCTCCCTTTCTTAAACCCGCCCACTCGTTCCACGGGGGAAAGCACGGCGAGGTCGGGCCCGTTCACTCGGACTTGAACCTCCACGGCGGCCGTCAATTCCAGACGCCACTCGATTGCTGGCGGATACGTAACATCTGTCCAAGTTGTGATGCCTCGGCCCAACGCATGAGTAAAGAAGGCGGCAGGCGGCAATATGGAGCGTTGTCGCTATTATGTTTGTTACAACGCGGGATACCGTCGTTAGCACGACTCCTTGCTCCCAAAAACCGCGGGTGCCGTATTAGACAACTGTATGTGTTGCTGGCAATCCCGAACCATGTAATTCCTGAACGCCGTAAAAGCCCTCATGAGCACCGCCATTCCTTTTCCCGTCCAAACGCCGAACCCATGCTGAACCGGCCGCGATGCCGTTGCCCTCGAGCGTGAGTGCCGGCCGCAAACCATATTTAACGAACCGCCGACGACCCCGTACCCTCTCATGACGCCCACCGGATCCCCACCTCCAGGCAACTGAGATACCTCACGCGCACCTCGTCCTCCAAATCGCCCTCCTCATCCTCCGCCACCACATCATCCACCGCCTTCAAGCTCCTCGTCCTCATTAACACGCGCAAGTCCTTCTCCCGTGTAAACAGCCCCGCCACCTCCACCGCCTTCGCAATCGCCTTGCCCGTCGCAACAAACACCACATCATCCAACGCATCCGAAAACACCCGACCTGTCCCACCACTCCCCACACCACCACCACCACTATTACTCCCCCCCACCCTCAGCGCCGCCACCCTCGCCGCAAGCGGCAAGCCCGTCGTATTCTGCCTCCCCGGCGCCTTCTCGAGCGCCTTCCTTGCGCGGCGCACCAGGCTCATGAAGGAGGCGCCGGACGCGACCTTGATGACGACGGTGTGGGCGGCGCGCGGCGACGGGATGTATCCGTCCGGGTCGGCGGTGGCCATGCGGGCTTCGACAGTGGCCGGGGAGGCGGCGCGGCGGGTGCTGTTGGGTGTGATGCGTGGGTGGGCGGAGGGGGGAGGGCCCGGGAGGGGGCGTTTGTGGATGCGTGAGCCTGGTTGCGGGGGCGAGGGTTGGTTAGTCTTGGGTATGGGGGTGTTGGGGGGATTGGGGGGTGGGAGGGGAGGACGAACCATGGGGGATTGGTGGCAGTTTTGTTTCTGGCTTGTTTGGTAAGGGTTTTTTGTCCTTGGCTGGATCGTCAGTGGGCTTGGTTGGGGCCATCGTGGGCGGGTTTGCTCGGTTCCTCGATGATTTGAATGGTAATGCTGTTTAACGGACTCGGTGTTCTGAGAAAGCTCGACGTAAAAATGGAAAACCTCTCCCCCGTTTTGTTGAATGTATTCGGTCGATTAATGGCGTTGGGGGGTGGACTTCGACTTCGATGTTTTCGAGGTATCCGTACTGGTTCTCTATTGGGCAGCGCAGATGGTCCACTTCCACTTGAGCCGATGGTGGGGTGGTCATGCGCGAAGACCTGGGGGCACCCACTTTGGTCGCCCACCGCCTGCCTGTTTCAGCAGCTCTCTCCACACGAGTCGTCATGTTTCCTAAGCTCCCCGAAGCCACCACCCAGGCATCCTCAGCATTGTTCCGGAACACCACATAATACTGTGATTGTCGTCACCCTGGAATATGGGTGCCTACTCTGAGAGCAAAGGACAGCGATAGTTCGTCTCCCACCATGTCAGTGGAAATCTGGCCACACGTTGCGCCCGATCAGCTTAAAGTCGCCGTTGAGACTGCCGAGGTACGCTTCCATTCGATCACATTCCTGACAGTCGCATGATCTTTACGATGGCCCAACTTATGGATGCATCCCGGGTGCTGATTGAACCTTTGGTCGTACAACCACAGAGACGCGAACTCGACTGGCTGATCGATGAGCTGCACGAAACCCTCACCAACCTCAAACACGGTCTCGAGGACTGCTATGCGCTGCTGGCACCGATAGACCCGGGGAGCACGCTGGTGTTGAGCACGCCGAGGAATGAAATTGTCAAAGGACATGTCACTCGCGTTGGGACGCGGATAGTCAAGGGGGTCCGTCCACCCTGCCGTGGTGCCCTCCCCTAACTTAACCAACTAACACCTTACCTACCTACACTCTAGACCATCCACCTCCGCCTACGCACCCTCCCCCAACAAACCCTCACCATCAACCCCGAACACCCAATCCACCTCACACCGCTCACGACCCTCCACTCCCTCCTCACCCACTCGATCGACCTCCTCACCCTGACCCTCTCCTACTCATACCCCTCGGCAACAGCGACAACCCCCCTCCCTTCCGATCTCCCACCCCCACAATTCCTCTCGGCCCAGCTTCGCCTCCTCTCCCAATCCCTCAGCGAAGCCTCCGCTATCCTCGCAGGGACCCCAACCCCAGGCGACCCGCAACACTGGACAACAAACTCCGTAGCCCCCTCCCACTTCACGCCGCCGCTCGCCCAACCCACAACCGCCAACTCCTCCACTTCCCCCGCCAGCCTAAGCTTCCACCTCAGCATACAAGACAGCTCCCTCGTCCTCTGGCTGCGCTCGCTCGAGCCCGCCGACGCGCCGCTCAACTTCGGCACCAAGCTCGCGCTCGCCATCGGCACCGCCCGCCGTCTCGAACACGACGAGTCCGAAAAGGTCTTCGGGTACTGCTGTTCCGGCGAGGGAGACCACCACCAACACGGCTCCCCCACACTGGCGCCCGCACAACTCGCCAAAACCCCCAGCCGCGAAGCGACGGCCTCCACGGGTCAAACGGTGCCGCTGTCGGGCACCCGCAGCAACAACAGTACCAAAAGGCCAGGGTCGGTGGACGTGTTTGTGCGGGAAAAGGTGCGCGTGGAGAGTGCGGATCCGAGCCTCATGTCGTTGTCGGCAAAACTGAGCGCGCTGGGCCACACGCTGGCGTTGGCGCGGCGGAATCTGGCGGCGGTATTGGGGGAGGAGATGGAGGGGGATGATTAGAGTGGGCGCTGGGGGTTGGAGGAGGTGGGGGGTCGTCGCTCATAATTCACGGGGTAAGGTGTTCCATGAGGTGTTGTTCGCATGGGGCTGGAGTTGGATGGTTGCTTGATATGCGGTTCTTTATGCGTTGCGTTGGTCATATGTAAACGGGAGGGCAAAGCCCGGGCACTTTTTCATGATTGGCGCTGCTTTCTCAACTGCATATTCCAGGATTATTTCACGGTCTTAACAAATGAACAACACCCGTGACTGTGCCGCCGACTCCAAGCTGCGAGGGAAATCAGGAAACAAAATAACGAAACCAACAACTGCTATGTACATGGCAACGTCTGCCACCCCCACGTCCAGTCAACGCTAGACAATGAGCTTGTGCTAAATCTACTCTCCCCACACGGACTCGCCGGCTTAAGCCACGGGCGACCACGGCATGGGAACCAGGATCCGGCTCTTCATCTCCTGGATCAGCGGAACCGTCTTGTGCACCGTCTCAGCCCAGCCTTCTATGCCCCAGCTCTTCTCACGGCGGATCTTGCGCTCCTCGAGATCGGCAAACTGCCATAGATGGTGGACAGTGTTGAGGTCGCCGATCTGAACGAACCACGCACCCACGCCCTCCATCACCTCGCGGCGGGCTTTGAGGCCGCGCCGCCAGTGCGTCTCCCACTCGAGCAGATTGCCCGGGTGCAGTGTGTACGAGCGCAGTTCGAATAGCCCGCCCAGCTGGCGCGGGGGTGTCGTCGGCCAGAAGCTGAACTCCTGCATGAGCGAGGTGCGTTTTCCGCGGATTAGGCTGCGTAGTTTCCGGTCGAAGTCGGGGAACTCCTTGTGGTGAGAGATGCTGTTCAGCGAGGCGTGGAAGCCCTGGTAGCGCTGGTATTCCCAAATGTGGACTGAATAAAAGCTTGTTAGCTTTGCGGGTGGGATATTTGAGACTAGTACAGAACTCACCAAATGTGTCGCAATCGCCCACCTCGGTCCTCCAACTTCCCACAAGGTGAACTTTATTCTCGGCTGAACCGGCAACGCGTGGGTACCACTTTCCAACGAGAGCAACGTACTCCTCGACGTGCTCGGGCTTCACATCGTGGAATTCGATCGAGTGTACGTACTTGCCGCGGGCAAGCACTTGGCTGAAGCTGGCCTCGATTTGAGCGTCTAGCTCGCGGCCCTCCTTGGTGCCGTAGATAAGGTTGGTTAGGGGACCCGCCTTGCGCGGGGATGGCTGTTGTTCAGCAGCGTGCTTCGAAGTCCCTGTACCGGTCGTGGCAGTGCTCAGCGATCCAAGGCCCTGGGCCGAGGAAGAGGAGGGGGCGCTAGAAGATGAAGAGGAAGATGAGGCAAACCCACTGGCTTCCCGCTGTTTCTGTGCCTCCACAAGCTGCGAGCGGAACGTCTTCTGCCGGCTGTTGAATGTCTCGTGCTGGTCCGGCTGGATGTCACCCAGTGCTGGCAGGCGGTCGCTCCGGATTGCAGCTGTTGTTGACAAGGCCCTTATTGTGGGCGCTTGCCGGGCGGTCGCAACGGCGCGTACAACACGTTGCGAGAGCATGGTTGCGGTTTTGGTTGATGAGGTGTTGAGGAGGGCGATGGCAGTACCCCAAATGAGGGGAAAGTAGCGCCGGGAGACGTTGGATGCGTGCCAAAACAAGACAAGCAAACGCACGCGCAATAAACGCAAGCTCCAATTGAAGGTGAGACAAAGACACCGACCTCGATTGGTGGTTTAGGTATCGAGTATCGTTCGATAGGTGGCACGTGTGATGCCGGGACCGGTCGAAGGAAAGCAGACGAAAGACAAAACGCAGCAGGAGCACGGCAGAAGACGGTTGAGCGGACGATGTTCGGTTTCCCGGCAGCTTGTGATTGCGGCAATGACAGAGTACAGCAGGAAGGCGCGGGCAGGCGGGAAGCTAGATTGGGAGATTGGGTATCGAGTCAGGAGGGAGCATGAAGCCAAAGAGGAGGGGAGCAATGCGGGTTAATTGGATGGACGAAGCGGGTGTTTTGACGAAGCGACCTCTTCACCCCGCACTTTAAGTACGGTTGAGGATGCAGGGAAAGCAGGAGAGCTTTGGAGGTTGCTTCAGGCTGTCAGGTTGCCACCCCCATGCTGAAGCTTGGTTGGGAGGTCAGCTGCCCTGGGCTGCCAGGGTCCAGAAGGTCCAGACACTGCCTCCTGCCCGCTTGTCAAAAATGCGGGGGTGAATGATGTCACAGGTCCGGCCAAAGTTGAGCTTGAGGATAACCCTGGCAAGACCCTGGCTTTCAACGACCCCACTTTCTGCCAGTTCGGAGAATCATTTCCACGAATCCGTATCTTGCCCCACATTGAAAGCTTCGGCGTTTACGCCCTAAATCCAAGGCCATAACTCCCGAGTCTCGGCAACGGGCTTGGCCCAAGCTTCCGAAGCCAGAGCCGCGAAAAACGCTCGCTTTCTGGTCAGACAACCCCGATCACCAAACCACCCCGAACCTCCGTCGTCACCGCCAGAGAATACCGCCACGATGTCTTGGTTCGGCGTTACCCCGTTGAAGAAGTTCCCCGCGCCAGTGTGTACGTCAATTGACCCGTTATGGTATCGTTGTTGGTGACTGCGCAATCGTTGACTGACAATGACTGCAGTGCGCCCCATGGCTCCGTTCCTGGCTGCCGGTATGCCTCGAGACCCTCAACCGCCGCCATTCTTCGCTTAATGGTCGTCGAGTACATATGAGCTAACTCTGCTTTTAAGCTGTCGTCATCGCTTACGGTGTCAACTCGGCCCAGACCGCCATGATGTCGTGTATGACCGCACTTTGCAACAATCCCGATCTGATCCGAACTGACCCAAGAACACAGCCGACGAGTTCAAGAACGACCCCCAGGAACCCCAACGCGAAGGCTGCGCACTAGGCGGTGGCTACGAGTGGTGACGGCAAGTGAGGGACGAGAACGGCAGCACAGCATTTCCTTGAGCGATATCCCCGCAGAACTGTCCGAGCAACGGACTTGTATCATAGAACAGCCAACGTCAATCGAGCTGTTGATCCCGGTCCGCAATGCAGTGAGGCATGGAAAAAGAGGAATCGGTGACAGCATGTGTTGGATTTGTGACCAAAATATTGGTTCCGCCGTCGTCCGGTGTCTGGGCGAACCTGCTCCTCGGGCTCCGAAGTTGGTTCGCCGACTTGACGTTCTGGAGCGTTTTGAACGCACCGAAACCCAATTGCCAGTTAACGCGCTGATCTCAGCGTGTTTATCGGCATCCTCCATCATCTTCCCTATTGATGAGGATGTTTTCGCTCCTGGCATAGATCAACCGACCCGTTGCTGGGCGCCCGCATTGAGAGTTCGTCTTGATACTCGTTGATATGTTGGGAATCAGTAGAGGTTACATACCTTGCTCGTGCTTCATGTATTTCCCAAGCCGTTTTGTTTTAATGCTATCGCGTGAACCGAAGAGAGGTGATTAGGTTACACTTGTCGCTGCGTCTCTTGCAGCTTGTTTCTTCGGAGGGGCCTCCTCGCCTCACATTAGCTTGATCCTGGTCAAAACAATGCCATGACTCCCCACCGAGCTGCCTTTCTCCTGCACTGGGTTTGCACCATGTCGCCGTCCTGTTTTGCCATATTCTCATGCGACTGTCAACCCGCAGGCTTATTATATTGCTAAGCAGCCGCTTAGACAATCCGTTACTCACCCATAAATCCCCGCCTCACCCCCACAATCTCGCTCATCCTCCGAGTCCTTGCACTTCCCGCAAGCGGCTGCCCAACCTCACTCTCTCATCACAAATCTCGAAACGCCTCAACTTCGCACAACCCAATCCATATTCACTTGAGCGGTCTTCGTCCTACTCTACAATGTCTGAACCGACCCCAGAACCGATCCAATCGGCTCCGCCCGGCAAGGCCGGCACCAGGCCTCCAACATCGAAAAACACGGCCAGTCTCAAGAAGTTCCGCATCCTGATGCTCCACGGTATGTCCAACCCCTGCACCCTCAGGGCAGAGAAAGCCGGACTCAAGATGTGGGATACCCCAAACGTCTCATCAACTTGCTGGAATGAAAGCTAGTTCTGCTGGGTTTCTTTTCGTGTTCCAAATTTCCTTTCCAAACTTTCCTAGTTTCTTCTACCTCGGTTCTTTTATGTTCGTGTTTTTTGCTCGATATCCATGGCTTGATACCATATCCAGTTGTTTTGGAACTTCTCGAGTCTCTCCTGGCGCGCGGACCGGCCCTGGCCTACCTTGTCCACCACAACAACCACCCATATTAACCCATCTCAAAGGTTACACCCAATCCGGCCCCTCCTTCGCCACCAAAACCTCGGCCCTCAAAAAGGTGCTCAACACGGCACTCAAGCCCCACGGCCTCGAGTCCGTGCTGATCTACCCGACTGCGCCCAACAAGCTGTCGCCCCTCGAGCTGCCGTCCCCAGATGAGGAGGACAAGCCCGACCCGGAATGGTACGCCTGGGTTCCGCAAGGACGACCGCACGGGCGAGTACCGGCATCTCGACAAGGGCATGAACCTCATCGGCCGACGCACTGCGAGAGGCGAGGCGGGCGGCGCGTGCTGAGGTACAGGGACAGGAGGGAGGAGGGTGAGGGGGAGGCTTACAAGAAGATCGGGCCGTTTGAATATTTGCCTTTGGTCCAATCTTTGAAGGGCTGTTGCTTTTATCCCATTTGTAGGTCGTACAGTATGTAAGTTCAAAATGATATTTTTTTTTTTTGTTTATTTTTCTTCTCTCTCCTCTTTTTTTGCGGGATACCTACATGTCCTCTGCCGTGAGGAGGAGGTATTG
>NT_165978.1:4465185-4468051 GCF_000143365.1 Chaetomium globosum CBS 148.51
ATTCATGAGGCCGGCGAATGCCGCCGTGGCAAGATTCCGTAACGTTTTTGTGTATCTCTAGGCCCGTACGTGGTGGCTACACTTGACTCCAACACAACAAACCGCTTAAACATACAGGTGTTCAAAAAGGGCTGTTGCATGGCGGCGTTGGGATATTTCGTCAGCCAGACGGTCAAGACACCATACATGATGTGCAGGTTTAGACCGGTGCATAGACATACATAGAGCGCCTTGTTTTACATACTCATACACATATGGTGGACCACGTAAGGCAACTCGTATCAACCGCCCCCCCTCACAGGTTCCGCGACGTCTCCGTCACCGTCTCCGGCGGCACCTCATTCTGCTCCGCCCTCTGATCCGGCACCTCCTCCGGCACCTCATAATACTCCCCCTTAAACTGGCTCCCCCGGCTTCCCTGCGCGGGGACTTCCCTTCCACTCTCGGCCGCCAAACCCACATTCGCCTTGGCCGCCATCCGGCCCTGCTCCGACACGTCGCCCTGGCGCGCCGGCTCGCGGCCGCGGCCGCCCAGCGCCTGGTCGGCGGGGAGCAGGTCGGGGCGGTCGGCACGCAGGCTTGCGCGCTCTAGCTCCCGCGGGTCTTTGCCCCAGCCCCTGACGGTGGATTCGTCGACCCCGCCCGGGTTGTGCTGGTACACGTGGGCGGTCTTGTCCTCGGGGCCGCCGGCGCCTTCGTAGGCGGAGCCGCGGACGAAGCTGGTGGGGTGGCGTTAGCCTGGTGTTCTGGGCGTGTTTGCTTGTTGGTGAGGGATTTGGATTGGCACTGGCACTCACCGGGCCGGTCTCGTCGACATCGCCGCCCTCGTCGGTTGGGATCTGCCGGTCGTAGCTCCTGTTTGTCACCAGGTTCTCGCCCACCTTGACCGTGGAACCGGGGAACTTTCTGTCAACTGTGTCGTTAACACCGTAGTCGTCGAGCCCCGAAACCCGCCCCTTTCCGGCGCCCGTCTTGGATTGGTAGGTGTTGAGATCCCGCTCTGCCTGCTGGGCGATCTCGTTGAGTTGTTGATTGCCGGGGCCGCGTTCGGTCATGTTGATGGTTGTTGCGGGTTCTCTGAGGGAAGATGCGTTTTGGTGGTGAGGTTGTGCAAATCTCTGGGTTATTATATAATGGTCATGCACTTGTTTTGGTCAAGTATGAAATAACAAGCTTCTCAATGCGGCCAGCTCCCTCGTTGCGAAGCGGTGAATAAATAACGGTCGTTGGAAGTCTATGTCGTCATGGTATTATGGGTCTATGACGGAGGTTAACAACAACCCCCTTGCGGTCAGGTAGATCGATGCCTGGAATGGTCTCCAACTACGTCTTCTATTGCTGTAGATGGTCTTATTGGCTGTCGAGGCTCGCCCCTTTCAAGTTCCTCCACCGCATCCCAACTGGAACGCGATGAGACGTTCTCTTACCCATCCAGTCAAATAAAACTGTTAAAACAGTAAAAACAGTGGAAATAATGAACCTCTAGCCTGATTTCAGAAGACCGTATATACGTTAATTTCAGGCACCCGTAGAGACATTGATCTTAGCGGTTCCGTTTTGCATTGACTCGGGCATGCCGATAGGACAGAGGTGGCACAGTCAGGTCGTACTTTGCTCAGGTTTCATGATTTACCAAGAAACTTGGCACTCAAGCCCTCGACACGCGCCCGCGATGGAGAATATAGGCAGCTATCGGCCCATCGGGGCATATTGCGGGCGTAGACCGGTGAGGGAGAGAGCAAGGATTATCAGATAGCTTTATATGTCTCTCAAGTCTAACATTGAGTTCATGGTCCTTTTCACCCCGGGTGCACTGTCAAGATGGCTAGATGCCGTTGTTATTTCAATATCGCCAAGAGGTGATTGTCTGACGGGACTTGGATTCATGGTAAGTAAAACTCAGGGGCCTTGTTTTGATCGCCATGGTTTTCTCCTACAACGGAGCCGATTAGGTTCGTAGGGTCACACACTCGTGACGCGAAATTGTATGCTAGGTGGTGGCGGTTTGGAGACGTGGCCGTGCCGGCTACAGGATCACGACCACAGCCCTTACACAAACCACAGAGGTTGTACTCTTTGTTGCCACTGGTGCTTACTCGGTTGAAATTGTGGCAACCCAATCCTGTACGCAAGAGAGGTAAGCCAGATTACTCTCAGTATCATCGATTGCGTTGTTCTTGGAGAACATCCGGCCCCATTGGCCACCAACAACACTCTGGTTAGCAGATGCTTCTGTTTCCTGGACTCCTGATAGTATTGGGATGATTCTACAGCAACTATAGGCAATGGTATTCGCAAAAACATCTGACCAGACTCTACTTTCCTTCTCTGATGACCTCGCACATCACATGAAACATCGGAAATGGTGCCCCTAAAACTGCCGCGTCAGCTCACCCTGTAAGCAGTCCAACGTCCATGGATTCAACCCGTCAGTATCCCACTATGTGCTCTAGCCCAGCGATGCCGTCCGCCTCAGTCCTCGCCCCCTGAATAAGGTCCGCCTCGGCATGGTTTCCCTGTTACCTAAGCCGCGATTCAGCCAGCCACGAAGTCTGCAACCAAAACAAATCCCTCTCCCCTCCCTCAGCCAACGCCAAACTGTCCCTCCGATACACCGCCGCCTTACCACTCCTCCCCAACCTCCGCAATCCCCGCCATAAAGTTCTTTGCACTAAACACCAATACCTCTCCACATACGCCTCCCACTCCCCTCCCACTCTCCCACCACACTCACCGGGCATGCACCCCCCCCAATCCCACTCCCACCCACGGCATTCCCACCCCCCAAAATCCTCCTCACCACCCTCACCCCCACCCCAAAAAGCACCAAAAACATCCTCCCCCTTCCAACTCCAAAACCTTCGCG
>NT_165978.1:4468151-4501424 GCF_000143365.1 Chaetomium globosum CBS 148.51
GTGGGTGGGATTCACTCCAAACCTTCGCCGCCCTCCCCGTCATCACCCCCACCCCCGCCCCCGCCCCCTCCCGCTCCCACTCCAACCCCCGCCGCACCACCCCCCCAAACTCGGCCAGCACGTCCTCCGCCACGGCGGCGTGCCGCGCGTTGACGAGCGTGACATAGCAGCCGCTTTTGAGGTGGATGGTGAGGTGGTGGTGGGGGGTGCGGGTGGTGCGGGTGGTGGTGGTGGTGGTGGCGAGCCAGAGGTGCCAGGCGCGGTGGAGGAAGGTGGAGAGGGGGGAGAGGGGGGAGGAGTGGTGGTGGTTGGGGTTCAGTGTGGGGTTGGGGGTGGTGAGGGATGGGGTGTTGAGTGGATGGGAGGTTGGGAGTTGTTGGGGGGGAAGCGGGGGTGGAGAGCCGGTGAAGGGAGGCGTCGATGTGCGTGAGGGGGTGGGTGGGATTGGAGTTTGATGAGAGTGTATTGGTGCAGGTGGCGGGCGAAGATGGCGAGCAGGTCGGTCCAGCCTGTGGCGAGCACCAGATGGGGCACGGCGAGGCAGCAGTCCCAGAGGGCTTCCATGTCGATGCCGTTCTCGATGGCGGACTCGATCCCGAGGAATGCGCGCCGGAGCATGTCGCCGCCCTGCTGGGGCTGACCGGCTTGGAAACAGTCATACGCTGCGCGGACGTGCTGGAGGATGGAGTAGCCCCGGGGTTGAAAGAGCTCGCAAAAGGTTGGTGGCTGGTCCGAGTCGGCCCTCCAAGGGGTTTCCCGTTCAGACCAGTGGTCTATCGGGGGGGCATATGCGCTGAGAGTTGTTTCCACCCGACACTCCTCGTCAGTCAAATACTGGAGGTGAGCGTGTTGGGGTTGTGTTGGCGTCAGTTCCCACATCCCGTCCTCTTGGGATGAAGGTTGTGGAGCTGCTATAGCCTTCTTTTTGGCTGCTCTTGACCTTGCCGGTTTGATTGACCCGGGCTTGCCCGATTTGTTGTATTTTGTCCACCTCCATTTTGCGAATTGGCCTTTGTACATCCTTGCCCTAGGTGTTCTGTTAGGGGCCATCGGTTCTCCTAGAACCGAGCAGGGGTACTTACGTAGCTTTAAACTTGTACTTGAGGATCATGATGTCGATGACTTCGTTGAGAATCATATTCTGATCCATGTAGAGCTCCCGTATGATTTGCTTTTTGGCTTCCCAGTCGCTCGCGCTTGTTGGGACGATTGGACGTTCTGGCAGGCGTTCGACAACAGAAACAGCGTCTTGATAGCCCTCGGGGTAACATTGTGATGGGTCCGTCATTCCTGAAACCTGAGGTCTCAGTGACCGGGCGAGGTGGTTGAACATTGAGAAGCCGGGGGTGGGGGGGACCCCAGATTGGAGGACAACTTCGTGGCGAGCGCCTAATGGAGATACTGTGCGGCGTTTTATGCAGGAGTATGAGAGCGTAATTAGTATCGAGGCTTGGGCCAGCGTGATGACAGTGGAGAGTAGGTGTGGCGGCTTTTTAAGAGCCCCGAGCAGATGAAAGGTCTAGCCATAAGTGACATAATGGCGATCCAAGCCCAACCAAATATGCCGCAGATCTGACGGGGAAAAGAAGGGAATCGAAGACTCATGGAAGGCGTACTCGCTCTGGTGTACAGGGGGAACAGGGTCGAGTGGCATGATGAAAGATGCCCCTGGCGCCAGAATGTATAACCTCGGCCGACATGTGTTGGGTGGTTGTGTCCTCGTTCAACCTCAGGAACAGGATCTTCGCCCACGTCTGCCCCTTCAATCACTTAGCCTGTGACCCCTGGTTGTAGCTTGGTACTGAACTTGCATCGTGGTCGTGTTACCCATGTGGAAACCCACATGGCACACGCCTGCCCACCCACCTGCGTATGCGGTTCCCCTGAAGCTTCGTTTCCGTCTAGCCGTTCCCCCAAGTAAGTAGGCTTGCACGGCGGCGGTCACTCACGTGTGGCGGCTCCATCATGCAAGGAACGGCCGACTTGGACGTTGGTTACACTAATGACATGTGAACACGGAACGCGTTTGTTGCGGTGGTGTCCCTGTCTTGTCTGAAACACGTCCGCCTTGCCACTATCACCATTCGAATTTCGACTTGGGAGTACCCTCGGTAGGATATTCCATGTCCTCTGGAGCCAAATCGAGAGTGAAGCTTGATCTTGTACAACCTCGGCGCGACAGACACATCGGATGCTTGGTGTGTGGTTCATGTAAGCCCATCACAAAGGGCGCCATCGTTTATACAGTTACTTCTTCCCACTCTGTATCACCACTACCCTGCCAATGCGTCATTTCAAGGTTCAAGTGCACAAAAGTAAGGTAGGTAACCAAGGTTGTCCATGCATGCCATTTTCGAGAAGAGGTCGCGCTGTGGATGGATGGAGCAGCCAAGAGACAATCCTGGAGGCCAACCCATCCGTCGGATGTGATAAGCTCAACCACTAGGTCTCATAATTTGCTTTCGGCGACGCAATAAGCCCAAAGCGGGTTGAGGTTTCATGTACATGCCGTGTAACATTCATTGCCTGCAAAGTTTCCGGCAGACGGGGTTGTGTCAGCGCTCCATCTTTAATAGCTTCAAGTGCGCTAGCCACAACGGATCCATGTCAGGGTCACTGTGTGACTCTAAACCCAGAAGCATGGCAGGCGGCTCCTCCGTTGCCCTCTTCCGCCGGCCAGCCATCTTCGGCCGAGAGCTGGATGCAGCGGTTTGCCGCTCCTAAACGCCAGCAGACGGCCGGGACGGTGAGAGCCATGCGTCAAGTTGCATGGTATAGGCGATTATCTAACCCCCCTAAACTCCGAGAGAACCCTGACCGCGAGGATTCTCCGTTGGCAAGACGAGTGTGGGCCCCGAAATCCCGTACTACCTAGCTCGAAACGAAAGAGAATGGAGGCCAGGGACGGCTGGGACCCAACTGAAGAGCAGTCCGGTCTCTGTTATTTCCCCGGTGCTCTCATTGCTTTTCCCATTGTCGGCAAGACGCATGTCCCAACACTCTGTATTGTTTTGCCTGTTGCCCCAAGAGGTAGTAGTGAGTCCGTGTTCCATCACTTCCATGGGAGGGGAAGCAGGGCCGCATCGATGATTCCACTCCGCTATCTTTCAGGCTATCCTTCGAGGCTATCGGAACGGCGGAGGGTCGTAGAATTTGTCAGGGCTTGATGCAAGGGTGGTTCGACACATGGTCGTCAGGTCGGTGACGCCGTCGGGGCGTGGCACGTCGGAAGCGAACCTCATCTCAAACTCAACTGGCATTGAACCGATGCCAGTCCGCCAACGATTCGGCGACCAGTTGCACATTCCATGTTTGGCGACAAGTCTCTTGGTCAAATTCCAAGCTGGAGGTATGAATCCGATGATTGTTGTTCAAGAGAAAGTCTGCAACTGAGCAAGTTCCGAGGTTGTCTGGATGCGAACGCGTCTTTCACGCTTTCATGCCCTCGCGCTAAACTGTTCTTGACGATTCGGAGCCAGATTTCGGTCCGATATCTGCACCCCGAACTGTTGCCCGCCAGTCGCCGTCGCACAACAATGGCAGGGTCCAGACCCTCGTAGTCGGGTAGGTTAGCTTGCACAACCCCCCTCTACCTCTGTCTCGGCCGGAAGACCATCCTGGTCCTGGACTGGTGGGCATGAGATCCATGTGTCCCAGGCACCCGGGTAACTTGTGTTGCACGTGCAGTGTGGTCCATGGGGGATCGGGCGAGAAGCAGACGATGCAGATCCGCATCGCCGCATCGCCGCATGTGGTCGGTCAAGCTGCCGAGGTGGAGACGTTTGGGGTTCGATGGCTTCCTTGCTCATATCAGACTAGCTTCCCTGATGAAAGATGCGGGAGATGTTACCCTCCAATGCGCGGCAACCTGGATTGTCCAATGACGGCAGACCGGATGACAAGAACAGGGGGGAATGTGCAGCATGAGTTACCTCCGTCTGTCGACAGTATTAATCTTTCTTTTCAGCCTTTACTGCCGACAGGTGGACTCGCCCCTCGATAGATCCAGTACGACGGTGCCTCTCCACAACAATCCGGGGTCGAACTGGGATGACAGCTCGACCGTTGGAGTGTTGGAGCATTAGCATTGGAGCCTTGGTCTTCCCCGCTTTCTTTCTTGTCTTCTTGGCGATTAATCCGGCACACTCTTCTCCAACAGCCCAGAGTCCGAAGTGATCCTTGTTCTCCATCGATAGTGTTTGTTTCCCTGCCCCCTTCTCCGCATGGGCAGGGTATCCGCCAATAGCTCGTGACACCCCAGCTTGGTCGGCATTTGCTTGCTTCCCCAGATTGGAGAATGGAGTTCGGCGTGGGAGCAGGCATGGGGATGGGTCTAGCCCAGATTAATTGCCAGGAAAAAAGGCCAGATGGGAATATATGAACGACGTTGTAGTATATCAACCAGTGGCCTTCCTCTTTTTGTTTTCAATCCTTGCCGTCCTGCATTGTCTGAGGCTCTGACCTGTATTCCCCGAGGATCGCAACCCAAACACCATCAGACCATCTCGCCCTCAAATTTTACGGGATGGCGCCTAAGCGGGACGAGACGTGGAAAGACCACTGGAAGTGCTTCCTCGCCTGTGGCATCATTGTGCTTTCGCCGTTCCAATATGGCGTCGACTTTGGCCTCATTGGCGGCTTGCAGGCCATGCGTGGTTTCCTGGAGGTGCGTGACGGACTTCCTCGTTCTCCCAGAGGTGGAAAGGCGCATGGATGTTGACACTGCTTCTCCCTACAGATCTACGGCCACGAAGCACCTGGCACACCGCTCGGATGGAACCTTGACACGGTCCGACAACAGCTCATCTCCTCCCTCATGACCCTCGGCGCCTTCATCAGCTCTGGGACAGCTGGCCTCGTGGCAACATATGTTAGCCGGCGACAGTGCCTCTGGATTGCCTGCCTTGGCTGCTGCGTGGCAAACATCCTGATGATGGCCACCGAACACATTGGCGCGCTCTACGCTGGAAGATTCCTCATCGGGTTGGCGAACGGCTACTTCATGACATTTTCGCAGCTGTACATCCAGGAGAGCAGCCCGGCACGGTATCGCGGATGGTTTCTCACCGCCTTCCAGTTTTTCACATCTTTTGTGAGTTGTCTTTGTGCTGGGGACTTATGTTGTCAGGGATTCTAGAATCAGGGGTAACTAACCCACCAATCCCTCCAGGGCACCCTCATTGGTACCATCATCGACTGGGCCACCGCTGGCCGGCCCGACAAGTCCGCCTACCTTATCCCGCTCGGCATGATCTACATCGTCCCCGCCATCATGGCCGTCGCCCTCTTCTTCATCCCCGAATCGCCCCGCTGGCTGATCCTTACGGGCCGATATGAGGAGGGCGTCAAGTCGCTGCGCTGGCTGCGCCCCGTGGACGCCGACCCCGACGCCGAGGCCACCGAGATCAAGGCGGCCATCGACAGGGAGATGGAGCTTGCCGGCAGTGTTTCCGTCATGGACATGTTCACCAACCCCATCGACAGGCGGCGGACTGCCCTCGCCGTGTGCGCCGTCACCCTACAAGCTGCGTCCGGGTCCATGTTTATCATTGGTATGTCTTTTCCGCTATCACCTTGCCACGCCCACCCCGAGCTGACTCCCATCCCCCCAAACAGCTTACAAGGCCTACTTCCTCGGCATGTCCAAGGTGGCCAACCCCTTCGGCATGAGCAACATCCTCAGCGCGATGGGCATCCTGGCCATCCTGTTCAACTCGCTCATCGTGGTCCGCTACGGCCGCCGCCGCGTCATCATCATGACGGGCCTCGCCCTCTGCGGCCTCTTCCAGCTAATTATCGCCGTCGTCTACAAGACCCACCCGGGCACCACCTCGACGGGCCAGGTCCTCGTCGGCTTCACCTGCATCTACATGATGAGCTACAACGGCATGATCGCCACCTACGCCTGGCTCGTCGGCGGCGAGATCCCCTCCCAGCGCCTGCGCAGCTACACCTTCGGCCTGGCCGCGGCCGTCGGCTTCTTCTTTGCGTGGTTGACCACCTTCACGGCGCCCTACTTCATCAATCCGGAGTCGCTCAACTGGGGCCCGCAGTACGGCTTCATCTGGTTCCCGTCGTGCGTCATTGCCGCCGCCTGGGTCTGGCTGTTCTTGCCCGAGACCAAGGGGCGCACGCTCGAGGAGATTGACGAGATGTTTGAGGCGAGGTTGCCCGCCCGCAAGTTTAGGAAGCATGTTTGTGTGGGGCATACTGCTGCTGCGGCTACGCAGGCGAAGGATGGGGAGAGGCCGGCTTCGTCCGAGAATGAGAAGGTATGTACTTGAACTGCTGTGGGGGATGGCTGTTGGGGGATCGCGCTAACGGTTGACGCGTTCTGCAGGCGATGAGTGATATCAAGGTTGAACATGCCGAGGAGAAGGCTTGATGTGCCCGTCTGGAGGGGGGACCCCGACAGTCTGGCGTTTGGTATTGGCAGAAATGGTTTTGGTGATATTAACGGGAGGAAATTGGATTGTTTGATACTGATGGCAGCTGCAAATAACTAGTCCTATCATGGTGGTTATAGAGAACAGGACATGCTGCTGCCTACAACGGACCAGCAATAGAAATCCATCTCGTCAGCCTTTGAAGCATCGGAACAAGAGCCCCATGATTGTTGTCTGTGTGCCAGCTCAACGGGGGTAATGCTATCATTCTGTGATCTATCACCACGCCACATGTGATGATGCCTGCCAGGGACTTTTGAAAGTTTCCCAATGTCCACTCTCCTCTCGCCTTTTCCCTCTTCTTTTCTGCTCCCATTCCCCCTCTTCTCTTTCCTCGCCTTTTTTCGACAACCACTTCCTCATAGTGGGCGAGCAGATCCCCATCGCCGCCACCAACTCTCCAGGCGAGGAGTGGGGGCCCTAGAAGCACCTATTTAGCTACTCGCCGAGACGGCCAACATGTGCGGCTGCTCGCGGTGGGTCGGCCGGGATGAAAGAAGCAACCACCTCACTTAGCACCTCCGAATAGCTTACCAGGGCCTCGACGAGTGTAGATTCCCAGTCTCCCGCCAGGGACTAATCACGTACGGGGTGTCTCCGGGACCTCGGCTCCGTTCTGCTCAACGCCTTCATTCCAAAACCATACTGAGTGGCTCCGCAAGTTGGCTCGTTCACTTGTCCCCTCCCTTTCCTTCCTAATAGGACTCTATAGCCCAAGGTTTTGATACGTCAGATATAGAAGACGAGTATGATGCTGTTGCTGATACGATGGACGATGGTAGCGACGCCCTTGATAATACTTAGGTGATTTTATTCACAGATGTTACTACTACATGTATCTGATGTGTGCCCTGGCTTCTACATGCCTCACCAGGCGTGAACCGCAGTTCGTTGTCTTCGACTGGGTTTCGCGCTTTCTACCAGGTACCGTTAGCACAATTCTCTATTCACGGAATTCCTGACTGCCAAAACAATCGGCACTCCCACCTTGATATTTCCAGGCCTGCGGCTCGTATGGCAATGAAATGAAGTTGAGGCGGCTGGCGGGCACTCTGTAGTATCTTGTGCTACCCGATAGGCTGCATGGTTGATTAATTGCCTGGCTCAACGCGGTACCGTCTAAATTATTACGAGATAAGAGGCCAGGTACCAAGACGGAGTTCCTCGTTCGATGTCACCTCGACCCCGCGGCATCCCTAGAGCATACAAAGTAACGAGTTGACACTGGAACCCTCACGCGACACTGCCCAGCTTTTGGATCTAGTCCCAGACAGCCACCGTGATTCCGCCACCCAACTACTGCCTTTGAATTTAATCTCCCACGAGAGGATAAGTACCTCATGTTAAAGACCCTGAGACAGAAGTTCCGGAGCGGGGAGCAAAGATGAAGTCCGCCCGCGATTATCAGCTAGCTGAACCAGTCGTCACTTGTGTATCGCCGCCCGTCCAAACGCCGGAGGAAACACGGCAGGGAGATGACAGCCCCAAGAAAAAGGCCAGGATAAAGGAGATTTGGCCGTTGGTGCTCTTGTGGACCTTCATGGCCATATTCGCCATCCTGTACGCCGTCTACATCTACAAGACGCTGCTCAGCAGCAATCCACGCATTGGCAGCCTTCTACCGTCCGCGTCGGACACCAATCTGGTCGTCTCCATTCTCTCTCAGGTGCTCGCAAATCTGGTCGATGTATTGATCCTCGGAGTTTTTGACGTCCTGCGCTGGCAACTGGCAGCGAGATTTGCCGGCGTCTCGGCCACCACCTTTTTCCAACTGGGTAGTTCTACCCAATGGATTGCTGTCTTTTTCCTGACTATTACCAAACTGTCGGGTGTAGGTATTGGACTGGTCAGGTCAGTTCCGAATATTGGCAACTTCGCTTGCCGTCAACTAACTCTGAACCTCAAGACTACTACTACCCCTGTTTGGGCTCTACTTTGGGTCTGTTCTGAAATGTGTGTGCCCTTATCTGCCTGACTTAGCTTACTATCTGCATCTCCCCTGACCACATCGTAGACAAGGCCGAGTTTGTGTACTACTTCCAAGAGACAGCCGAAAAGATACCCGTATTCGCAGGGTCAGGGGTGCCCCTTGACGAGACACTACTCGCGCTAGTTCCGGCGTCCTACATCGGTGTCTTCTTCGTTTCTTGGATACCGACTCTATTAGACGTCCCAAAGTATGCCGTCTCCATGCCGATAGACGGATGCGGCGAGAATTGCACTTCGGTCTTCCTTCCCGGCGGGATCGAGACTGCTCGCAAACTGGGCCCGTATCTGAACATGACACTCTTGGAAGGGGGGGCGTTCCGGGGGTCTGACACGATCCAAATCCACAACGCACCCGGCATACTCTTGCGTTACGATGCCCTTCCGGCCAGCTTCGACTTCGACCGGGAAGACGAGTGCCGTCTGTACGGACAGCACCTCAACGACACACTACAGGTCTGCATCCGGCCGGTCAACGGCTCGCTGGCAGTCGGTGGGTTGATTGCCTCTCCCAGAACTCCAAGCCTATTATTTCAGTGATGCTAATCACAACCCCTTCTCCAGGCTGGGCAGCGTGCCCAACACCGCTCTACCAAACCAACTCCTGCGGCACCAACACGACCTGGCACACCAACGCCCTCCCCAAAAAGCTCCTCATGACCCGCTACAAACAGTACGCCACCACCGCCTACAACGGGCTCGACTTCTCCATCCTGCACGTCACGCCCACCTCGCCCCCCCACCCCGAAACGCTCCAACGCCTCAACCTACCTCGCCATCTGGTCCAAGATCTTCCAACCCCCCCCTCCCCCAAACCCCCACACCCCGCAACCCAGCACCGACCGCGCCCTCACCGACGCACTCACCTACGCCACGACCTGGCTCCTCCGCCTGTACCACGACATGTTCCCCGACGACACGCACACGCCGCTCGCCCACCTGCGCAATTTCCTCGGCCATCCCAGCAACAGTTTGTGGTTACCTGTCTGCAGTACACTAATTATAGCGTGCCGGCCTTATCGAGGGGGTGGGGGAGGTGGTGTTGACGGGGTGGGAGGGGCGGTTCGCGCTGCCGGGGGATATGAGTACCACGGCGGTGCGGGGGAGGTCGACGACGAGGTTGTTGGCGTTGAGGTGGGTGGTGTGGGTGTATTTTGCGTCGGTGGGGGTGGTGGTGGTGGGGGTGGGGGCGGTGATTGTGGGGATGGTGGCCAGGAGGGAGGGGGTGCCGGGTTCGAGTGGGTTGGTGGAGGTGGATGTGGCGGCGAGGTTTGGGGTTGAGGGGTGTGTGGGTGGAGGAGATAGGGAGAGGGTGGGAGAGGGAGGTGGAGACGGGTTGAGGGTGATGCGGGAGCTGGGTAGGGCTAGGGGGCGGAGAACGGCCGTGTCGTCTTCGTTTGGCGTGGCGAGGGAGCTGAGGAGGAGGAGGATACGGGTGGTAGCTGTTTCGTCCGCGGGTAGTGGACAAGGAGGTGTGCCTAGATATGAGAGCTTCGCGTTCCGGGAAGGGGCGGAAACCGGGAGAGGTAGCAAGAGGAACTGGCGGGACGGGCTAGAGCGGGCGGCGGCAACGGAAGGGAGGCGAGCGGTGAGTATCCAGACCGAGTTGGGCCAGGCGTCTCACCACTAATGTACAACAGCACGCGCAAACGGGTCAAACCCCAAGTTCTGTACTGGAGGACGGGTCGTGACGACCGACTGAAAAGTAATTAAATATGATGCTAACTATGAAGCCAACCTAAAAAACCGCACGAGGTTCAGGCCACACGGTAAAGGAGCCCAACCTCGCGGGTATTCTGTTCCAACTTTGAATACCAACGCGGAAAAGTGTGACTTGGGGGAGGGCGAAGAGGGTGATGAGAATGGAAGGACAACATAAGGATTACGGATAATTACAAAATGTTCAGAAACCTATGATGTTGGGACGGGCCATACACATGGGCTTTCGCTCCCTCGAACGGCCGCGTGGTGGGTCGTCCTCCTCCTCGTCGCTCTCAAAGTCATCCTCCTCCCCCGCATCGCTGTCAGCATCGACAGGAGCTACTTTCTGTTCGGCGGGGCTGACGGGGCGGTTGAAGGTGCGCGACGGCAAGATTCGAAGGAGGGAAAACAGACCGAGGCTGTTACGTATTTCTATCCTGACTCTCCTCGTGGCCGGGTTGAACAGTTGCACGGTGTACTCAAAGATGCCGGTGAGGAAGGGGTATGTCTGCTCGCGAAAGATGGACCATGCAAAGCGGGCCAGGAGGAACTCGACCGAGAGGCCGGTGGTGGGCTGCTGAAGAGTCCGGTTGTGGAACAGGTGGTGGAGCTCACGATCGCCACGGGGTTGCCATGTGTGAAAGACCAGGGAGGGTGTACCGAGGGGATCACCCGGGTTCCTCTTGGGCAGGATGGTGAAATGGCGCTGGTCGAAAAGCAAGTGCAGGTCTCGACGTAGCAGGATGAGATTACGGTCATCGTCGACGGGGTCCCTTCGCATGGGCAAGCGGCAGTACTGGGACATGTTGTTGACAAGAAACCAGGTGGAACTGGCAAAGGGAATGAGGTGAGAGGCTTCAGTGGCGTTGGTCCAGGCTGTGAGGCAACATGACTGGTCGCGGACGGCGACGGCCAACTTGCCGTCACGGTTGGGGCTTTGGGACGACGGCACAAAAGGAGGGATGTCCAAGGCCTGCCATAACTCGGGGAGGTTTCGGTGGGGGAAGCGCCAGTGGTCGAAGCTGGGGAATACAGGATATTGTTCGTCCTGGTTTTGGTTGACGAAGAAGTAGTAGGTGGACTCCCTCAGGATGCCATCCTCGGGTCGTGGAACGGCACGAAAGACAGTGTCACCACCCGAACGGTCCTTGATGCCAAACCAGCTCTGGGACCAATTGTTGCAAGCGACAATGCCACACGCGACCAGGGCTGTATCGTAGTCGATGCCAGCTTCTATTCCTTGTCCGCCATCGACGGCGATTAAAGAGAGGAGGTTCGGCCCAAAGTCTGGGTACCCGGGGTGCCGAAAGGCGATGGTGCGTGGTTGCGTCGCGATTGTGGAGTCCGAGGGTGGAATTGGTGGTGGCAGAGGTGGCCGAAGCCGGAATTTGCTGGCCGCGGTGGGGTCTTCCATAGTGCCGGAGATGGTGCGTGTTTGCAAAGAACCTGGAAGGTCCACGCTTGCCATGGTAGCATTGAACGCGCTCGATGGCGCTTGAGTCGCGCTTATTAGCGGTGTGATTGCAACTTTGTGTGGGGTCGACGCCTTGGCACGTGAATTTTGCCAAGACATGGAAACAGAAGGCGGAGAAAAAGAAAAAAAAGAAAAAAAAGAAAAAGAAATGCAAAAAAGAAACAGGGATTGATAGAATAGATAGTTAATGATAAAACAAATTGATTCCCCCCAATCAAACCGCACCCAATGCTGCTTTGCAGACCACGGCTACGCGACTCACAAAGAGTTAGAAGGGCGCAACGCCCCGTGCACAGGACTGTGTAAGCGCCGCAGTGTGATCTCCTCCGTCGTCATCGAGAAGGGCTGATGCGAGAGGGCGGCACGGCTGTGGTGATCCTGGGCTCATCACCAGGACTGCACCGGCTTTGATGTCACATCAACCAGGGGGCGGGCGGCACATGGGCGTTTGTTGGATCATCATCCGTCTTACACTAGTTACATCGCACTGATAAAGCCCACACTTGCCGTTTCCGGGGACGAGATATTTTCTGTTGGAATTTCTCATCATAACCCCCAACTCGACAAGTGAGCCATCTCCTAATACACAACCAATCCATTCATTCTAACCGAGACATAAAACAACCCGGAAGCCTTGAAACTGCCGAGCAGCCAAGCCCGAATCTTCCGAAAAAGGGGACCCGAAACATATCAATTCGCACCCATCACCCAGCGTCCTTCACTCCATCGTCCCTCTCGACCACACAAACATCATGGCTACGCCCAATAAAAAGCCAGCCAAGCCCGAGGCAAACCCTCTACTCAAATCTTACTACGAATCCCTAGAATCCCGCATCGGATACCGCCTTGTTCTCGGAGGGACCCGTCACTTCGGCTACTATGACAGCCCTTCATCATGGGCCTTCCCAGTAGGGAAAGCACTGCGCGCCATGGAGGAGAAACTATTCCTCGCGCTCGGCCTCCCCCAGGGCTCGCAAGTCGTCGACGCCGGCTGCGGCGTGGGCCACGTAGCGCTGTACATGGCACGGCGCGGGCTACGCGTCACCGCCATCGACCTGATCGACCACCACATCGCCAAAGCCCAGCGCAACGTCGCCCGCGCCCGCCTACCCCCGGGGCAGGTCACGGTCCAAAAGATGGACTACCACCACCTGGACGCCATCCCCGATGCCTCCCATGACGGGCTCTACACCATGGAGACCTTCGTGCACGCCACCGACCCGGAGAAGGCCCTGGCCGGGTTCCACCGCATCCTGCGGCGGGGTGGTAGGATAGCCCTGTTTGAGTACGACCACACCGTCGGCGTGGAGGAGCATATCCCGCAGAAGGTGGCCGACGAGATAGACTTGGTCAACAAGTACGCCGCCATGCCCACCAATGCGCGCTCGCATGACGGAGTGTTTAAGCAGATGCTGGAGGATGCTGGGTTTGTGGATGTCGAGGTGGTGGATTACTCGGCGAATATCCGGCCCATGTTGAGGTTGTTTTATCAGCTGGCGGCGGTGCCGTACTTCTTCATCAAGCTGTTCAGGCTGGAGCGTTGGTTTATCAACACGGTGGCTGGCGCTCAGGGCTATCTGCACCAGGAGCATTGGCGTTATGTGGTTGTCATGGGGAGGAAGCCCGGGGGCACGATCGAGGGAGCCAAGACGAAGTAGCGATCTGGCCGACTGCCGAGCGGTCTTGTGCGAGTAGCGTGAACCTTTAAGGGCATGGAGTAAGGAGTCGGGGGTATAGGTACTTTGTTGCGTGGGAGCAAGCGGCGAATATATATCTCGGGTATCCCTAAGTCATTACAATCGAACTCATCTGCCTACTGTGCAATGCATACACTCCACTGAGCACACATTCTTGCGAGTTTCCAGTGGGTCCGTTATGGCACCGTCCGGTCTCAGCGTCTAAACCGCCTCCCCGTGACCGGTTCCAGCTATGTCCTGTTTTAACCGCCTCCCCGTGACCGGTTCCAGCTATGTCCTCTCCACCTCCCCTTACCATCGCCCTCATTCCGCTCATCTCAAAGTTAAATATGGCTCTGAACTCCAGGGTCACAACCAGATATCGCGCCGTTAACGATAATGATAGCATCGGAATTTGAAGGCCGTGTTGACGATTACCATATCATGCGCGAGGTAAGGGGCTCATGGGCCATTGTCAGTAATGATATTAATCGGGAACGTTACTAGGACATGTAATAAAGAACCACGCTTTGGATATTTGTTTCCTGGGTGTTGAAGAGATGGAGCTTTTGGCCAGACCATAACGAAAGTGTGTTACAAGCCCTCCGCGCTCGGCCGACCTAAAACATCAGTAGATCGAAGCCGATCCCGTGCACATTCGTGAACCCCTTCCAGAAGCTTCCGTGCCTGGTCCGTGTCCATTGCGTCGATGTAACTAACAGTGAGCTTCTTACAGTTCCGGTTAACGTCTGTGAACTTCTTGGTTATCATGTCCCGCACAGCGAGGACGTCTGTAGGATCGCCCTCATAGGAGAAATCATGCTCCGGCGGCATCGTCAGTCCCAACTTTATCTTCTGCTCAAAGATGTCTGCTTTGGTGAAATCGAGAAGCACTGTCGATTCGGTGAACCAGTGGCTGTTGATGAAGGTCTCGAATACCTTCAATGATTCGGCAAGGTGGTTCTTGGAAGACGAAAGTTGTCAGCTCGGGGATGACGGGGGGGGGTTAATTATCAGGGGTATCGGAAACCTACCGCACGATGATCTTCGCTGAGCCTACGGTCGTATGTCCCCAAGGTAACTTGAAAGAGAACAATATCGTCATTCTCAAACACATGGATCCATTTTTTGCGTTCGGAACGTTCGCCGCCTACATCGAAGACGTGGTATACGTGCCCGTCGACGTGGTAAACCTCCTCAGAGATTCCCGTTGTTCACACTCTTGCGTTTATTATGTCTTGGTGGCTAGGTATGTAGCTCGGAGAGAAGATTCGATCAATGTTTTCCATGAAGCTGATAGCCACTCATGATTCAGCTATGCTTTTGCCTCAAGGCGGCTCGAATTGGCTGGAGTGAGTGATGAACAGAAGTGGAACTTACTAGGAAAGCTGGATATTTCTGTCTGGAGATCTCGACAGCCATTCGCGCCATTCTGCGTCGGACCATAACTCGGAGCAAGGCTACAGGGCGCTTCGTAGCAGGCCGTCACTGGCACGAAGGCCACTAAGTTCCCAAACGCTGCGTTAATATCCTGGATATACGCCTAAGGCACGTTAGAAACATGTACCCAAAGAGATTGTGGCAGGCAATAAAGTTCGGAACTCTCAGGATCAAGGGGGATCGGCTTAGGCCATACCTGGACCTGCGGCGAGAACGTGCCGTCTTCGGAGTCGAGTTCGTCTCCAAGAGCCCCAGCAAGTTCGCACATATTGCTGAATATTATTTGCTTGAAGTAACTAGTTCTTTCTTTCCTTGGGATATTCTGTATTTTGGCCCCATAATACTAGCATCTGCTTCAACAGCGTCGTTTTCGAACATCCTGATATCCCTAGAGTTTGATCAAACTTGTTAGCCCGATTTTACAAGAAGGCGGGACTAACGTTGTAAACTCACCTAGCAGGATAATATTGAATTCACGGCCTCGGAGACTCTCGCCTGTCTGCTGCTGTTCCTCGGGTGGAGGTACAATCAGCCTCGAAGCCTCTTCACATTCCCGGGACTTCTTTAGGTTGTTGCGCCAGGCGCGGCCATAGACGGTCGAGCCGCGCAATTGTTTGTCGAATCCAAAAACCCATGACAGCTTGGAGAGCGCATCCGAGGCGACGGAACGGTAAGAGGTTGCATCCCGGAGAACTATCAACGAGGCTGAGTCTGAGAATATCATCTCAGGCATCTCTGCATGGCCCTTGCTGCCTGATTGTTGGGGGCACAGTCTCGATCTGGGTAACGTGAAATGGTACATGGAGGAGGGCGGGCAGATCTGGCACTACCTGGTGCCTAGGTATGTACCTTAATTATAAACGTGAACGAAAACCTCAAGGAAAAGGCTGGAAACCGGCGCCGACAAGCTGAAGGTGACCGCCATATCTCTCCATCTCTCGTCGTATTTCCTCTCCTCTCCCTCTCTATCGCTCCGTTTTGCTTTCTGGTTCAAAGTCAAACCACCGTCATTTACCTGCATCTCTGAACCCTTCCCTCCACAGCTACAACTACAACTACTCTTTTTGGTCGGTCCACACCAGAAGGGTTCCAATGGCCGACTCCTCCACACTCTACCAGAAGGGTGACCGGTTCCGCATTCGGCCTCACGTCCCACCAGAACCATTTGGCGGCACCTACAGACCGAATACGCGACCTAAAATATCAGTTTGGCCAAATGATGTGCCTGAGGAACGCCTTGCATTCGCCCTTCAATACCCGCCCATGGAAACCGCCCCGCCGCCATCCGTACATGCAACTGAGCACGTGTTTACCATCACGGGTACGAAAACCCTACGGCGTATCGGGGTTGACGGAGGCGGACAAGGCGGTGCCCATGTGGTGACCGGATACTTGGATCAGAATAAAGCCATATCATATGTGGCTAAAATCTATGATGGCCTTTCTTACCCATTCGAGAATCCGGATATCAACTGGGACTTCATGACGCTCGCCGATCACGACTACGCAGTGGAGGGTTGGGCCTATAAAACCATACAGTCCGTCCCCACTGCTGCATCCAAGGTGTCCAACTACCATGGTGCTTGGACCTTTTCGGTCGCTACCAATCAACCCGGCCACCAGCGCTGGGTGCGCATGATCCTCCTCCAGCTCGTGCCGGGCGAGACCATATTCGACAAGATTCTCAGAGCTAGTACGGATGGCCCCGTCCGATACAATCTCTTACCTGATGAGAACTTTCGACTCGCTGTTCTGAAACAAACGTTTGAAGCCGAGATCTCGCTTTGGTGGGACGCTGAGGTCACACACATGGATACAGAACCACGGAACGTCATGATCCAAGGCAACGGTAAGATGGTACTCATTGATTTTCCACGGCACTCCCAAGCCCCACGTTGTCAGCCGACAACTCGAAATTCGACGTGGTCTGAGGCAGGCACCACCAGCTTCGGCCGCCCTCCATTGTCCGCGGGCTGAACTACTCGGCCCCTCCAGGACGGCAAGCTCACGACCGTCTCGGCATGCTCGTCTTCGACATGGCCCCAGTCCCACCAATCAACACCAGTTGCGCCCAGGAACCGGTACCGAAATCGATCTCCGACTTTAGTATCCTTGGGGAGCCTTGTGTCCGTGGGCGTTTGGATTTGATATGCCGTCGTCCAGAACTCACCCGGGCGCAAGCTGATAAAATCACTCTCCTCCTGGATGTGGACCTTGATATCTGGCCCATCGAAATCGAATATTCCACATCCTTCCTCCTCATCGTCAATCTCGCAAACCTGCCATGCCTGCTCATCGCTACCTTCATCCAATTTATGATATCTGTAGAATTCATAGCCTTCGCGCCGACTTCGCAGACCAATGGACCCTGACTGCCATAAATCACACGCTCGAAAAGTGATGGGCTTCTCTGATGCTGGCGCGTCGTAAGTCACCTTGGCTCGCACCTCAAACGTCGAACTACCCGGGCGAGACTTGTGCAAGGTTAATTCCCGAGGACAGTCCAATGTGACGACGAGAATAGGCGCCCCCGGTCTGTCATATAACGTGTCTCGTCAGAATCGCTGCGGGTAATAACATGGTGTAAGACGGAAAAAGAAACCACGTACACTCTCTCGGAAGCCTTCACAAAATCCGGTGCACGCCTCTTTTTCGCTTCTCCCCATCGCCACACCAGCTCAGCATCATTTGCGCTCGCAAACCCCAGCCTGGCCTCGTGTTCCTCCCGCCCAGGCCAAGGAACCGCTTCCGTTCCCGCTGCAAACCCCAACCGACTCCCACCCGGCATGACCAACTTCGGCAACTTCTCCTTCACGTTAGCACCTGGTGTCCGAAACTCTACGATGGGAAGGCTCAGCTTCTTTTCCCAATGGTCTCTTTTTGAGTCCCAAACCCACACACGGCCTTCACCCCCCGGATAGAGCAGTTCGTATCTCTCACCAGTCACAACAAGCTTGTGATACCGCTCTGGCAACTTGTAACTCGCCATTGGCGGCGTCCTGCCGTTTGGCGGGAGCTCCACCCATCCCGATTCCGAGCCCCAAAGCCATCCGCGGCCGTCCCTGTCCGAAACGTACTTACCAGCCGTCGGGTCGGGCTCGACATCCACCCGTTCCAGTTCCAGGCCACCGTCGGCGTTGGTGATGTGGTGGAGCAGGATGAGGTTGGAGGGGATCAGGATATCAAGGGCGGCGTTCCAGATGATCATGCAGTGCCTGGGGTCGTCGTCTTCCCGCTGGAGGTAAAATGAAATGTCATAGGGGAGTGTGGTCGACAGGCGTGGTGGCGCTTCCATGCAGAGACGGACGCGGGGTGTGTGCGGCAATCGATCGGCTTCTGTTAGCCGGATGTAAGGGGCTAGCAGGTCGTCCATTGGCCATATCTGGTGGTTCACAGCCATTCTCGCTCTGTGACGGGGGGTTGAGAAGTAAGATACACAATGTGTACGTAGATATTCAATGGAGAAACAAGGGACTGCGCGGGGCCGCCATTGAAGGTTAAACCGGGCTTGACTGAGTCACCGGTGAGAGGCACCCAAGCAACCCAACCAACCAAGTGGAGCTAACCACTTCGCTGGCTCCTTGCGCTCTTGTCTTCCGCCTCACTCCGAATTACATGGTAAAATCATGATCCTCAACTTTGCAGGATCGTAGCCTGAACCCGTCATACAAATATGATATCACATCCTGGAGGATTGGGGGGGACACTGGATAGGATTACCAGTCGGATCTTGCCAGCGCAGATCCCCCAGCAATTACTGGACCAGACAAAAAGAAAGCCCAAGCAGGGAACATTTCCATAATAGGTACCTAATCTACATTCATGAGTACAATATCAATGACCATACCTATGCAAACCACGCTGCGTTGTTTAGGTCTAGTAAGCTCTTGTAGGGTTCTTTCTAACCCTGGCACATTTAAAAGCATCAGACCCTTCGAGGCGCGGTGTTAAGCTAAGCATATCTAGTTTAGCCTGCTTTCACCTTTGAACGGCTTCATATGTTCCTAGGAGAGCTTCTTGAGAATGATAGGCCGAATTAGAAACGCAGTGTAACTGAGCCCAAGCAACGCTGCCCTGATATGTCGGGAAAGAACTTAAGTAGAGACGCGTGACAATTTGGGCTCAAAGGGGTCAAAAAGACGCAGGTGAGCTGTGGACAGGCCGCTGGTCGCGATACTTTTTTCGTCCCAACACGCCTCTTAGTATCTGATACCGTCCGGTGCATCAGAGTCTGGACCAAGAGACCACGGCCTATCCTAGGTACGCTAAGTTCGGCGCAATCATCTGCGCAATATCTAAAGCGGGGTTTTGGTGGTTTTCCCATGCCTGATGTCACTGATGAATGATACCTACCCATGCAGTGCAACCAGCCTCCAAAGATGACGTGAGGATGGCCACCATACTAACCAGGCCGTTGATACTATCAGTTTTACTCTTTACATAGACAGGAATGTCATCAAAATCCCGTTTTTTTATACCTTTCAAGGAGAATAAGCCCGCGAGACCCCCGCGTTAGCAGAGAAACTATTGACTACTAAACCAGGTTCATGACTACGTGTGTGCGTCGGTCTGGATGCGGACACGAATCAATTCACGTCGATTCCAGCCGGCTGCAGGCTTGGTACCGGGCATGAACCAATCGAACGGCCGCGGAAACGCTGTGACGGGATGATGTCTTGTTTCCCACCCCCCGACTGGACCTTGGGGCCCGTGTCGATCGCTTAATTGATGCTAGGCCGGATACTTCGTACCCGTGGAAAATGGAAGCAATAAAGGCTTGAAGGACCGCCTTGGATCTGGGGGATTCTGACTTCTGGCAGTGTATACTGAGCACGTACAAAAGCACAACTCGGAGCTGCAGCTGCGCGGTGCCACCCGAATATTTTGAAAACCAGGGCTCAACCGGATACTCCCGACTGGATTAGCAGTCTGAGACACGCAGAACGCCACAGAGATCGTTAAGCGTACCCCGCACGCGATACGATGGCGGTACTCCTGCAAGAAATCGCTTCGGGCCTCACCTTTTGGGGGAGTGGGTCCTGACCATCGGCCTCGTCGCCATCGCCGCCTATGTAGTGTCTTCATTCCGCGCCTGGTGGCGTCTCCGCGAGTTCAATGGCCCCTTCCTGGCTTCTTTCTCTTACCTCTGGATCGCCCGAGCCTCGCTCAGCGGCCGCATGGGCGAGCGATGGACGGAGACCGAAGCCAAGTACGGGACGGGGACGCCGTCGACGGTGCGCATCGGCCCGAACGAGCTCCTCACCAGCGACCCGGACGTGATCCGGCGCACATCGGCAGCGCGGTCCAAGTACACGCGGTCCGACTGGTACAAGCTCAGCACAATCGACCCGTACGAGGACGCCATGCTCAACGTGCTCGACACGGCCGAGCACGACAAGATCAAGGCGCAGACGGCGCCTGGGTACGCTGGCAGGGATAACCCGGGTCTCGAGAGCGAGGTCGACATGATCCTGAACCTGTTGACCAACAAGATCCGGACCAAGTACGCCGCCGCCAAGCCCGGGGACCAGAAGCCCATGTTGGATCTAGCCACCATCGCGCAGTACTTCACGCTCGACTCCATCTCCAAGATCGCTTTCGGGGAAGAGTTTGGCCTTATCGAGGCAGAGCGGGACATCCACCGGCACATGGAGGTGCTCAACGACGTGGCGCCGGCGTCGGTCACCATTTCCGCAGTCCCCTATTTCCGGGCCATCTTTGGGTCCAACTTGGTGCTGAAGCTGATCGGGCCTACACCGAAAGACAAGAAAGGAATGGGGAGAATCATGGCGTGCGTCTTTCCGTTTTACAGTCTCTCCCCGTGGACGCAGAGCTGATCGAACAACCACAGAACCGGCAAAGCGATCGTGGGCAAACGGTTCGCGCAGGAGGATGCCAAAGACCGGCAAGACATGCTAGTTTGTGACCCCTTACTCCTCCCCAGCGACGAGAACCTCCTTACTCACTATTTAAAAACACAGGGCTCCTTCATCCGGCACGGCCTGTCGCAGCGCAAGTGCGAGACGGAGGCGCTGATCCAGATCATCGCGGGTTCAGACACGACGGCGACGACAATCCGGGTGGTGATGCTCTACCTGATGTCGACGCCGCGGGCCTACTGGGCGCTGCAGGCCGAGATTGACGCGGGGATCAAGGCGGGCCGGGTCTCAAGCCCCGTGACCAGCGCCGAGGCCCAGGAGATGCCGTATTTGCAGGTGAGCAATAACTACCCATCGGCCCTTCCCACCCCTATTTTCTTTCACCCACCCGCTCACCCATTTCCCTCAATCCCCAGGCCGTGATAATCGAAGCCCTGCGGCTCTTCCCGCCCTTCACAGGTGTCCCCTTCAAAGCAGTCCCCCCGCAGGGCGACATCATCGACGGCAAGCACGTTCCGGGGGGCACGCTGATCGCGCCCAACTTCTGGACGACAGGCCGCAACCCAGCCGTCTTTGGCGCCGACGTGGAGGTGTTCCGCCCCGAGCGCTGGCTCGAGGCCGACGCGGCGGCGGCCGAGAGCGGTGACCGCGAGCGGCGGGCCGAGATGCGCCGCGTGGCGGAGCTGGCGTTTGGGTATGGGCGGTGGGGGTGCGCGGGCAAGATGATTGCGTTTTTGGAGCTGAATAAGGTGTTTGTCGAGGTGAGTTCTTGGGTTCTCCCCTTTGCTTCTTTCCTTTTTCGGCTTGCTTCGAGTTGTGTCCCCGTTTTGGTGCAGTGGCAGCGGCAAGTTGTGCTGATAGATATCATCCCCTCCCAGTTGCTCCGCCAATTCGACTTCCAACTCGTGAATCCCGCGCGGCCGTGGAAGTGTGTCAACTACAACCTCTTTTTCCAGTCCGACATGTGGGTGTCGGTGGCGCTGCGGGAGAGCCAGGCGGAGAAGTAGGATGGGTATCCTTGTGGTTGTTTGTAATCGGGCGACGCTGTGAGATGATTAATGAGAGTGCGAAAGTACCGCCATTTCATTTTGTATTTGTTGATTTCGTTTCGAGTCTTGACCGGTAACACCATCTCCGGGCCCCTTCGGTTGGACAAAGTGTTGGTGGATACAGGTACCGAAGTTACGAAATAGTCTGTGGCAGTGTCTCCTCGTATTTCCGCTTGGCTCACGCTTGGAAAACATTTGGCAATGGAGAAATACCATCAGCGACCATGTTCCCCATGGTCATGTTTTCCCAGTGCGATTGGTCGTTGATTCCGACAGAACGGTGCGGCGGGGCCGGGGGCGCGTTGAGACTCGGTTCCAGCTTCCGAGAGAGCCGTGGTGCCGTGTTAAAAAGTAAGGTTGGATCCGCCGTCGGGCTGCCCGCGGAGTTTCATGCAAAACGATGCAAATGCCAAGCCGGGCATGGGGAAATGCAAGGAAGAATCCCAGAAAATAAACTTTGCATCCCAAGATCTTGAACTCAACGGCTGCTTTTCCAACCCTCCAAACCAAAACGACAAACAAGGACGGAGAAAAGCTAATAATAGTATACTAAAAATAATAACAGCGCAATCTGGGAAAGAATCGTTGCTCATTGTTGCTCTCCTTCCAGTTTTTGATCTTTTTTTCCTCGTGATTCGGCAGAAAAATGCAAGATCCGGATCGCCATCAATGGACAGCGATTCCCGGACGCGCCAAGGTCACGGCACAACTCCTCGGGAACGGCTGCCATTCGATTGGCTGCTCCAAGAAACACTATCCCAAATTGGACAGCTTCGGTGCGGATCCCGTCGCAGAATCCAGGGGCTCCCAGCCGCTGGCTTGTGCGGACAACGGGCTTTCCCGCTTTTGGTCTGATTGCCAAGCCGTTTCCAAGCTGTACCTGCGTTCCATGGGCGCCCCTTTTACCCCTTCAATTCTGCACTTGCAGTCTGCAGTGCCCATCGCTGCCAGTGCTGTGTTCACTCTTTCCATTTCCAGTCGTCATCGCATCGACCCCTCGAGACATCATCCGAGTCCCCTCTGTTTTGGTGCAATTGCGCATCACTCAGGCTGCACCTCGGCGCTCGAGTCACTCCTTTGGATCACTTCACTCATTTTGAAGCAAGACACTTGACACTTTACGGATACCTGCACCACCGACAGTCACGCAAATACACTCCCTGACGCCCCGAATCTGCTGCCGTGCGAATTCGCTCCTTCGTTCGCACTGCAACAAACGTTCAAACCCTTTCGATTCGATTCTGTATCTCGCAACTGACAGCGATTTCCCTTTACGGCTTTTACCGCTTTGCGCACTGAAGTCCTGGCGACATCGTGCGAATATCGACATGCAACATTGACCGTGACGACGACAAAATATCAGACATATTTATTTCTGTTTTCTGAACGACCAGTTTCAACCCACCACCGATTCTGCCCATAAGCGTACAGCACATCTTTTAAAGAGCCATTTGAAGCCGCCACCACCATGTGGCTATCATCAGCGCCCGCCTCGGCCATCGCGCTGCTGGCGTGGTCCTCCCTCGTCAGCAATGTCGCCGCCCAAGTCACGACCGACTGCTTTCCCATGAACAAGACGTGCCCGCCCAATCCCGCCTTTGGCATGGAGGCCAACTTCAACTTCAACAGCACACCAAACATCGAGATCTGGGAGACAACAGTGCGCCCCGTGACCTACGATTCTGAGAATGGCGCCGGCTTCAGGATCACCAACATGGGCGACTCGCCAACCATCCGCTCCAAGTTCTACTACTTTTGGGGCCGTACCGAGGTCCACCTGAAGGCCTCCAAGGGCACTGGCGTCATCAGCTCCATCATGATGTTGAGCGACAACCTGGACGAGATCGACTGGGAGTTCTTTGGCGGCAACGAGACCATCGCCCAGAGCAACTACTTCGGCAAGGGTTTCATGCCCGAGATCCCCAACGCCGAGTACCACCAAGTGCCCGCCGGTGTGCAGGACGACTTCCACAACTACACCACCGTCTGGACCAAGGACTTTTTGGACTTCTACATCGACGGGGGCAAGGTGCGCCGCCTGGTGCCCAACGACGCCAACAACACCTACTACTACCCGCAGACCCCGATGCGCCTGTCCATCGGCATCTGGGCCGGTGGCGATCCCAGGATGCCCAAGGGCACGCGCGAGTGGGCCGGCGGAGACACCGACTACACCCAGGGGCCGTTTGACATGTTTGTCAAGAGCGCCCACGTCGAGGACTACAGCAGCGGTAAGGAGTACGAGTACACCGACAAGACGGGCTCGTGGGAGAGCATCAAGATCATCGAGTAAGTGTCACGTGCGCGTCCCACGATCTTAGAGCCGACCACTAACCCACATCCAGGGGCAACTCGACCGTCAAGGAAGTCATGAACGCACCTCCCGAAAAATCCCTCTCGGACAAGTGGAACGACCTCCCCAACGGCAGCAAGATTGCCATCTACTCCAGCGTAGCGGGCTTCTTCGGCCTGCTCATCTTCACCGGTCTCTTCTACTGCATCCGGCAACGCCGCCGCGGCGCGCGCGAAGCCAAGGCCGCCGAAGCCCGCGCCGAGGCCGAGCGGCTCGAGCTCGAACGCTTCCGCAAGGCCGGTGTCGACCCGGACAGCTTCGCCTCGCAAGCACACGAGTACAACGCCAAGGAGATGCGCCGCGACGGCTTCACCGACGAGGACGGTTACAGCGTCCCCGGCTCCCCCAACCTCCAGGCCACCACCCCCGCCTCCCCGCTCGACCACCGCTGGGACTCTGCCGCCGCCGCCGGCTTGGGCGTAGCCGCCGGTGCCGGTGCCGCCGCCGCCGCTGGCAATGGTAATGGTAACAACAACAACAACGGCCCGCACAGCCCCGTCCCCCGGCTCGGCGACCGCGCCCAGTCCCCCCGCGTCGGCAGTCCCGGCCCCAACAGCCCGGGCGGCATGCGCAGCCCCACCCTGACGCAGCCCAACCGCAGCTACACCAGCCCGCGCATGGGCTCCCCGGGGCCCGGGTACCAGCAACTTGCGCAACCGCAGCCGCAGCGGAGTTTTACCACCGATGGGGGGTTTGGCGGGGATGGGCTTGATGGGCACGGGCATGACCAGGGGTATGGGAACGGGGGTGATGGCAGTTATGGGAATGGTGGACAGGGGGGTGGGAGAGGCGGTGATGCGTACTGGGGAAATGGGGGCGGGTATAGGTAATAGATGGCGATAAAGGGGGTGGTGACGCATGGGAGGAGGGAGGTGGATAGCGTTTTCGGGGGAGCTGTGATAAAGGGGGGAGGCAATCTGCCGAGCGATGGATCTCTTTTTTTTATTTTCTTGTCGTTTCTTTTTTTTTCTTTTTTTGTGGTTTGGCACCGTTTTCTTGTCCCTTCTCTTTCTGCGTATCGGCATGGACTTGGCTTTGATGATGTTGCGGTCTTGATGACGGTGTCACCGCGCAGAACCCCCTCCCCCCCAGCGTCCCCCACGTGGTTTTGGATAGATCGGGCTGATGATAGAGCGTGTCGCCCTTGGAGCGTCTTGCAAGCGGACCGGGACAAGCTAGACTATTACTTAGTGTACCCCGAGTCATTGGCTGTTGACGGCAAATATACCCTTGGCATTTTTGGTGTTTTGCGTGTTGGTTTCCTAAGTTGATTATGTTTCTCTTTTGCGTTGATGACCATCGCTGTTCTCGTCTTGTCCCTACTCGGCCTCCGCATAACTGGTGCCGAGGGCTGTGTTCACCATCAGCTTGCTACCTCGCAGCAACGAGTCGCGACTCAATCACTCCTTGCTATGTGAAATACATCAGAGGTATTGTTGCACAAATAGGTATCTTGGATATTTCTCTACACGACGCACTATCTGGGACAATGTTATAGCAGCCAAAAGGGCAGAACGGGACCCAGACATGCATCAATTTTCCGTTGCCCTGTTATCCACCATTGTCCCGGAATCCTCAGATTGGCCAGGGTCAGCAACTTCGGGAAGATGAGCAGATTCCTGGCGGGACTCCAAGTCAAGAGCCAAAGGACTATGGGAACACAGCCCCTTATAACTGAACTGCTGTGGGTGATTCCAAGGGGAAAGAGAGTGGAGACGACGGTGCTCCTCCGCGCGGCTCGGTGCGCCAGCCGACTCGGTCTCTGTTAGCGCCTCAAGCCAGACAGTCAAGATCGCCTCGGCAAACACCACGAGCTCTCGTGCTTTGGTTATATCCCCAATTTCTAAAGACGCTGCCTCAGTTACCAGGAGCGTCGCAAAATACCCAGTGGCACGGCTTAAGCCACGTTGTTTGATCCGGTTGTCGAGGCTAGAGCCTGAATTCCGACCATGTCTCTCGCGGTGCTGAAGCGCTCTTCCAAACAATCCATGGCCATATTTGGTAGCTGAACCGATGTAAAGGTATTTCTCCACTCTTAGAGGATTTAGGCTACCGCTACCGCCACGCTTGAGAAGCCACGCATAGACCCCGAAACGGCTCGTATCCTGCCAGGTCAAATTTCTCCAGTCTGCAGCTGTGGGCGGGCTGGGGGCGGCCAAGATGTGCTTCACCCGTGTTGGGATCAATGGGAGAATGGTTGCCACCCAGGCTTCCGTCGATTTTGCGCTCAAGATGGCTTTCCATTGAGTGGTGACGAGGTCGCGTTTCTTTAGCATTCCGTCGATGACGTGGCACATTCGTGCCTCGAGGATGGACTGCTCTTCGTTCCCGAGATCTCCGTCCAGAGACTCTACCGAGAAGGAGACGGCTTCGTTCCCCAGCTCTACACTCATTTTCTTCGCCATCAACCGTAACCGGGACCGAACGGAGTCTGGTTCTCGGCCTATTTGACGTGCGATGGATTCAATGTTGATTCTCCGGCGGTTATGGGTGAGCTTGATCAGGTGCTCCTTCTCTTCATCTGACCATTTCCCGCGTTTTCGTTCCCGCATCAGGCTGGCCAACTCCTTGTCCTCTTTTAGCATGGCGAGAAATACCCATTGGGGGATCTCGCACCGCGCAATGTCTGCCAAATTATAAATCTCTGAGCCTCTGTAACCTTGCCGCAGGAGTTTTGCCACTTTTTGTTTGGCTG
This sequence comes from Chaetomium globosum CBS 148.51, assembly GCF_000143365.1. NCBI lineage: Eukaryota > Fungi > Ascomycota > Sordariomycetes > Sordariales > Chaetomiaceae > Chaetomium > Chaetomium globosum. Next base: position 4,494,851 of record NT_165978.1, read on the forward strand.
CCGGAGCCAAGAGGTCGTCTTCATTGCGTGGCCTACCGGCCGTGTGACAAGTACGGACATGGATGGTGATACTGTTGGGTTGCATATGATGACGCATCGCCATGTAGTCATGATTCCATCTTCCAAACGGGGGAGACGCCAGCAAGGCAGTGCGCGTTCGGAGCACCGCTAAAGAGATGTGACCCCTGCAGCCTGGTCGGGACGCCTTTGACGGAGATGGCATGGTTGAGACAGTGAGGGGCATGATTCGACAAGGCCGACGGTGCCCCATGATCTGACAAAGGCGGCCACCGCCTAGAACACGACTCATTTTTTCCAGACGAGGGTATCGTTATTGTTGGTAATGGCTGACCTGAGTGGGGGTTCGATGCGGTTAAGGTTAGAGTCGTCGAGCACTCCTAGTTGACGGCGGAATCAAGTTGTGATATTGGATTGTTGAAGAGGGTCTTGCCACTGTTGCTAAAACGGGCCAGATGAGATGCGGGAGGGTTTGTAGACTCGAGAGAGGGATGTCCCTGTCTTCTGGAGTAAGCTACCACACAAACGTGTGTGGGTAGCACGGGAGGCTCGCGCTTAGGTAGGCCGGATATAAGAAAACGCGGAAAGCCTCAAGGTCTTTCCCACTGGGATTCTCAATAATCTTCGACTGCGGGTGTCATGGCGACGCGTCCTTGATGAGAAACCGAGAAAAAAATGTAGTTCATTCAGCAGCTCAGGTGGCCCAGAGTTATCGAGAAGTAAAGCATCGATGACTTACCTCGCTAAACAAATTTCCGCGATTTGTCTAGTCATGGTTGGGTTGGGGGAAGAAGCGGACGTCATAAACACGAACACAGACTCACTTGAAGCAACTGTCCTGCAAGAAATTCGTTTATAAGTCAGCGCTTCAACACGTTAGTTTGTTCTAAGCTACCAGCCTCTTTCAAATCTCGGCACCTACCTAGCTACATGTCTGGTAGCAACAATGTAGCAACAAACAACACTCCCATCCCTCCCTCTATTTCACCTAAGTTTTCTTCTCGATAACCGGGGGAGCATAACGAATTGGATGCTGGATAATATGGTTCGGGAGTCTCTCTTTGCTCAGGTAGCTCTGCACCAAGGCATCCCGGACCTGCTTGGGCGTAGCCTCATCGCTTGCATGACACCGGGCCAGGACAGCCTTGTTGTCTTGGGCTATCTTGGTTCTCTTTGATCTGGTGCCGGCCTTGTTGGAACCTACAGGCTGGATGTAGATGCGGTGCACGTAAGGAGCCTCGTTGGGGTCATCATTGCCCTTTTACCTCGAGTTGGTTTTCCCTCAGATCCAGGGCCAGTGCTTCGATAGCCCCCATCTAACCTCTCTACAGCATCTAGATGACAACTTACTCCCTGATAATCAAGTCGATCATCCTCCCGCCATATCTATTGCAATATTGTGTTCTTTTCCGCCTAGGTTGGACAGCTTGTCGTCGGAGACGCCATCGAGGAATTCACGGACCGACTTCTTCTGCGGAGCCATTGAATCGATATAAGTACCTAGGACCCTGGCTGTCTGTTGAGTTCGTTGAAATTGTCCCCGTTCGCTTGCGAGCCTTGAGTCAACCGAGTTGCTGAAAGATGATAGATGGTATGGCAAGAAGACAGGTTGTGGCATATCATGTTCATTTTCCGGCTCTCGAAAACGGAGTTGAACTGGTATATATATGATATATGATCTATCTTGGGCGGTGACCTGTGCCATCCCTTTCGCGCCCCCGGCCATCAAATACGCCAAATCATTGCTGTCACACTACAACCGTACCACGATATTTTGCACAAGCTACCTAGCTACCTAGATACCTAGGTACGCAAGGTAGGTAGTCAGGTAAGTAAGGTAAGTAATCAGTACCTAGTCACCACTCACCAGGTACATGTACCCAACCTGTGGCGAAAATTCGCCGTTGCGTGGTTGTGTGATGCAAGGTTCCATTACACAGAGTCAGTGACCGAGTGACATGCATGGAAGTTGACAACACAACAGTGCCAATTTGTGCCCTTCATGATTGCTTAGCTGTTGGCTGTTGGCTGCGTTGTGGAGCGTACCTTCCATACCTACCTGACCTGCCCGGTTTAAGGCGACCCCGTGTTTGTCAATTTGCCAATTTACCAAGCAAGGCTTTTGCTCAACTCGCATTCTCGCAGGCGCCCTTTGTCCCGACACGCACATTAAACTTGAAGTTTTTGATTCTCGACCCCTAAACCATTCGCCAACCCCAACATGGCGTGGCAGCAATATCTACCAGACGACCGTCTCAAATGGACACCGGGCTGGGACTCTCACCCCATTTGGCCCTCCGAACCCGACATCGAGGCCATCAAGAACTTGATCTGGTCCAAGTATGCACGTCCGAGTTTGACACACTCCGACTCGCTTCAAGAGAAAGAGCGGCTCAAGGTTGAGTTTCTCGCCGATGGGGCCCATCACAAGGTCTACGACGTCAAGCATCCCGAATGGTCGACGCCCCTCGTTATTCGGGTCGCCATCCCGCTCGACCCATCCTTCAAAATGAAGAGCGAGATGGCCACCCTTGCTTTCCTGAGGGAGCGGACCACAATCCCTGTCCCGAGATGCGTGGCCTGGGGCCTCGCTGCCGACACTGAGCTGGGTTACGACTGGTGCCTCATGGAGAAGCTCCCGGGCGTCGAACTGAGACACGTCTGGCGGGAAATACCCTTGGAGAAGAAGCTGGAACTCGTTGATAGGCTCGCCCAAATCCTATCGCAGCTCTGGAAACCCGAGCGCAAGTTCGATCAAATCGGGTCCATCGATTTCCCTGAGCAAGCCACAGCCACCGACCATACAAGCACAACCACCGAGAGAATCACAGTTGGGGATGCGACTACCACCCGCTACACCATCGGCTCGGCTGTGGACACCTGCTACTTTTCAGGCTGGCGCTCCTATCTGCAGCCCGATCGCGGGCCCTTCCCATCATGCCGTGACTGGCTCAATAACATAATCACGGTCGAACGGAAAGTTATCACCACAATTAAGACTCTGCTGGATCACAAGGAAGACATGACAGCTGCGCACCTGGCCATGAATTGGGAACTGGTGGAAAATGAGTTGGTGTTGGAGCAGGCAACAGGGCTGGAAGCAGGAAGACCAAGTCTCCATTCTCAGGCTACTGCTAAAAGCTCGGGAAGCAGCAGGAAAAGAGGCCGACCGCGGGGAGGTGGGTGGATAACCCCACAGAGATGTGGGGTCACGTGACCCACACATCTCACAGTTGGAGATTGATAGCGAGGAGGAGTTTCGCCAAGATTACGACGAGGCAGTTGACACAGTGCAAGGCTACTACAACATGCTCCCCGAGCTCTTCCCTGATGACCCATCGGTGACAGGCCAGCCCCGGTTCTCTCTCCACCACGCAGACTTCCGCGAGGCCAACATCTTTGTCGACCCGGACACTTTCGAGGTGACGGGCATTCTCGATTGGGAAAACGCCATGACCCTGCCCGACTGGTACGCCCCGGCAGACTACCCGCTGTTGTTGCGGGCGGCGGAACCCTTCGATGAGAGGACACCTAACGTCCCCGAGACGTTTGATGAGGACGACGAGCGTTATAACCCTGCAATGGAGTCAAGCTTTGACCGCTGGGAACTGCGTATCCTCCGAAACCGCTACGATGAGGCGCTCGAGAAGCTGAGGTGGGAAGGCTGGAGGCTGACATCAGATGTGGCGACGGCGAAGACATTATTCTTAGAGGGGGCGTATCTGCTTGGTACCGATTTTGACCAAGCAAAGAGACATCTCGTATGGGCTCGGGCGGCCCTGGATGGTGATGAAGAAGAGGAGGGTGAAGAGGGAGAAGACAAGGAGGAGGCGGGGGGCGAGAAGGAGGGAGAGGATAAGGAGGAACAGGATAGGCATGAGGATGGAGATAAGAGGGAGGAAGAAGATAAGAAGGAGGAAGAGGATAGGAAGGAGGTAGAGGACAAGAAGGAGGAACGGGGCAGACATGAGAAAGAGGACAAGAATGAGGATGGGGATAGGAGCGAGAGAGCAAACGAGAGGGAAGAGAATAAGAAGGAGGAGGAGGATAAGGGAGGGAGAAAGCTCTCGTTGTCTGACTGGCATGAACTTCGTAGGATAGGCTAAAGCGGGAGATGCTTCCACTATCACCACTATTGCGATTAAGAGACAGTCAAATTCGAGGCGCCTCCCTCGAAACTCTTTGCATTAATTCGGTACTTAATAAGTAGCTACAAAGGATCCGCAATTCCCCTAAGATTGCCAGCAACTTACATTTTTCTCTTGGCAGATCTGCTTGAACTCAGCTGTGCCACAGCGTCCTCTGCTTCTTCGTGTCGATGCCAATCTCCTTGCCCTTGGCATGTGGCCTTCGCGACTACCTAGGTCAGGTACCTTCGGTAGTATCCTTCGAAGGCTCCGCCATCCTCTTGAGTCTGTTCTTACGGCGACGCCGGTAGCAACACACCCAAATAGATGTCACTACTATCGCCAGACCAATGAGGGGCAGTCCGATAATTTGCAGATAGAGCATTGCCGCGTAATCGAAGCGCTCCTGTCGGGGACCGTCACAAGTGTCGCTGGCGAGAATCAGGTCGAGCGTGGCGCCGGACACCCATGAACTTATTTTGACCATGGCCGGGCGACTGCAGGGGAGCTCTGGTGGAGTTGGGCTCATCGAGGTAATATCTGAGGATTCCCATGCGATGCGCCACGCGTTGTGTACGCGTAGGCCGCTTGAAGGTGCTGATGCGGTAGTGGCTCATGTCCATGTTCGCCTCGGAGGCGCCACCGGCACCAGCTCACACCCACAGAATGCCCCCCGATCACAACCGAGACCAACCCTTTCAAGTGTCAGGTCGCGAGCATGCTGCTACACGTCACCAAGGACGCATCGGGTTATTTCGACAACATGTGGCTCTGGGTAGCTGACCACATGATCGACGATCCTCTGTTGACCGACCCCCTTAACAACATGGACCAGCTCTCGGTATACAGTGCACGAGGCATGCTTATCGAAAGTCGGAAGGCCACCTGGATCTACGGCACGACTTCGGAACACAGTGTCATGTACCAGTACAACTTCAAAGGAGCCCGAAACATCTACACCACCTTCTTGCAGACGGAATCGCCTTACTACTGTCACGGAACGACCCCAGGCGGCCAGGGCGGCCACAGCCGACAGCGCAGGACGCCGGCAGCCAATCGCTTAAGGACCAATAAGAACTGGATTATCACCAGTTGTCAGTGATAATGGACGATTATCACTAGTTGTCAGTGATAATGGACGATTATCACTAACAGAGTGGTGATACTAGATAGTATATAGTCACTCGTACTGGAGAGCTCTGGGAGTTCTCCAGTTAGCAATCACAACTACAGTTCGCTACAAGCTCGAAAGCCTACTGTTGAGACAAGTCTTTGTTGTGCACCCTTTGGCTGCACCGAACCTAAGCACCCTTGAGAGATTACCTTCAACCGAAGCTGAACCCTAACAGGACAGGGTCCTGAAGTAGGTTCGTCACAACTACCAACCGACGCCGAAGCCCCCGACGCCATTCCAGAGCGTCGTTGGGAAGTTTGCCGGGGACCCGGACTACTCTTGCAAGGGCGGCGACGCCGATGGGCGCGACGAATCCTGGGCCGTCATCATGAAGAAGTGCCAAAACATACAGATGGCATCGGCCGGGACCTACTCTTGGTTCTCGACCTACGCCCAGGATTGTATCGACACGCACACCTGTCAAAAGTCCCTCTGGCTCCTTGACAGCAACTACGACAACAACCGGAACATCATTGGCATTGGTGCCAAGAAGATCATCGTGTCGCTGGGGGGGAATGCCATCACGGCAGAGGCCAACCTAGCTGTCACAAGCCACCCGGCGTGGGCGCACATTTCTCAGTACGATGTTCCTTCGGTCGGCGCTGCTCCGGTTGATAATGAGTGCCTGGAGAGCGACCGGATGTACAGCACCGAAGATATGCCGCTGGGCGGGATCGAGGTCTGGTCCTTGGATGGTCAGGTGCTGAACCATGCTGAGGATACCGACGGCACCCAGTACGTGACCATCGTGAATCTCACGCCGTACAAGATGGTACATATCGGAGGCCCTGAGCCGTACCAGTTTGCGGCGTGGGACTTTGGCGACATCCCCTCGGGTAAGGCGAGGAAGAACGTGGCAATATACGACACGTCTCTCGCCGTCGGCAGCTTCGTAGACACCAACGGATACGCCAACTATAAACTCGAGGGCACCGATAAGACATTCCAGGTCCACGTGACGACGCACATCCCAGACAGCTACGAGCGCCGGGTGGTATTTGATCTCGGCGGCATGGGCATGGGCTGGAGAGAACTAGGATTTCCGGGCGAGCGCGTCAGCGTTGCCCTGGTCATCACCGGCAGCGAGCAGTACGGCTACGTCAACTCGCTGCAGCTCAACAACATCGCCTGGATGCGCAGCATGTACGACATCATCAAGGACTGCCAGCTCCGTCACGTGGTCATGCCAGGAGCGCACGACGCCGGCATGAGCAAGATCAGCGACGGTGGCTGGTTCGGGGGGGGGGGGGGGGGG
>NT_165978.1:4502295-4538452 GCF_000143365.1 Chaetomium globosum CBS 148.51
AACTAAAGAACGACGTCACTCAGGACCGCCCGTCCTCGCGGCATCTACCACCGCCCCGACTACCTCTCGCTCGACGACTTCTGGGCCGAGGAGAAGACCACTTCACAGAACGCGCTTAAGGTGGTTGCCAGACTGCACACAAACAAGCGGGAGCGCACGAGCTCGCCCGAGACGTACTTCATCATGCAGTGGCAATGCACGCCCTTCACCGGCGATCTGTGGGACCCGCCGACGCTGCAGCTCATCGCCAACCAGGAGACCAACCCGGCGCTGTACCACTACGGCGTCAACAGCATGTCGCCCGACTACTTCCCCACCGTAATCCTGCACGACGCCGCCGGGCTATTCCACATCAGCGACCTCAGCGAGCAAGGGTACAACCCGATGATGCAGACGCTGGCCATCGGGCTGAACCTATGCATGGTCAGCCAGAACTGCAAGGTGAGCATGGGCAAGAACCCGCTGTTGGTGAGCAAGACGCAGGCCAAGGTGTGGTCGGCCAGAGGTAGCGGGTTCCAGACTTTTAGGGGCGTCATCTTTGCCAACGGCACTGTTTTGGACGAGGCACCCCCTGGGTTTTGCCGGACCTGCACCTTTAACTACACCACGGCCATTGACCGCCCGCCCGTGCTGAACAGAACGAGTCGGAGACGGAGACTGGAACCGTTGAAACCGGTGGCGGTGTGGTAGAAACAATGGCTGCGGATGGCACAGTGTCTGTGTGCTGAACACGCCATATCCGGTTAACACCACCATGACACTCCCGCCGCGTGTGTCGATCCGAGCTGGATACGGCCCAATCAGACACCCGCAGTGACGCACCCCAGTGGCGCGTTGTTGGTGTGTTTTACTTCAGTTTTTGAGCATTTTTGAGAGTTCCGTTTGAGGTCCGCCGGCCTTGGGCAGATGATTGTTTACTTCCCCCTTTCACCACAACCCTCACCCCTGACACGGCCTTGTTGTTGAACTTCAAGGGAAGGCCGCTAGTGGAGTAAATAGAGAGGTTATAACTATGTATTTTTAGACAGCCGTGTACTTTTCCATTATACGATGCGGTCACCAGATTATGAACATCGTTACATGCCCATCATCACTGACCGCCGGTTCGGGTTTCTCTTGGCTGAGCGGGAACCAAAAACAACGCTCTCTTGCTGCTAACTCTGGCTTATAACTAAAAACTAATCACTTAAACCCTGGCATGTAATCTCATTCCCCATAACGTACCCCGTGCTCCTTACCCAACCCCACCCAGCCAAATCTTCGCAGTGATCACACTCCATTAACACAACGCCTTCCTCCCGCAACCTCCCCCCTCCGCATCCCGTCCCATCCCCACACCCTCAAAACCCCGGATCCTCCCACCCCCGACTCGATGACCGCGACCGCGACCGATCACTCAAACTCGGCTGCGCTACCCAGAAACTCGACCCCCCCGCACTGCCACTGCCACCCCCACCATCACTCCCACTCCCAAACAGCGTCGACCCGCTATACGTCGACCTCCCGGACCCCCCACTCCCATACACCGTCGACCCGCCATACAACGACCCCGACCCCGACCCGGACCCCGACCCGGACCCCGTCAACGAGCTATATCCCCGCCCGGACGGCGTGTACGGCACCCCGCCCGTGAGGCTGCTGCGCGGCGGCGACCGGCCGCGCGGGCTGGTCAGGCTGCTACTGCCGCTGGTGCTGCTAGCTGGTGCTGCTATAGAGGCCCGCCGTGCTGGTGCCCGTGGTTGTGCTTGTGCTCGTGTAGGGTCGGTAGGTGGAGGTGCTGGACGAGAAGAGCGGGGGGCTGGAGCGGCGGGAGGGGAAGAGAGAGGAGGAGGAGGAGCCGCCGAGGGTGCTGGTGGTGGTGGTGGTGGTGTCGGTGGTGCTGCGGTAGGAGGAGGAGAGGGAGCTGCGGGAGCGGGTGTAGGAGAAGGGGGGGCTGAGGGTGGTGCGGCTGCTGTAGGGGAGGGCGCTGCTGGTGCTGGTGCTGATGCTGCTGTAGGGGGGGGTGGAGGAGGATATCGATGAGCTTGTGCCGAGCACCCGCTGGAGGGAATCGCTGGTGGTGGAGACGCGGTCGCCGTTGTGGCGTTCCCAGGACCTTAGAGGATCACTCATGTTGTTTGACGGTTGAGTGAATGTGTGGTTCTCGAAACGTAGATAGTGTGTTCTGGAAGTGTAGGTACTCGAGTGGTGTCTAGTTGGGGAGCAAAACCGAGTTTGCTGAGCGGCATGGCGAAGGCCGTGGAGGGGTTTTATATTAACTTTCGGCCTGATCTCTAGCTATGCTAGAGGTGCACGTTTCAGTTGTGCTCTGCATCGCTGTGTTCACATGGCGAGCATTTTGCATCTAGGTGATACACCGTCTCCGTCATGCTAACGACGTGTAAAGGTAAAGGGGTACGCGGCCACCCCCAGCGGCCAGCTCTCAACGGCCAGCTCTCATGGTGACGCTCGCCGCAGCAAAACATTTGAAATAGTAGTGTTGCCCTGCGCTTCTCAAAGGCTGGGGTACCACAAATCTGTACTCAACTTGGCCGTGTCCTCGCACTCGAAGTGGTGGTCAAAGAACATAGGGTTCAAACGAACCCCAGATTCAAGGTCGTCATTAGCCACGTCTGGGGAAAGAGTCATTCAAGGTCCAGAACAGAGGAGCAGCCACTCTTAAATGCCAGCAGCATTCCTAATGACAGCGCAGAACGATCACCGAAAGGCCACTGATTACAGGGAGAACAAGTCTATCAGGCATGCGTCTGTGGGTGTAGCCTTGACTAAGGTAATGGGAGCCCTCCAAATGAGTCAGTCCGGCCATACACACACACATCTACATGTACATACATGTACATGCATGCAAGGGCATAGCGGGAACGGACGTGGGTGTGGTCTGCCAACAGCCACATTTTCCAACAAGACTGGGACTTCTCATATTACCCAAAAGAAACCACCTGTCCAATAAATCATGCCGGTCTGTTTAATCAAATGCCTTCTCATGCAACCACGATTTTGTCTCGCCGAGACATGGCAGAATATTACCAGTCGTTCCCGAAGCCACAATGAAATTCAATATGATGAGACGGGGCCGCCACGTTGCATGCGCCCATGTGTATACACAGTATGCCCAATCCATGCACCGCTGCGTCCGTGTAAGCCACAATGATGCGCCAAACGCCAATGTCTCCAACTCCTTGCGCCTTCTCACCGACTCTTCTGAAGAGGCGCATCCCCCGTCGCAGCTTGCTCCTCGCCTTCAGTTGAACCCGTCTTCTCGTTGGTTCCCCTTCTCCGTGTTGTTTTCTTGAGTTTTGTCGTTCGTGGCTCGGTCACGCGGGACACGGGAACCTTAACCCAAAATCCGGTGGCCATCGCAATACTGGAAACACCAGTGTCAATGTCAGCCCGGCCCCAAGAAAGGGGAAGAAAATAGCTACGACTTGGGATCCATTCCGTAGTACATATCCATAGTGAGAAATGATGCGGTTGACAAGTCGGGCGATGGAATTTCTGGGAAAAGGAATTGTGATGTGAGATGGCGGTTTGCAACATGAATATGAAAATTTGCAGGACGCTGGATGCGGCGGTGCCCTCTCCTTTTTTATACCTACAGTCCCAATATTTACGGAGGCACGTCCGTTCCCGTGCACCTATCGAGATGCACTCAGCCTCAGCCAGCTAGAACGTGGTCCTGCCTTCAGTTGGAGTGCCAAATTGTCGATCCCGACACCGGTTAGACGAACCCGAGGGGGGACGCAAGCAACCCCTGTCCCTTTCACCCCTCTGAGTCTCAAGTTTGGTTGACCGGTCTCCGCGTAAACCGGGATAAGCCGAAGCAGCCCATCGGCCCGGGTCTCGGATGCAGGGGTGTGTGTTGCGCCGGGACCGTATTAAACTCAACATGCTTTGTTGTTGCGAAGCAGCAGACTGGGGGCCATACAGTATCGCGCAGCATGCGGAGTGCAGGGAGAAGATGCACATGCATGTGCAGACATGGCCTGAGACCCCCTCACTTCTATAACGGCAGCCTTGTTGGCTCTACTCATGGCCACAGGCTTCATGCTAAAAATTCCACCCCTATCAGCGTTCGACTTCTGTTTTCATGCGTTGTCGGCCACAACCTCCAGGGCGCCCAATTGTGTATGCAAGATTTCTGGAGATAAAGAAAATCAAAACATACAAATAAGAAATACAAAAAGCGATAGAGAACGCGTGATGAGTGTGAGACATGGCGTTCGTTTTGCCGATCCAACCGTGTGGCGTTGATGTTGCCTGCGGATCTCTCGCGTGAGTCGCGCCTTCAACCTGCTCGACGCGATGTAAAGTTTTATCGAAGAGGAGCAGTGCTCTCAGACATTTCAGAACCAGTAAAGTTAGCTCGACCGTTGCTCGCTCGCTACTCGCCCGTTACCCGCTCAACACCCGCCCGTTAACCGCCCGATACTCGTCACTCGCCCTCCTCCCGATCATCCTTTCCGGTTGGGTATGCCATGGACTTCCCCGAGACTCAGTCGCCAGGCTACGCTCCTTCTGAAACCATGAGCCAGGTTTATTCCCTCCCTGACTGGGCTTCAGCAGCCTCGCTAACCGTTCTCCAGAACCCTACATCCCGGGCCTCCAACCTGGACGACCTCCTGGAGCACTGCAAAGAAACCGGGGCAGACGTCCAAATAACTAGTGACGGGCCGGGTCAAAGTTCCGGAAGAAGGTTCACTGTCCAGGGCGGAGGAAAGTATGCCGTCGTCGAGGAAAACATCCTCGCCTCGACGCTGAGAGGAAGGGAGTTACTACGCAGCTACGGATGGTGCCAGTGGTCGCTCATGGACTTCGCCTGTTCCTGGTTCATTTGTGTGGGCGGCTCCTACACAGTCTGTCCCCCCCGGCGTTCCCCCGCAGGCGGTGGGCAGCAACCAACGGCGTGATTCGGTCTCCGCGACAGCCAAGTTGAGTGCGAAGGGCTAGGAAGTGTGAGAGGGAAAAGTTTGAACCCACTACAGTAATAATGTTATTCGAGACTTTTCTTCCACAAATCCCTATTGCGCAATCCACCTCGGTCCTCGCGTGCAAAATACTTCCAGCCTTGCCTAAATGCACCATTAAAAAAATACAGGTGGCCCGGAAGAGCTGGGGATATCTCATCCGATCTCCGCGGGTACCTAGCCATCCATCAAAGAGAGACAGGGTCCGAGAGCCCGAGTTCTTCACAAAACAGAGTTCGTTGCTTGGGTCGCCAAGCTTTGAGCAATATCACGACCGACTCGACCCGTGGGAGGATGATGGGACCGGGAGTTTAGAAGAGGAAATAACCAAGAATTGGGGAGATAATCCGGTACACTGCTCCCCAACCGCAACGACAAACCCACCTCCCTGTTTTGTTGGGGGCTTCGTTTTGGTTTTCTTGAGAGCAATGACCACCACCCCATCCTCGTCAAGGCTTCCACCTTCCAGTTCGAGTTGTATTCCGAATGGCAACGATGAGCCGACCCACTGGTCGCCGCGACTGTCGTTCGAGCGAACCTTGAAAGGTTTAGCTCCTTGAACGATGAACACGTAGTTCTTGGCTTACCAAATAACTTCTGTAGCTTATCTTCCCCGTCCCCAGTGATCGGAAGGTGACTCTCCTCCCATCGTCGAGTTCTGCTTCGTACGCCCCCCCGCTCTGTACATCAATGGTTTGAACATCCATTCCGGGCACCGCGCGCAAGCAATGGACAGTTTTCGACAGCAACCCCGTCACGAGCAGACAGAGGGAGTACGAGAAAGGCCGCTTGAATCTGGACCCCGAGCACCGAATGAGAGAATATCCGAGAATCTTAGGAACAAGGTATATGCATGTGCATATGAGAACAAGGTGTGCATTGGACCTTGCGGGTTCTCTGGCCTTGATGGAACCACACGAGGAGTCAGGAGCTCAGGTGTTGGAATGTGGGTTACTGGCAGCGCTGGCGTAGAAAAGAAAGGCGAGTCTGCGTTGGAGGGGAAAAGGTTGCGCAGTCGCTGCAAATGCACGAAAGAAGTTGAGAACGGAGCTGAAGTGATCCCGCTTTGCGGGGGGATGAAGCCAGGGAGACCAATTAGCTCATTTTTGTCTGAGACAGCGCACTCGTTAACCAGTCAACTACGAAGAGCTTGCATGAATGAATACGCTAACTTGTTTTCGACAGAGGAGGCCATGGTCGAGAACTGATCACGAGAAGTCTGAGTACAATCGGGGAAGAATACCGAGACGGAAATAGTTTCAGATTCTCTGCGGCTGAGATATGAATTTCGTAGGCCCAAGCACTAACCAGTACCTTTTAGGATGTCTTGTTCCAAATCATTTTCATTCCGAAAAAGGCCCTCTCAATGGCGGGAATGGCTCTCTCCAGTCAGCTTGCAATCACAGAGCAACACACACACGTGCATTTGTTGCTGCACCCCGGAATGGGTACGTCTTTAGAAGAGTTGCAATTTACGAGACGGAATTCCATATAGGTAATCTATGCGAGTCTGATACTCACATTCGTGAACAAGACCGAGAGAAGCCAGTTGGGTGGATAGGCCATGGTGAAAGTTGATGAGGTTGTACGCACTTGTCTTCCACTGTCAGTCTTCCCACTCTTAACAACATTCCAACCCGATTGCGCCGCCCCTTGTTGTTGCCTGAGCACTATTCATACGTATTCTGGGCCAGACTGGCAATCCCCCACAGGTGCCTGGTTCGAGTAAGTTAACGGCACATGTTTAAAGATATGTCAAGGCCTCACCTAAAAGAGACATTGGAGCCACCAAGATCTGAAATCGGGTCTCCCTTTCGAGATGGTTGATGCGAGAACTCAAGGTATGTAATTGAACAGACCAAAAAGGCTGGAGACTCCAAAAGTTGACCTTTGATTTGTAGAGACCGAAAGAAAACAATTGTGGTTATCTTGCATTTCTTTTCTTTCTTTTTAAGAAAACAAAGAAAGAGGCAAAAAAAAAAAAAAAACTCGGCGTTTATCCTTGAACATTGTTTTCGTCACTCTTCGTATATTATTGCTCCTGCTTGGTGCCTTTTACAGAAGCTTATTTCCGTGGGAGACTGGTTTTGTTGCTTTTGGCTATGGGAGTGGCCACTTGATGCGCGAGCGGTATCCTCCATATCCCTATGCGAGGTACGTCGCGGCTGTGGGGGAATAATCCCGTTGTAGATGTGCGTCAACAGCTGCAATGGCTGCACTGATCCGAAGGCCTTAGCGTACCGCATCTTGTCCATAGCGTAGGCTCGGATAGACCTGTTCTGCTGGATGCTGGTGTCGTTGTAAGTGCAGGTGATGAGGAGTTTCTCTGCCTCCGACGCAGGCCGGTCAAAATGTCGACGGAGCGCCAGTTTCCAGTTCTCGACGCTTGAGCCATTGGCGATCCTCGTCTTGGAGTTGAGCGCCAGTGGTCCAGTGCATGTCTGGTGTGTATCGTCAATCACATTACGGGCGCTGCAAATCCATTCTCCGATGCCCGCTCCTACATTCACCGTAACGACCGAGACATCTCGAAGGAGGATTGGGTCTGACATCAACAAGCCGCCCGATCGCTTCGACTTTCTCGGAGGCGGCGAGTTGCATCAACTTCTGGGCTTGTTCTATTCTGTCTACGCGCATTCATCCTCCTTTACGCCTTGGGGATCGTGAATTCAGGGCAGAGCCCCACCACTCGATCCTTCCCTCTCTTCTTTAGGACATGCTCTAGACCTGTTCCAAGAGCCGGGTCAAGAGCTACCGTTCGCCACGCCATCTCGCTGATGGCCGTCCATCATGTGGTTTGTAGGGCTGACCGAGGCTCTCCGCTGCGTATCAGATTCCGAGGGTGAGAGGTCGACTTGGCGGAAACACTGGCTCGAAAACTACGGAAACTGCGGAGGGAGGGGGGATACGTCGGGTGGCGGGATGATCGGCTCCAGAGTTCACATGACAGTGCATTCATTGCAATGTAGATGGTTTCGGAGGGTGAACTTCTAGGAAAGCTTGTTTGCAAGCTCTGCGCCCGGTGGCAAGTCTCGTCATGGGAATCTCATTTTCCCATCTCGGTTGTGGCGTGATTGCCGTTGCTGCCGCTCGCTCGCTGGGAAGACAGGGAAGCGGACTTGACTAGCAGGGACGACAAGACAGGTGTGGCACCAGTGTGGCACCCCCTTCGAGCGGCTGCTTGCGAATCATTCAACGCAAAGAAGATCCCGCAGCTTCAGCCACACCCGGAATCCCCGAATATCCTATCACACCCGCTCGACCCGGTACCTTGAGAGGCTGAGAGGCTGACGTGGCTGAGTTTATCGTAGATCTAATCTGTATGCACACGTAAAAGTGGTCGATCATGTGGCGTTTTCCGGCCATTCCGGAAAATTCGGCGATCCGTTAATCTTTCGCACCGGATGGGTTGCGAGTGAGAATTTGACGTTGAGGCAGGCTTGCGAGGTTGGCACTTGGCAGGTCGATTTTCCATTTTGGTCGGTGCCGTGACGCCGAGCGAGGGGAGAAAAGGCTGGAGACAAGGATACGAGTTTGGCATGTGGGGCGCCTGTGGGCACACAGGTTGCATCGATCTCCCTAAAATCCAGGGTCTGTTCTTGCATTGTTGACCGGAGTTGACCTCTTGCTTGGCGAACTTCCAGCAGCTCGCTGGCCGACACGCAAATGACAGCGTCACAACCGCGCACAACATTGATGCGAGAAACAACTTCATCATGTCATTATCCGCCCACCCCGAAAACACCAGACCGATTGGCGTGGGACAGGCAGGCCCTGCACCGACTGTGCTGGAAAGTTCTAGACCACCCACCCACTGCCAGGCTCCCGAACTCCCGACAGTTCAGCGAGCGGACCCCGCCGTTGACCCGCCGGACTGGTTCCGGGCGAAAACTTCCGCACATTCGAGATCCATCGAGCCATCGTCGACAAGCCCAACATGAATGACCAGTCTATGTTTCCGGGGCGAGTCGCCGCACGTCAGAGATATCCGCGGCTGCTCCCGATATCCTGTGGAGCATTGGTCGAGGATATGGTCCGGCACTGGAACAACGCGTCCGTGGTGCCTGACGCATGAACCCAACTTTTGTTCGATGTTTGATGTTGGAGGCGCAAAATCAGCGGTCAGTTCGGCCCATCCTCGCTAACGTTAGCCTGGCAAGGGTTTGGCAGACGCCGGTCAGTGGGGTTCCAGACCGAGATCTCATCCCCATTCGGACAACCTTCCACAGTCATCTGTTTTTCTCTCGAAGCCTCTTCCCCCCCCACCCACAGTGCCGCCTTCCTTTGACAACCTTGAACCCCGGCAGTGCGGGGGTAGTGGAGGGGCGGAAGCACGGCGCCACAGCCCTGGCTGGGAACAACGAAGCAAGAACTCGGGCGGGTCACAGTGGCTTTGCCCGGGTATCCCATTGGCTTCTAGAATGATGCTGAGCAAGCAGAGCAAGCAAACTGAGACCAGCGAGCAAGACGAACAGGAATGCGCGTGGCGTTCCTGGTCACCCGACACTTCTCGCGAGCGAGATAGGCACATAGGACAGGCAGAAGACAAGGCGGCAGGGCAGCTCGTCCGGACTGACGACATGGAAAGACGGGGCTCGTCAGCGGTATCTCAACCTAAGCCGAGATGCGGTGCATTGCATGCATGGGCGGGATGACATGTTTGGTGTGGGAGGACCCTGATGCGACATGTCGACAGGCAGCGTGTCCCCCAACAAGTTGTCGCTGCTGTCTCGCAGCTTCGCAACTGGGCCGCATCTGAACTTTCACATCACGAATGCAGCCAATCTGTTGGTCCCCGGAGTTGCGACGGCCAAACCTTCGATATCCGCCCCGGGCGACACACAGGCAACACATGATGCCGGGCTCCGCTTCCCCCCTCGCAGGCCCGAACCCGCAATGGGCAGACCGTCGAGGTGTTCTTGAGCCTGGAAAACAGGGGGGTCGTGCATGGAGCTTCCAGGGGACCCTCTTTCCCGGAGCCCCTTGCAGCTCCAGCCTATCAAAACTTGCAGGGGGGATATCCGCCCAGGAGCATTTGCTCCGGGCAATCCTGAAGCTCCGAGAGTGCTGTGAGAGAGGGATTGATCAGGTAGCAACGAAGCACACTCCGCGCTGCGCATTGCGAGATGTGCCGAGCAGCTAAGGCTCTCACGCGCGAGAAAGAAAAATGGCCAATTCTGTCTCGTATCGACCAGCGATTACTCCCATTTCCAGACAGACCTTACCGGGCGTGCCAGCTAGAATGGTTCGCCTCTGCCACAGCAGCTCTACAAGTCACTAGTTGCCGTAATTCACGCCAGCTATAGTGGCGAGATACATCTGGCTGCTCACCCGTGCCAAGCCTGCCGGTCAACCAAGCTCCCCCCCCCCCTTTTTCTTATCCTCGGGGAGCTTGAGCTGACCCTACTTACACTTCCCCGGCCACGACGCACCATAAGGAATATCGGGCCCCTTCCTTGACAGCCACGTCCCCGCTCATCTTCCCGGATTTTACAGAGCTTAGCAAGCCACACCTGAAAACAAGACATATCAACCACCGCCGCAGCCACATGTCGCCTGACCCATCCAAACATCAACAACCACTCTCACACCTAAACACGCGTCCTCGTCGCAAACCTCTGGGCTGCCGTTAATGTGCACTGAGCACCACAGCAGTGTATGCCCAGCCTGTGGGAAAGACTACCTAGTCTATGTCGAGCTCTGCCTGGCTTTGCGCCCGCCGCTGGTGAGGTGCCCTACCGGTACAGTCGTCGTTCGAATCGGCATGGAACAAGGAGGCTGCCCGAGCCGGATCTGCCCAAACAGTCCCGGGGGCGGATGTGCGTTGATGTAGCAAGAGGAGAAAGGGAAGGGAGCCCAGGATCCAGAGGGGCCATTATTTACTAGACCACGCCCGGTGTTTTAGAGCTTCAGTCCTTCGGACCCTACCTCAACAATTTGATCGATCCCCTCATACGCCGGAACGTCAAAGTCGTACTTGTTCGCAATTCCCGGTGCGACAAACCTAAGGCGAAAGTTCAGAAAGACAACCAAAAGGAACGAGGCTCAGAAACGGTACGCACCGGCCCCCAATAAAGTGGCGTCCTCGAAAATGCTTGACCAAGGGTTTGGGCGCCGTTAGGCTGATCAGAACACCAGGGTGGAAGTTGCTGCCGACCCCCGATGGAGGAGGACCGGCCTCAATATCCCAAGACGAAGGAGCGTCAACCGACGTCACGGGAACCTTGGTCTCCGCCATGGCCTGGATAACCGCGGGAAACGGTTCTCGAACTTCGCCCGAGAAACTGAATCCTGGGGCGGTTCAGCTGGGAGACAACCACAACAGGATAAGCGGGAAGAAAAGGGGTTGGTTGACGAACCGAAGATGGCATCGACGACGTGATCGGCCGACTGCAGCGCGGTCGGGAAGTCATCCACGAAGGGGACGTCGAGGGCTTCCAGCTGTTTGGCAAGACGCTACGCACACGAATCAGTGTCTTGTTGAGGGGCAAAACCAAAATCAGCAGGGCTGGTCCGCGGACAAACAACAGCAAGTACACGAAGAGCTGTTGGTGACCGTCTCGAGGGGGCGGGCATCTTGGGAATAGCCGTAGTGCTAATAGTAAAAAAGAAAAAAAAGAAAAAAAAAGACATCCCCCCTCCACGTTGATATTCAGGGGTAACCTTGATGACCAACCTCTGATAGATTGAACGCTGAGAGGATGAAAAACAACATCAAAGGTCCGAAATGGAGAAAAATAAGATCCTTACCTGGTATAGGTCGTTTTTGGGCCGTTTTGGGTAGTAAATGCTCGGCTGGTAGCCGTATTGGCAAAGATGGCGGGCCGCGACCAAACCGTCCCCCCCTGAGCGGCGCTTATTGAGCGCACTGACCAAGCGAAAGTAAACAAAGGCCGCTCACCATTGTTGCCAGGACCGACAGCAACCAACACCCTTTGTCCCATGTTCGGGGGATGGACCCGGTAGACTGCATCGTGATATCATATTAAGTCATACAGATCTCATCACACGTCAATGGGGGAAATATGCACCGACCAACTTGTGATACAGAAAGCCCAGCAAGCTCCATCAGCTGGTCAAGAGAGAAGGCACCGGTGCTCATCAACTCCTTATCCAATGCCGCCGCTGCCTTCGCCGAAAGCGTCTGCAAGGCATCGAATGTCAGGGTCAGCGTCAAGAAAACTTGGACCCGAAATATCAAGCTTTGCTTCCTCCTCGAAAAGAACAAGTTTAACACCCAGCGCGGGTATGCTCACCTTTAAAGACATCCTTGATCAGCAGTTGTGGATCCCGTTTTGATATCAGTTAGCTGTTGGCGCGGCGTTCCAGTTTGCTTAAAAAAAAGATTTGTTTTGAGAAGGTGTGGAAACGGGCAGCAACGGCGGGCGGCTTTCCGACTTAAATTATCGCTGGTGGCTTCAAAGGAGGGGGAACGGGAAACTGACATCACCCGCAAGCTGCAACTTCGCCCAGCTGAATGCCCTGTTTGGAAGGGAGCAACCCTCTGACCCATTGGCGCCTCTGGTTGGCCCACCTCGACGCCAAGCCGGAGGTGAGTGCAAGGGTCTAAAATTTCCAGCGGGCTGGCCTGTGCACGCTTCATCGGAATCTTGAAATCGACAAATCGGTGCTCAACACCAACACCACCCAACTCACGACCAACTGTGACCGGCACTGGCAACCCATAGTTCAGCCCTACCCGCAAAATGGTGGTCAAGATCCGACTCGCGCGCTTCGGCCGCACCAACAAACCCTTCTACAACATTGTCGTCGCTCATGCACGGTATGCCCCGCTCCCCCGGACACAAGCACCCAACACAAGCACCCCCCTCCTCATGGCACTCCCTAACCCCTCCCTCCCACAGCACCGCGCGCAACAGCCGGCCCCTCGAAGTCATCGGCACCTACGACCCGATCCCCAAGACAGACCTCTACGACGACTCGGGCGCGCTGCACAAGGACATCAAGCTGGACATGACACGGGCCAAGTACTGGATCGGCGTGGGTGCCCAGCCGACCGACACCATGTGGCGGCTCCTCTCCTTGGTACGAGACACGGATAGATATGATCATTGACCCCTGGGAAGGAAGGAAAAGAGCGGAAGGGAAGCTAACTCGGAGATTTTGTTCTAGGTTGGCATCCTCCCGCCCAAGTACCGACCAGCCGCGAAACCGAGCCCCGGGGCACCGCAAGGGGATAACAAGGCGGCGTGACGTGGTGGTTAAGGAGAACCGAATACCGAACCGACTGACATGACAACAACAACTACAACGTGGCGCCATGTCACAACTGTATTCATCTACATTTTTTCCCGACCACCTTCCTGTGTGTAAACGGGACAGCCTTCCGACGGCATGTACATACGACGGCGTTTCTTTTCTTTTTGGGGGGACGGGGAAGGGTGGACATTGGTGCAGGGAGGTGGCTGTACGATACTAGCGGCACAAGGCGAAACGAATCAGCTCCCGGGGAACCCTCCATCTCGACAGTCCTTTTCATGGCGCATAGGATGTCCGAGGCTAGCCGCTGTCCTTGAGTTGCGGCTACGTGCCAAGAGGGGCTCGGGATCATAGGAAGCAGTGCGGCAGTGACAAGTGCTGGAAGGGAAACGCTGACCGACCACGGCATCACAACCCATCAATGAGCGCGTTACTGCGGCTGGGGCGACACAGCTGAGTTGTAACAACATAGCCAAATGTCACCATGACCACCCGTTCCATATTCCGCCCGCCTGAGGAATGACAACCCCGGGAATTCCTGCCCAGACACACTCGTGCGATGCAGTGACATGTACGTCGTAGCCTAGCCTCGCCCGTCACAAGCCCACAGCACCACCGTCACACCCGCAACCGGGCCAAGCCAAACCCGGGCCGGGCCGATCGACAAAACACCCCATGTGGAATGGAAAAGGGAGGATTCTCGTATATTGCGTTGGATGCATCTGTATCAATCAACCGTCCTGTACATGCCCGGCATATCTTGCAACAACCCCCACGGCCCTTTCCAAAAACCAAATGCAGTCGCCCAGACGCCGGTCCCCCAAACTCCATCGCCCGACCCAACACCCCGCGCTGGCCCGAAAGATCTACTTGTACTGTATCCACGCACATCTCCCCCCTAGGTACTAAAACAACAACGTAACTCCCCAAGAAATCTACGCCATATGCATGCCCATTTACAGCGGCGTCCAGATGGTAGCACAACCACAACCCAGCCGCTCGCCATCCAGACCTCGCACCTTGCGGGCAGGCAGGGCACCCCATCTAACTACGCCCAGCTGCCCCTAGGTAGGTATCTATCTCTCCGCCCCTAATGCCCAAAAAAAATATTCATCCCCAAACACACAAACATGACACCGAACCCATACACAGCCAAGCAGACGGACAGCTTCCGCAGCAGGCCCGTCTCGAGGTGTTCCAAGTCCCAGCGCCACTTGCGCCTCGAGCGCAGCCAACCTCTCCCGCGGCGCCCCGCGCCGGTCCCGCTCGCCGTCGACCTCAGGCTGCCCACACTAGCCGCGAGCAGCCCGGACCCGACCATGGCATCACCAGAAGACGCGGCGGCCTCCTCATCGTCATCGCCGTCAAGATCGACATCACCGCCATCGAGCCCGGCATCGTCGTCCTCCTTGGACAGGCGCTGGTGGTGGATGCTGTCCGGGTCGCTGATCTTGTAGTAGAACAGGCCCGGGAGGATGAAGGAGATGGAGGTGGAACCCGTGCTGCCGACGTAAGCGAGGACGCGGTCGAGGGTGGAGACGTGCAGGGCGGTGACGTAGCTCAGCACGAGGATAGTGCTGGTGATGAGGGCGAAGCGCAGCTCCGACATGGTCTGGGCCGGGGCGCCGTGGCTGTCGAGGGTGGTGGGGGAGGCGGCGCGCGCCGAGGACGGGAGGAGCGGCTGGCCGCCGCCACCGGGGGAGGCCAGGGTGGCGTTAGGGGTGATCGGGGAGCGCGGGTTGGTGGGGCCGCGGCGCCAGCGGAGGACGGCGTCGATGGAGGCGCGGCAGGGGTGGATTTGGAGGGGGATGCTGAAGGTTACGAGGGCGACGATGGCTGCCTTAGCGATGGTGGAGGCGATGGAGACGGGGTCTGGCGTGGTGTTAGTGGGGTTTGGGGATTACAAGAGCGTTTGAAGCAAACCACTTACACATGCCAACGATGTTCCCCTTGACATCATTGCCGAAGGTGAGGTAACCGGCTATGGCGACCAAGATGTAGACAGATGCTGCGGTACCAATGCTCGAACCGATGACCGCTACTACGCTGCCCGGCGAGTTGTCCTTGATCTCGTTCAAGATGGAGAACATCTGAGGCCGGGGGTTAGCAAAGTTAGAAAAAGAAGATTACCCAGAGAGACCACAACTCACATTCTGGTGACAAGTGTAGGCAAAGATGGCCACCGGGAGCGCGCTCAACGCAGCCACCGGCCCTTCCCAAGTGATAATCCGGATATCCCGGTCGTTGGGGATCTCGTCAGCCGCAAAGTGGTAGACGACCAGCAGGACCAGGTACCCAATAGCAAGAAGAGCAACCATGCTCGTGTACTTGAGAGAATCCAGCCGCTTTGGGAAGCTCAACGGGATGATAAACAGCAGAAAGAAAGCCGTAATCCAAAACCTGCGATCATCCAGAAACGGAAGACCCAAGTCCCCGCTGCCGAAAGATTCAGCGACGCCCGGCATAAGATCGCCGATGATGATCATGTACGAGACACCGACGCCAAAACATTTTATCGCTATGGCGGCTTCGAATACGATGGCGGCGTTCGGATAGGTGAGTTGCGAAAGGGCAAAAAAGGACGACGTTCCCCTGTCGAGGTACCGAGCGCAGCGGGCTTGAAGGTACAGGCCGAAGGCAGACGTGAGGCCACACCACAGGATCAGCACGATGCCCAGGACAACGCCAAAATGGGACATGGCCGCGGGCATGGCTAGGGTTCCGGCTCCAATAACTGCAATAACTAGTTAGACCCTGCTTTCGTCTCCCACTCCCGCCTTGATGTCTGGACGTACTTGTGTTCAAGATGTTGATGTTGCTACTCATCATGGAGGCGTGACCGCCACCCACCTTGGGGTTACGAGCTCGACGTTGGCTGCAGAAAAACGGAAACGGTCAGTTCCAACTGGTTTCAGTTCCCCTTCCTCCCTTCCCCTGGGCCTGGTAACATACTGCGCCATGTTTCCGTCGGCGGTAGTTCCTGACACAATGCCAGAGGCTACCGTTTGGTACCCCGTCATCTAGCCCAGTCGTGGGCTCAGTAAGCGGGCACTGGATCGCCCAGGCTGGGAACGAAGGTATCTCGGGAGTAAGAGTCGAAGATGGTATCGATGGGGGTTGGACTATACGCCCAATGTCGCCGCCATCGGGGGGGTTCGGATTTTATCGTCGCCCCTCAAGCGAACGGTGAGAGGCAGAAGGAAATATCGAGGGTCAATCGCGAGGCGCGTAGCGGTGTAACGATTCGAAAGCGAGTGTCGGTTGTAATTGCCGATATGGAGGCGACTTGGTGTTGCAGGAGGACAGTCAATTTCGGGTGGTCGCCGAGTTCAAGAGATTCTTGGTCACGAGATGTGCTGATGCGAGATTGGGGCGCAAGCAACTGGCCAGATGGGCCACGGCCAAGCCAGGTTCATGCGAGGCTAACCCTAACCCTTTTAGGCCATGTTCCGCATCAGATGTTCCCCACAATGGAACACAAACTTCCCAGGGACCAGCAACGTGCCGTTTACTAATGAGAATGTCTCTTTGTACTGTCGGAAGCGTCTCCCCGTACTGTATTTTTCACACCGCCTTCCAAAACAAGAAGGCGGTGAGCACCGCCCCCGCCCTCCACTCGCGCAAGGGAGCAACCAGCGCGTGCGCAAGCAATTCCAAAGCCAATTCTTCCATTTCTGCAGTCAAATCAAGTCCCAATGGTCTGTTGAATTGATTGCCTAAGCTATCGAGGCCCTGTGATCGACCAGATCTAGTTTGGCCCCTCCACCTGGCTTTGAACAGGCGTACCTAGCTCAATCTGGGTTGCCGCCTGTTCAGCCACTTGCTGGGTTACCTGACGACTGGCCCTGCGTGCGGCGGGTCGCTTCCTGATACCCCCCCTTGACCCTCGACCTCTGGCGGGCGCACTTGACGGTATTCCAGCCATTCCACTGCCTGTAACTGTCTCTGCAGCCCGCTGGCTGTCCCCATCAAACCTCGCGCCTTCCTACGACGAGGGCACTCTTCGGATCGAGCCTCTAAGGTTCCCGCCACGAGCACGAGCGGCGCCACTACTGCCACTGCCACTGCCACGGCCACGGCCACGGCCACGGCCACGCCCGCTGGCAGCTGATTGACCGTTGTCAGGCGGCTGGCTGGATGGAACTACCAACTGAGTAGCTGGAATTACCAGCTGGCTACCTTAGGGCATTGGCAGCGTAGTCCATTGGAAGGTGGTTGGAGTGGCGCTGGTGGGGTCGGCAGAATTGGTCACGTGGTGCGGCAGTATTTTTTTTTTACAGTACGGGGAGACGCTTCCTACAGTACGAAGAGACATTCTCTTACTAATCATCACACTGTTTCCCCATCGTTCAATCCACACAACACCCAGCCAACCCACCCATTTGCTCACATTGTCACATCACAATCATCACATCACCGTGCGAACGGACAGATTCGCATCTTCATCCCAACCACGCACCGGCATGCCGACAGTGATGCGCTGGCCCCAAACTGAAGTTTAATGCTGTGCAACGTCACTGGTTCGCTGTGGTCAGCCGACTGTCAACCCAATGGGCACTCATGGCAGTTCCCGAGTCGCCAGTTTCGCCACGAAACACCCCCCCACCGCACCTTGGATGCCAAACGAATCCAGTGATACGCAAATGTAGCGCCGTAATTCTCAGTCGGGCGAGGTTGTGGAGAGTAGTCTAGCGAGGTGACTATGTCAGGAACTGCTCTGGGGGGCATGAGTTTGAGGAGGTCGCAAACGCTTTGATCATCCAATTCGGATCACATTCGATTTGAGGTGGCGGTGGCCTATCGCGGGTCCAAAACGGCGAAGGGCCAGGGTGCGACGTTGGAGTTTGGTCGCCATACGTGGTGATGTACCGGGTGTGCTTGCTCGGCGCGTCGCTCTGGCGGCCGGCGAAAGGGGGTTACCCCTGTGAGATCTAGGTCATTGGGATTTTCCATCCCGTACGCGGACAAGAAATGGTGGCAACAGATAGTTACGCTCGAGACACCTGAGTTTACTACCTGATTCTGTCTGCTCTAGTCCTCCAACACTGGGCCGAGGTCGAGCTCCTGGTGCTTGCCGGCCCGCCGATCTCCCCGTGAACTGCCTTTTTTTGTCTACCTAGGTAGGTATCCAGAAAAATCAGAGGGGCCAAGCTACTCATCAATTGCACTCGAAACCATAACCTAGAACACCACTCCGCTAGTTTGGGTCATCTTCTTCACATTGTAATTACGAATCATAGCCACCCAAGCAAAGTTCAGCGCCATCAGACCCGTGCCCGCGGCCAACATGCGCGTCTGGGCATAGCCATACGACTCCTGGATGGCAATCCGCTCGGGCGAGTTGACCGGGTAGCTGAGTTGGGTCTGCAGCCTCGAGTAAATCATGGTAATGTTGGGGAGCTCGGCCTCCGGGAGGTTGCGCTGCAGGGCGAGGAGGAAGGTGTTGGTCCAGATGGCGCCTGAGATGGCGTTGCCGACGGAACCACCAATGCCGCCCGAGACGAAGAGCACGGCCAGGGCGGCGGCAACGTGCTGGTGGTCGACGGCGGCGAGGACGGAGAGCTGCATGATGAGGATGAAGGTGGCGCCGGCGACCGAGATGAAGATCTCGCACATGACGATGTAGCCGATATACTGGTTGGGCTGCCGGAAGTGGATCATCAGGCCCTGGGCGAAGATGTATAATGGCACGCCGATAAACAACAGCCACCGGAAGTAGCCAGTCCGACGGATGATGTACCCCACAAGGAAGAGCAAGACTCCCGAAACGACCTGGAAAGTACTCCCAACGTAACCTGCCTCCGCAACGTCGAGGTTGCTGACGACCTGTAAGAAGGAGTTAAAGTAACTGTTCCAACAGTAGTAAGACATTTGATACGTTGCGTCGAGTAGGCAGGCGCCGATAACGGTGCGGTCGGTGAGAAATTCGTGCTTCAAAAATGGTTGAGGGGCCCAGTAGGCCTGATAAAGACCGAATAGGACAATCAGAACGAAGCCCGTGACTATCATGCCAACGATGTAGTCTGTCTTCCAGCCGTTGCGGGCGGTAGACGCCAAGGTGAAGGGCAGGAGGAAGACGGTAAACCCTCCGGCGAGAAGGATGACCCCAAGAACTAGCAACAGTCAGCACACTTGAACCAGAATGGGACACAATTTAACTGACTATCGAACTCGAAGAAGTGATGCTTGATATTCTGTATTAGAGTTCGACCACTACGTTCGCTGAGCTGGATGATCCCTTGTTGTTCAGCCTTTTTCAGCCCGGCTTTGAGAACAAAGTAGACTGGGGAGGCGATACAGGGGATGATGATAGCGAAAGCGCCAAATCCCCAGCGCCAGTGAACG
Organism: Chaetomium globosum CBS 148.51; assembly: GCF_000143365.1. NCBI lineage: Eukaryota > Fungi > Ascomycota > Sordariomycetes > Sordariales > Chaetomiaceae > Chaetomium > Chaetomium globosum. The sequence continues at coordinate 4,521,825 of NT_165978.1, forward strand.
TTCTGTAGAAACTTCTCGGCAGCCTTTGATCCCGCAAAGGCGGTAATCATGTACGGGGAGGAGGTGAAGGCAAAGGCAATGCCGCGGTTCCTGAGGTTGGTGACATCGGCTGCGAGGACGCAGAGGATATAGTTCATGCCAGCAAATCCGACGGAATAGAAGACCTGTCATATGTAATTGTCAACCCAGGAGCCCGAGGTATGAGAGCTTGCATATTCTTACGTCGGCGGCGCAGTACGTTTCGATATTTCTGGATGCGGCCATCATGACCAGCCCCACGGTCGACAAGCCGACCATGAACATCCAGCCTTCGGCACGGCCCCAGACGTCGACCAATTTAGCGACCGGAATATACAATGCGGAAGTTATGGCGCCGGAGACGATGTTGATAGTGGGTAAGAGCGAGTGATTTTGGAAATCACTGGTGGCATAAGGGGTCAAGCTGTAGAAGATGGCTGTCCGGAATCCATTGGCCAAGGTGACAAGCCAAAGACTGCGGAGAAATCAAGTTAGAGAGAGCCCTTTCGAATATAGATTCGTATAACTACGTGGGACAGTCGTTGCAGGAGGGAGAGACATACAGGCAGAGGATTGAAAACATCGATGTTCTTGACCAGGTTAAGGTCACAGCCTGGATCTTCTGCACGCCAGTTTGGACGTTGTCGCGCGCAACATGGCTCTTCAGATGGTCGATACCAGCATCAACGACCTCGGCGTTGGGTGTCTTTCTATCAGCCGTCATCTCGACGTTGACCGCAGATGAGGGGTCAGGGGACACGGCCTCGGCCGAGTTTTTGTGGTCGAAGAGCATGTTAGACTTGAGGATGGCCATAATTTACCGTCGGGTTCAAGGTGTTCTGGATGATGGAACAATGGGAAAGCAAATGGTATCATGGATGTATATAGATTGAGGACAGGTGGACAGCAAATCGGAATGGCATCTTGTGATCATATGTGAGCCGTGACCAGACACGACAGGACTCCGCTCGAAGCAATATTTTCAACTCGAACCGACATCGCCCGAAGCCGGCAGTTCTGGGTCCTCGCCCAAGGTGAGAAGGCAGGTCTCAATTGCTGTTTCCAGCTTAGTGGTAGCCAAGTGACGCGCCAGGATTCAGTACCCTGGGAGTGAGTGGAGAGTCGAGCCGGAGATGGGCTCGATTGATTGATTAGATCCGGAGCCATTGATAAAAACCATCCAACAGAACGCAAGGCCAAGAGCGTTATCAGGATCTAATCTGATCTTGACGCCTTGACGCCAAGGGGTAATTTCATCCAACTCGGAAAAGCGACGGCGGACTGCGGACGGCGGACGGTGAACGGCGTGTTGTGAGTTGTGATATTTTATAAGGACGGCGCCATCAACATCGTACAACAAAAGAGAGCTGCAAAATTACTCGTGGGCGTCAGTCCAAGCATGTAATGGTAGAAGGGAACATTCCAGCATCTAACGGTCTAATAATACATCTGGCACCTGCACAGCCAGGGCTTGGGCCCCAAGGCAAGAGGTAAATGGTGCAGCGAGAAAAAGGGAAGAAGTAGGGGGCTTGTACGAGTTAAAGGCAAAACGATTTGATCCGGATGTACTTGGCGTGCTAAGGCCCTATAGGCCCAGTGCCTCCGGGCGAAATAAATTCCATCCATCCATCCATCCAGGGCTTGGGCCGCTTCCCAGATAAAAGTTTACACGGGTGTTTAACCCCTATTGGTCTTTCTTCATATCCTCCCTGCACGTATTGATGAACGCAAAGAATAGTATGACTCATCGTCATGGACTAGTCGAAGTCCGTGGGCTCAAAAAGGGTCATGCTTCAGCGCCGAGCTCAGGATCGTGCTTACGGCGAGCTCAAAATCGTACTTGATATGGAGCTCAGAGTTGTGCTTAGCGTTGAGCTGTTCCGTAGCCTGGGGCTTGGGCTTAGGGTCGTGCTTAACGTCGAGCTCAGGATCGTGCTTCGCGCCGAGCTGGTGCCCAACCTCGGGCTCGGATTGGTGGACTGGCCCAGGCTGGTTCTCGGCTTCGTTTATCGCTCGTGCAACCTGGCCCACACGCAGCCCCGTTACCGCTGGGTGGTTGTGGCTAGTTAACAGCTAGTTAGTTAACTAACTAATGAAACAGTGCTTAACTACATTAGCAACGCTCGCTCAAGTGCCGCCTTTCCTCACGGGGGACATACCAAACTGAATGACATCATCTAAAGCCGGTCCGTGTATGATGATGGTATGTTTTATTCCCGAACTACGATCAGAATACGTGAGGAGACAGAACGGGCAACGGAACGACTGGTACAGGTTGTGTGTTCGGCGATGCGCGATTAGACCGGCGGGGGTCTTCGTGATGCGCCCGCAGTCTTCGCAAACCAAAGGTCGGCCGTGAGCGGCGGCAACGTGGGCTCTAATTCAACCAGGGTACGAAGTACAGTACCTAGGTAAGTGATCATGGTACTTCGCAGGTTACATGTATGTATACATAGGAGAATGAGTGTGTTTGTTGAACCCGACGTTGTACTTACCGTAACATCGACTGATCCACGCCAACATATACGCAATCCCCGTATAGGCAAGCTGTCGAATAATCACCCTTCGGAGGCATCTTTATTTATGGTGCTGGTCTTTGACTGAGGGCTTTGCAGTGGGGGTGGCTCGAAGGTTTTGGGACGCAGATTGCACTGACATTGAAGCTGGGTTGGAAGGTGACCGCACAGTGTGGACCACTAAAATGCAGGTGGCATGGATTCGATTGCTCTTTCACTCCATACCTACCTAAGCAACCCGCCCATGTGACGGCCTTTCTTTCTCGATTGCAACCGACCACAGTCAACAACTCAACACCGACGCCATGGAAAACAATCTGGACCAGACAACCCTAGACACCATCTCGCTGCTAGAGGCGCGACTGCGACGAATCGAACACATCCTCTACGGCCCAACAACTGCCCCGACCGAACCACCCCAAGAGTCGGCGATAACCTCCCTCGCTGAGCTCGAGCGTCGCTTCAACCAGCTCCTCCACCGCTTCCGTGTCTACGCCGAGATTCTCAAAATATGGACTGCAACCCAACCACCCATGCACCACCCCTTCCCCCATTAACCCTCCTTCCCACCATCGAACCTCCCACAATCCCCCCCACATAACAACCCCAAGCAGAAGCAACAGCAGCAGCAGCAACAGCCAACTAACCTCCCCCCCTTCCTTCTCGCACCCCATAGACAAATCCCACCCAACGCTCTTCCAACCCCCCACCGCAACCGACGCGCTCCCACCGACACAACTGCCCCCGGACGCGGTGCGCGCGACGGTCCTCGCCTACGCGTCCGCCTTCCCCACGGTCGCGTCCTCCCTGACAGCGGCGACGGCCGACTCGCCGATCCCCGACGCAAGACAGAGCGCCGCGCTCGCCGCGCTGGGCCCGCGCATGCGCGGCGCCGCCGCCCTGCAGCACGCCCAGGCGCGCGAGATGTCGGAGCTGCGCGCCCGGAGCGAGGTCGCCGTGCGCGCGTGGTATGAGGGCGGCGTGCTGAGATATGGCATGGTGCTGGCGGATGTGGAGGGGCGGTTAGAGCGTGTGGATAGGGGCGTGAGGAGGGTGGCGAAGGGGAGGGTGGAGGAGGAGAAGATTTGAGGGATGAGGAGAGACCCGAGGTTGGCGAGGGGCGGGCCGGGCTTTATTAGGGCATCTGATGTGCTTGTCCCGTGGGTAATGGTTCGGTTGGAGTGAGGAGCGAGGCGTTCGGGGTAATTTATAAGGCAGGGCTGGGATGGATGGCGTGATTGCTACCGGGGAGGCTGGGGCACGGCTGAGAAGGCCATCAAAGACCGGTGGCTGGTACATGAAGTGCTACGAACAGGCGACCAGCGGAAAGCCAGGCGCGGCGATGGGCTTTTAGGGGCGGGGAGGTACAATGCAACTGCCCCGCGCTCGATCTAACGGAGCTACCTAGGGAGACTGGTCGAGAACAAACACCGCGCGGCGGATGCTTCGCATCACCCGCTTGTTTGCCAACCTTGGAACAGTTCCGGGATCGGGCTGGTCGAGATCGGCCAACGCAACATACTCTTTTGTTGGGCGGCGGTGATGGATCTCGCGCAACCGGTGCTGGAACCAGGAGCATGGCATTGATCTTCCCAGATCTGCCGCCAGAGTTGAAGGCACTTTTCTGGGAGTGGAAGCTGCTGCGGAGGCCACACTGGGAACACTTACATCCTCCGGTTCTCTTCAACGTCACGTTGATGGAGCCCGGTCAGAGAGTCGACACATGCACTCCAAGCATGTTGGGGGTACTGCTGCCGTGATCTCGCATAGGCACCCCCACCGGCTAATCCTGCCCGTGCCGGCTGAGATGAGTTTCCAGAATACCCTTTCCCGTGGATGCATTGACGCAGGCCGACACGATCTGGATTTGGCATGATGAGGCACATTGTCCCGCAGGTCTGCACGTGGCGTTGAGCCACTCCTCGCCCGGGAATCGCAGCTCCGTGTTTCATGGGATCGATTTGTCCCGCGTCAAAGCCAAATGCACCGAACATGATATCCTTAAACTTACTCAAGTGCTTCTCGGACAATGAGGCGGGTCATCATAAGAGCCAAGGTTGTCGCTCGGGGCTGACTTAGTCGGCCGGCCAGCTGGCCTGGTACGGCTCGCACCCGCACGACCGCCGGGCCAAGGCGGCTCAAGATCGGATAAGACGGACGGCGATGCTGACGTTAGACTTGCTGGTCTCGACGAGTCCCCCACAGGGGCAGGGTGGGGGCTGCGAGGGATGGAATTCGATGGATGTGCGCATGCAAGTGTTGGAATCGCGCTGGTGCCCGTGACCCCAGTCGTCGCAACATGCCGCCAGGCTGAAGCAAGGAAGTCAAAGTGCTGAGGTCCCGCAGTTTCTTAATCTCTTGAGTTCTTAATCAGTCCTACGAGGTAATAACGGGATCCGTTTTGATACGCCCAAAAAGAACAGCTTGCTCAACAACGACCGCGAATTAATAATTGCAATCGACGAAGATCTTAGCGCAATCACCGCGATTGAACTTGGTTTTTGAGATTTCCACGTCACTTCACTGACTAGCGCCGAGCTCCATGGATATGGAGGGGCGAATGCAGGAACAGCTGCCCACTGTCGATCAATGTCTGTAATTGTACTGTAGTTGGGAGGGGCAGCGCCCGTGGGACCTCTCCTTTCCTCCATGATGGCAGCCCCGCGCATCCCTTGGGAGCATGGCCGCCTCACCATGGTGTTGCTTGCTCCCGTCTTGTTGCCGGAGAGCATGCGGGTGCGTTGTAGTACGGCCAGCAGCCATCTCTGATCACAGGTAACTGGATCTTGACGGGTCCTTTGTGAAACGCACCAATGCACCTCGTTGTGATGTTGCAACAGCTGCCAAGGAACGACCCGACTGTGTTCCAGCGCAAGGGCACGGGCCATGATACCCGACGGACTGACTGACCTCCTTGAAGATCCCGCGATGCCCGTGCCACCAGTTAACCTGCCCCTTGGGATGGTGTTTCGACCACGTCGTGGCCCAATGCCTGTCGGTTGGCGCTTTGTGGCGGAGCCTGTGAAACTTTGAAACACATCCAAGCGGGGCGAAGCATTTGTGGTCGCCAAGATCACCAGGGGTCAGGGGCCCAGGCCAGGGCCAGGCACGAACTTCCGCGCAGCTTGAATTTTAATCCAATCAAGTCAGGCAAATGAGGATGGTTTGCCGAGGGGGTTCCAACCGTCGCAGCGAACCGAATTTTGTGGAGAGCCAGCCTTTCCAAACTCGAGCCTGGCCCATGGGTTCTGGCTTCGACAACATCTCAACCGTCGACCGGATGTCTCGTTTCGATTGGCGTGCGTGTCTCGATTTCGTGATGTTTTGTCGACGGACTTTAGCTGGCCGCGCCGCCAACGGCCGTGTTCTCCAAGATCCGGTTGTGGGGAAGCCGACCCAGGATATCCCTCCCTTCTTCATCCCACCTCATCAGGGTCGCTGTCGGCCTGTCTGTCACAGACCCCAAAACAGAAGATGGATTGATGAATGTCGCGGGTTGAGACATGCTAGATACGGTCAAGCTGAGCTCGATGACTGATGCGGGCTGGCGGAAAAGCGACTAGTCGAGCTTGTCCGCCGCATTACAGCATTTCCAGCCCTAGCTGAGTGAGGTTCAGGCACTGGGCTCTGAACTTGGTAGCTACCAAGGTCCCATGTTGCTGACAGAATCGTGTCTGCTCAAGCGAATGCAAGGTACCCAACTCGGCAGAGGAAGGAATTATTGGTTTGCTCCATAGAACCAATTTGAGACGACGGGAGGCAAACTTCAAAAATCTCGAGTGACGCACATTGCACTGGCTGTAAATGCACAGGCGGGAATGGCTTATAACTAGAGCCTGCAAGTGTCGCGCGGCTTGCGGAAGCCCGACGGTTGCTGAGATCCAGCCAACTGGAGTCCTTGGCTCAAAGGCACAGCAGGCGAGCGAGAGCGAGAACGCGCACGCTCCACCCTCCCTCGTCGACCTTGCAGCTCGGGGTCCCATCCACCCATCGTATCCGCCCTCTGCCCTCCGCCCTCCCCCCCCTGGCCGACTTGTCCACTCAGGTCATCCCATCCTTCCCGCTCCGCAGCCCCAGTTGGCCGTGCTGCCTCCCTCCCTTCCATCTCGCATTAACCCATTTACCACCCCATCTCCTCTTCTCACGGCACTTTACCCTTTCGTTTCTTTTCTACGCCTTCCCTACGCATCGCCGGCACATCCGACCTTGCTCGCGCTTAGCCTCGACTTTTTCCACCCCACGACGCTTTCACAGCGATCGATTGAAGCACGCTGGCGGGTACTGCGGTTGCGACATTAGGAACACAAAGAGCTAGGAGTGATTTAGACGACCAGGGCAGCACGGCTTGACGAGCATCGGGATTTTGGGACTTGACCTGGACCACGATTCATTCAAACAACCCCGACCTTATTTAAAGCCAGCAATCCTTTGGGCCTCCCAAATTCCCACCTTCAATTTCTCCTTCGACTTCACCACGTTCGCTTGATTACCGTTTCGAGACGGGTCTCTTTCTTTCCGACAATTTCGTCATTTTCTTCAACCGTCTTTTTTGACTCAGTTCGCCAAGGCAGCCGATAACGAGCCGTTCTTTGCGTTTTTTTGAGGTCAACAACATCGATCGATCCGAACTCTTCGCCCAGCCCCACCCGAGCCATTCCCTGCAACTTCCCCTGACGAGCCCCGACCCGTCGAATCCGAGGCGCCTGGATCAGACGACTGGCTGTTCCATGCACGCCGGAAAGCATTGCGTCAACTGAGTTGCCCCCGCGCGACGACACGCACTTATGCCCGGTTACGGATCGCTCCACTCCCCATCGCTCAGGAAAATGGAATACTCTCGACCGCAATATGGCCGCAAGCGCATGAGCCTCGGGAATATCATTGGTGACCCGTTTGCGCTTGCGACCACTTCAATCGCGACAGTGAGTTTACCGGCTTACCGTGGTCTGGCTCCAGATAGTTGCTAACGCTGCCACCAGCTCGCATGGCTTATTTCCTTCGTCGCGACAATTATTGCACACATACAATACCCCGTAAAATTCCCGCTCTTCGCGTACTGGGCCTTGGTTTTCTACTTCGGTCTCATCATTGGCGTGTTCGTAGTAGTCGCGTCGGACAGCACCCAAACTTACCATGTCGCGCTCGTGGGCTATCTCGGCTGCGGCCTGGTGCTTTCGACGTCATCCGTCAACAACCTGATCCATGACAACCAAGGCGCCAAAGAAGCGTCGGCTGCTGGCTTCATCCTCTTATCGATGGTGACCGTATGTTCCCCCGTCCTGCGTAATGTCTCGGTTTGGTATGCTAACTGGGTGCCCTAGATTGTCTGGATTTTCTACTTTGGCTCTGCTCCGTCCGCCGTTCCCCGCGCCTACATCGATTCGTTCGCCCTAGCCAAGGAGTCTACGTCGACGAATCGTCAGACCATGACTGGTGGTTACGGTGGCCGCAGGCCCGAGACCTCCACATCGGTGCAGCCTCCTCAAATGTACACAGCCCAGCTCAATGGCCTCGAGAACCCATCACCGGTCGGCGGCATGACTTCGGCCATGACCAACCCGACGATCCCCCCGGCGTACACAGCGCCACCAACCCAAAAGACAGCGGCCCCTAACGCCGAGAACCCCAACGCGGAAATCGTACCGCCTACAGAATACCCGTATCGCGCAAAGGCCATCTACAGCTACGAGGCGAATCCCGAAGACGCCAACGAGATTTCGTTTTCCAAGCACGAGATCCTCGAAGTTAGCGACGTCAGCGGAAGGTGGTGGCAAGCGCGGAAGGAGAGCGGCGAGACAGGCATTGCGCCCAGCAACTACCTCATCCTATTATAGTCTAGGGCGAAAACATGTGTGTCTGGGCGGGCAGGCGTTTGGCGGACGGGTGGTTGCGGATCGATGCAAGGGAAGACGCCGGGGCAAAACGCATGATACCATGTGGATGATTTCTTTCTAATTTCTTCTCACTCGTCTGGATGACGTTTTCTATATACCCTACAACCGAATCGACCCCATCCGGCGTTACATGCTCGAGCGGAAGCCGAGCCGTCAGCGGCGAGAGCGGACCAGGCTGTCGGTACTCCTCTCTTGTAAGTGACCCAGCGAGGGGGGTCACTTGAGGGGGGCTGCGGCACAGCAGCGGCGTACAGGCGTACACCATACGCGGGCAATGCCCTGGCTTGACATGGGATGCACTGGGATGAGGTCTAAAATCGTGGTCGTTTTTTGGGCGGGTCTTACTGGCTTTGGTTTGGCTGGGGTACTGTTAAACTGGTTTTGTTTTGTCATGTTCTTTTTTCCCTTTTGATGGATTCCATTCTCAAAGCCCCATTTCACTGTACCACTTGTGTATGTGACACTATTCTAGCCTGTGGTCGCTTTATGCAGCCCCCTTTCGGGCTGTCCTTGCGTGATGATTGAAGCTGTTCAGAATGATCATGGTGTAAGAATTATTGTCATCGATGTTGGAGGGGAAGTGGTTACCGAGCAACGGTCTTGAGAATCAACAAATCCCTTTATTCCGCTGATGGCTTACATGCAGAAGGGAGACGAAACTCAATGCCACCAGCAGTTTTCGTCCGAGGCCCTCCCGCTAGTGTGCGCCAAGCGCTCATCGTCCAATGTGTCTAATGCACAGAGCTACACATCCTTTCGGATTTGTCTGGGGATATCTAGCCGTTTAGAGGCGACAATGGACAGCCCTGGCACCACCAAGGGAGCCGCCTGCTGCTGCTTCCACCACCCCCTGCCCCAGCCGCCTCCCGGCTCTCGGGCTGCCCCGAGCTCGAATTCGGCAAGAAGCGAAAACGAAACTGGGCTGCCTGTCCGATATGTAAAGCCCATCCTTATCGCTCATCGATGTCCAGCGCGGCCCAGCGCTGGGCCCCTTGCTTGCGGCTTCTTATTCGAGGGAATATGGGCCGGCCGGCGGGGGAGAGGGGAGGGGGCTGCATCCCAAGCGCGCCCAACTTCACCAGCTCGCCATCGGCAGAATCTCCACATCGCGGTTGCGCCTCGGGGCCATAACGCTGCTCGCCCCCTCTTTCTGTGCCCCAATTGCATCGCCATCATCAATCAACTGCTCACAAATACCAACCCAACTCCTCAACACCCCTCACGCCTGCTCCACCCTCACCCGCAACTCCCTCTCCTTCTGCAGCACCTCCAACTCCAGCCTCTCCACGCTATACTGCAGCGCCTCCTTCCGCTGCCTCACCACCTTGGCCCGCAGCCCCGCACCCCCATCCAGCGTCTGCCTGCTCTTCCCCCCACCAGCACGACTCCCACTCCCCCCTACCTTTCCCATCCCCTTCCCCATCGCCCTACCACCCCCACCCCCCAACTGCTGTTTCATCCCCTCCCCCTCCACCGGATACCGCGACAGCCTCCCGGCGTTCAACTCGGCGCGCGCCTTGAGGGTCTCGATGCGGCGGGCCTGGCGCTCCAGGTGCTTGTCGGCGCGGTCGAGGAGGAGGGCGACAAAGGGGCCGATCTCGTCGCGCAGGGAGGCTTCGGCGGCGGCGAGGGTCGGTTGCGGGATTAGTTCATAGTGCTGTGGGGGTGGATGGTGGTTAGTGGAGGGAGTTTGGGCTTTAGGTGTGTGGGTGTGGGTGTGTCGACAGTGTGGGAGGGTGGATTCCTGGGCCAAGGCGAGGCGATGGCGGGGAAGGGGGATGGGATTCGTGATGCGGGGAGAATAGACGGAAACATACGCGGACGGTCTTGAGCACGGAAGTGAGGCGCGGAAAGTCTTGCACGCCCGTGCCGAGGGTGGTGACGGAGGATTCGAGGAAGGAGAGAGAGGTGCGTAGGGACGAGACGCAGCCGCTGTAGGTTGGTGTGGGGTTCGGTGTTGACATGGTCGACGGTTTGGTGGGTTTGGTAGAGAATACTTCGTTGCTCGTGGATGGCAGGTGGCAAAAAGTGCCAAACTATAACTGTGAGATCTCACACTTCGGCACCTGGTGGCTCGCGCTGGTGCCGTGGTTGGGAGGGCTGGTAACTGATGAAGTCTGGGTTCGGTGTTGTTTTGTTGACTTGGAGTCTGGGTTCCATTTGGTGCCTGGCATTGCCGCGGCCGGAGTGGGTTCTAAACTGCCGTCGCGCCCTGTGATTGGGTCGACACTCAGACAAGGCCAACCTCAAGTCTTCTTGTTTCAACTTCTCTCAAGTTATCCACGGAGTGGTTATCACTGAATCGCAAACAAAGACGACCTATAAGTTGAGCGACGATCGAAAGCGAACTCGCCTCCAAACTTATAATATATCAAAGCCTACCACCCAGAACATAGATACTCGAATCTCGTCATCTCCGCTACCATGAAGGCTGGACCTTTTGCGCCTTCTTGCCCTGGATACTCCCTTCTCCTACTAGGGCTTTTAGGTTGCTATTGCCGGTGTTTAGGAAGCCAAGATATTGTCAAGAGTCCGATGGTGGAAGATTTGTGGCTCTCGTAGGATATCGCCCTCCGTCCTCTTCTGCAGCCATGCGAGGATCGCCGTTACCCGCCGATGGGTTGGGACAAGCACCAGAGTCTGTAATCAAGCCGTGTGTTTTGTGCCGGTGGTTTGTCCCGTCTGGAGCGGGCGTAGCGTGCGCTATAAACCAGCATTTCTTTTGCACCCGGTGTCTCGTGTTGTACTTTCGAACTGCCATCAAGAGCGGCCACCCGACGCCTCCCACATGTTGTGGCCGGCCTTTGCCCGTAAGCCCCGAAAGTCTGCCGAAGGACATATACGTGTACTTCGAGGCCGTGGCGAGAAACTGGGAGGAGGTAGACGAGGTACGCTGCTCAAGCATGAGATGCAGGGCGCTCAATCCCCGGCCCTTCACACTCAGGCCAAACAGAATCTCCTTCAATTGCTGGGCATGCGGCCGTTTGACCTGTTGGATTTGCAAGAACCCCGGCCATCTCAAACATTGTGTTTGGAGACGGCACCCAGCGGACGCGTGGCGTGTTGACGGGTATAGATCCCGGGCCGTCTGTCGTCACCCCAATTGGCACGGGCATCACGGCAACCCACTCGACCTACCATTTCGGTGCCACACGTGTAACCGCGTGGTAAAGGATGACAGTTTCGGGAGGTGTGGCAGCCGTGGCTGCGGGATGAAGGAATGCCACGCCTGTGCGGGACGCCGTCGCTGGCCTCAGAAATACAGAGCATCTTCTTCCTCGTCTATTCACCCTACAACGGACCATCAGCCTGCTTCTTCCTCCTCCGCAAACCTTAAACCCGATAGGTTGACTGTCCCGCCACTCGACGGTTCAACCACCCAGGGCTGTACCCAATAAACCCATGGAAGAATATGTTACTGCATGTATCGCCCAGCTCAGATTCAGTATTACTCTTCGCAACGGGATTGTTGGTCGTCATGAATTGCCAGTTTCGTTGCCAGTGCATCCAATTCAAGTTTAGTAAACAGCCCAAGACTGCATGGTTGTTGAGTCGGTGACATTCCTCGCGTCAGCAACGCCGGCTAACTTCATTGGGAGATAGATAGGCATGTCGTTATTGTCGTTCCAGTGTCTCACAGGATCCCAAGCTACATCCCAATTGGGAAAAAGAACGGCATGTGCAAGAGAAAGCCGTTAGTTAGTTACTCAAATGGTGGATGGATGTCATCGGGCTGTCCGACCCTTCGGCACCCGCCCTGCTGCCATGCCGGAATATCGTCGAGATGCCGGGTTGGTTTTAATTACCCTACCGCGAGAGTCCGAGTCAGCGCTCCCAGTGCATTCCCAGTTGTGACATCGTGCCTTCCATCGCCTGTGGCTGTAAACGAGAGAGTGGCTCGGGTGGCTTGCGGCAGGCGAGATTGTGTGAGACAGGCGGTGGAGGGTAAAAAAAAAAAAAAACCCCAAAGGAAAGAGAAGCATGGACAGACCCTGGCGTGCCTGGTGGGCGGTGCATTTCGGGGAAATGCGGGGTTGGCCAATTGAATCAATGCAGAAACGGAGGGCGTGGGTTTATCTGATCACTCATTCTACAAAATGGCACTTTCCCGCCACTCCCTCCTCGTGATCCTTCTTCTTTTCCTTTCCCACAGCCAAACTTGCAGCACGCAAGACCCCGTCTTTTCCAACCCTTCCCAAGGCATTCGGCCTCTGTTTTAAGGGGGCCGCCCCTCCATCGTGCAAGAATGGTCGCTGCAGTCGTCACCGGAATATGCTGCTCTCGTCTCTCTTTCAACTTCTTCCAACCCCAGATACGCGCCTAGTTGCGATACCCTGCAGCCGAGTCTCAGCAGTTATGACTTTGACTTCCTGACCCACCTCAACTGGGACCCAGCCGCAGCCAGCACCTTCGACCTTGTCGATAGCGCTTCAATCCCAGCAGCAACCGCATCAGGGGCAGAACTACACTCCAACTTCTCCTCCCCCGAGCTCGACTTCAACCTTGACCTCGACCTCGCACCTTGTCTCGACGCCTTCTCCACGCCTCTCTTCAATGAGAACAACAACCTCAATCACAGCAACGACAGCAACAACAACTTCTTCCCCTTAGCAGCACCAGCCTCTCTACCAATCCCCCCCCTGAGCTCAACCAGCACATCGCTCACCAATACCCCCGCCACCACCGACCTCCAATCTCCTTCACCCACGCCGCCCAGCCCGGACAGCGGGGCCCTTCTCCATCCCGGTCTCAAGTTGCCGCAGGCAAAGGCCCATCCTTCCAAGCCGGGACGTCGGCCGGCAGGAGCGAGGCTCTCGCACACCACCGACGGGCGCGTCACCAAGCGCAACAACCATCATGGTGCCGCAACGGTCTCATCCTCTGCCTCGTCGGCGGTGGCTGCAGCAGCGCTCCAGCAGCAACAGGAAGCCATAGGAGATGAAATCGACCCAGAAGTCATCGACCGGCGGCACGCACACTCGCGGCCAAGCGGTACCGCCAGAAGAAGATCGACCGGATCGAGGAGCTGGAGGGCGAGGTGAAGGAGGTTACGCGGGAGAGGGATGATTTGAGGATTCGGCTAGCCCGGCAAGAGGCCGAAATCGCTGCTTTGAGGGAGATGTTGAAGATGCAGCAAAACGCGAGTGGAGCGTCCAAGGAGTAATTCAGGGGCAGTCTCGAGTGTCAGTACTGGTAGAAAATAAGAAAAAGAAGACGAGCATAATTGATACATGTGTTGTCCACTATGGTTCATTGTCCATCATGATGCTGCGATAGCGGGACAGCCTATCCCTTGCCTCAATGGGTCAAGTTTCGTGAGCGACATTTAAGTGTCAGTATGAATCAACTGTTGTTGGTACCTGACGCTTTTCCCTTTGCCAACATATGCACGCCCGTTCCATCAGCGACATCAGCACTTCCAAGGTTGTTTTCGTTTGGTCCATCGTCGGAGATCCTGTGCGTTATACAACATGGGCGAACTTTCTACTGCTGGCCTGCGGGAGTTGGACTGTATCTAAATGGCTGGGTTCGAGCATCCCTCGACTGTGCTAAATGCTGTTTATAACTGGATCTAACTTGGCAGAAATATTGCAGTGACATATCGACGTACACAGATTATTGAGGCTACAATAACAACTTTCCCACCAAGCAGACTTTGATATGCACCAGTCTCATCCTGAGCTGGGCCAGGCATTTGACTTAGCGAGTTCATTTTTGAGACCGAATCCGTTCCTCATGACCTGCTTCTCCCGACTAACACTACCTATGCAGGTGGTCAGATTGATTATCTTCTTCCTTCTCTTCTTTTCCCTCCTATAGTTTCTCTCCTTTTCCTATGCATGTGGCTTCTTTTTTAATTAATTCCAATGTGACTGGCCTGTTCTGTCTTCTTCAATATGTTATTTTGGGCTCGCTGGGCCCGGAGTCTACACTTTTTCTCCGCTAACCCCGTGCTTGGCCTCGATCGATCCCACGTTATTGCCGTCGTTGACTCTGTAAAACCGCTGCATCACAGTCCCACTCGCGATGCGTCTCATGGTTTTGGGTCTCGGTCCCCACTTCTGTCGCCAGTCTCTTCCAATCTCACCCCTCCGTGTAACTAGTCGATGATTTCATTCTGAGCCGATGAATCATGGACGAATCATTGTCTCTCATTTCTCAGCGCGCCATGACTAGTGCCAACCGCCTGTCCCCGTTTCCGGCGGGGTCGCCGCCATTCCGCGTCTCGACTTCCCCCTCGGCTTGCCATTCGCGGGTTGGCCCCTCAGCTTGCATTCTGGTTGTGCACTGCACGCTGACCAGACAGCACAAAGCGAAAAGCGACCTCAAAGCCAAGACAGAGAAGGGACGGCAAATCCGCGGATGGTGAGCTTGATGCGCTGATCAGCGGCGGGCTCTTCTTCTTGGCCCCGGAGAAGAGAAGTACCCCGGTGCTAACTCCGGGTGGATCACCGCTTTTTCCTTTTTTTTCTTCCTTCCTTCTTTCCTTCTTTTTACAACTGCAGTGGATTGGGGTGGATGGACGTTGCCATTTTGTCTTTCGGACTTTTGGGCGCTGGCGCGTTGTTATTAATGAGCAGCCCACTATGAAGTGGGAACGAGGTGGTCGAGGATCGAGGGGAACGCTGTGATTTATAATTCGAGGGGGAATTCGGATGAATAACCGACATATTTTTACCCAGGTTTGTCAGAGCGCTGTCGGGCCAAGAATGATAGCAGATAGCTTAAAGCCTAACGCCGATATTGTCTAACTGAAAGTAGAGGTTCCGTCAGATCGTAGACTCATCCGATACGCATCCTTTTCACTTTTCACGCTTTTTGTGGGCAGCTGGCGGAGGCTTCGATAAAAGCTTCGAATGAAATGCACAACGGGTTCCGAAAGTGACGTTTCAGGAGACACCAATCATGGGGGCTAGCCGGAAGCATGGGCTTGGCCTGTACTCGGCAGGGCATCCCACCACTTCCATGCCCGCCAGCCCGCCAGGCCCACGCAACCCAACACGGGAACTGTGGGTCAAAAACTGCAACCGTCACTGGATGAACCAGGCTGAATCATCGCTTTAGGGCGTGCCCATGTTGAAATCTCGATTCCCGGCTCCGTTTTCTTATCTCCATTCGATGATTCAGGCATTCAGGAGCGCCGAGCCCATGGATGCGGTCTGCAAATGCTTACACCCGAGCCGACCCTGGCAGTGCCTGGCAATGTTAGGTACCAGGTGGAATTGCAATTGTGGACAGCGCGAAAACGCCATTGCGTGCTGAGAAATCAGGCCTGGATGAAATATAAGTATCTTGAGTGTTACCTCCCTGTCTGGCTTTCGCCTTGTTCTTCCTGCTCAACACGGAGACGCTCGATCCCCCCAGCAGTGGCCTTGACAAAGGTTCACATCATTGAGTCTGTGCAGGGACTGTAGCACTGACTGGTCGCCTGGGGGTTATCATTGCAGTTCCTTTTTCATTGTTTGCTTTTTCATCCCCAACTGCAGACGGGACCCCAACCAACAGCAACCCCCACACCGCCAACTTAACTGAGCTTACCTACTTATATTATCCAACGTACTTTATTATCCCTTCATAATTTCAACTCTTCCATCCCACAAGCATCCGTCGACCACCAACCACCATGTGGGGACAATCAACAGAGGAAAACCTGCGGAGGAGCGCAGCCGGTATCCTCCCAGACACGCTACACCACAAGGATGAGGCTCAGCAACCGCCTGCAGAAGTCCAAAACGAAGGCGGATCCGGCGAGCCTAGCAAGGTTCCACCCAGCCCCGAAGTCGATGGAATATGGGGTGAACGGGACATGGGTGGACCGGTGAGCCAGAAGGCAGCCATGCAGGATTTTGAAGAGCTCCAGCACGAACTCACCACGAAACTCACGAATACGAAATCCAACGCCGCAGCCTCGCAAAAATCAACCAAGGGGGGCTACTTCCGGCGCATGACATCTCGGGCAAGCGGCAAGTCCAAGAAGACGGCCGCAGATGGCGGTCAACCTGATGTGGAGGCGGGAGCAGAGGACTCAGACGCGGATTCAGTCGACAGCGGCACCACCGATGAGGATGGCTTTCACCTCGAACAGTTCATGCGCGAGGGTCATCTCGAGAAGCGAAGCCGAGTCGGGTGACTCGGCCTAAGAAGTTGGGGTGTCGTCTTCAAGAACCTCACCGTCAAGGGCGTCGCGAGCGGTGCCACT